>NW_024581093.1:13315226-13408041 GCF_017639235.1 Corvus kubaryi | reverse complement strand
GGGGCGGGGCCTGCGGGATTCCGCGGGAGCGGGGCCTGCGGGGCGGGGCCTGCGGGGCGGGGCCTGCGGGATTCCGCGGGAGCGGGGCCTGCGGGGCGGGGCCCTCGGGGCGGGGCCCGGACGCGGGAGCGGCGGGAGCGGCGGGAGCGGCTGTCGCACGTGGGACTGCGCCGGGGTGAGCCCAGCCGAGCCGAGCCCGAACCGAACCGCGCGGAGCTGAGGGTCTGGGTCTCCTGTCCTGGACTCGGTCCCAGCTCTGGTCCCCGGCGCGGTTCCAGTCCCGGTCCACGGCAGGAGGCGGGGCCGCCGCCATGGCCTGCCCGGCCCTGCTCTGCTCACGCCTTCCTTCCCTCCCCGCAGGCCATGCAGCGGCCCGGGCTGTTCGGGCGGCTGAAAGCGGCGGTCGTCGGGATGGTTCATGTGGGAGCGCTGCCAGGTAAGCGGCGGGCAGGCGGCACGGCCGGCGGGACCCGCAGCCGGAGCTGGACCAGAACCAGGACCCGGACCAGGTCTGGGTCGCCGACATCACCCCTTGGCCCGGCTGCGGCCCCCCTGGAAATCTGTCCCTCCACCGCAACGACGGGCCCCTCATGAAGCGCCATAAGTTTGGGCGCTCCCCGTTTTAGAGATAAAAAAGGCGGGAAGCAGATCCACATAGGGACCTGGGCTGAGAAAACAAGGGTTTGGGGTTGGTGAGCTCGGTATTTCAAGAAACAAGGGTTAGGGAATTGCACAAATGAGCGTTGTGAGAGGATGGAGGTTGGAGAGAGCTCCCTCGTGCCCCTAGAGGCGCTGGGAAGCTCGGACAACAGGCAGGATCTGTTCCAGCCTGGCCTCCTCATCTGCCTTTCCAGGGGCTCAAGGTGAGCAGAGCTGATTACGGCAGCCCACCTTACCCCTGACAGGCTGATGCTCAGGGTGCCCCACGTTTTCCCAGAAGCAGCCCCCAGGCAATATGGCCAGCTCTCCCTGTGCTGTGAAATCAGGCCAGCTAACAAAGCTGACAGGGCTCAGCACAGTCCCCATTTCAGACTCCCACTGCCTGACCTTATGAGCTGACGCATCAGAAAAGACTTTGTTCTTAAAGGAAATTCACTGAACTCCAGCAAAATCCATATGTGTGTCTTTCTGGCATGAAGATCAGTTACAATCAACCTTGCAGATGAAGAATAGCTTTAACTGGTTTAAAACTCCCTGTTGTTTAGCATAGGTATTCTATGCTGACCTAGGGGTTGGTCTTGCCCATATGTTGTATTGTCTGGAGCATCACTAATGCAGGATAAATTATAAGTACATGAATAGCAAGCTAAGAGCAGACCTAGTGCAGCAGGGGATTATAGCAGCCATTCCTCAAGTTTGTGAATTAGATTTAGGAGCTGAATGGTTACAGCAGCTCTGCCAAGTTCCTTAGCCTGCCAAGCTAAGGAAAGAGATGTCACTAAGGCATGTCACAAGGAGATAGAACAGCCTTTGAGCAAGTTTGCCCTATATGTCCCTGTTTCAGTATGCCAGTCCCCATGGATGTCCTGCCCAAAGCTGTTACTGTCCATGGGTTTGGTTTGTGCATGCCCTGGGGTAAGCAGCATTATTCTTGCAGGGACACCAAGAAGTTCTCTTCCATTGTCCCAGATCATTGATCAAGCTTGTCAAGAGGCAGAAACTTACAAGGATGCTGGAGTTGTAAGTTTTGGTTTCCTTCTTCCCATGATGGCCACTACACAAAGCCACTTCTGCATAGCCAGAATTTTAAACTGAGTCTATAATTCTTCAAAAGCGTCTTAAACTGCACCGTTTAGGGAGATGCTTAAATCCATGTCTTTTATTTCAACATAGGAGCTAGGCCTTCTAGATTACAAAAAAACCCTCTAAGATAAGTATCACCTGCACCCAAAACAATTGAAAAAACTTAGATTAAAATCATACAATTCAAGTTGTTTGAGTTGGATTAATCAAGTCAATTTAAGGAGTTAAAAAAAAAAAAAACAAACCGTGGCCTGAAACATGGGCTGTTGCTGGCATTCAAGGTCTCTGGCTGTAGAGTGCTTCATCAATCCAGTCTGACAAGCAACTGTATTTTTAGCTCTGTACAAGACTCTGGTTTCCTGAGGTCATGGAGGAGTGCCATGTGCACAGCTGATACACTGCATGCATACGTCAGGAACCTGGAGGGTGCAGGATCACCCCACAGCTGTGTTTGTAACAAAACAGCACAGGTAATTCAGGATCTAAAAAAAAAAAAAAAGGCTTAGGTCCTTTTCTGCCCTCGCTAAGCCTCTCTCCAGGTTCCTGGCAGCAAACATGCCTGCTTTGCACGTCCAGAAGAGCAGGCCCAAAAGGCCAGTCTCAGCCAGGGGCAAGAAGAGACTGCTGACAGAATTGCTGTTGGACCTGAAGTGGTGTAGTAATCTTCATAGGTCAGTAGATTTTAACAGGGTGTATGTCCTTTTGAAAGGTCAGATATGTTTTAAACATTTCATTACACCTTGTCTTGGAGTGTTGATGTGCTTTTTCTTTGACCTGCCCACAGCATTAAGAACATTTTTTGGTGGTGTACTAATGTCCAAGATTTGAAAATGTCTTCAGTGAACAAGCAGTCACTGCTCTGAGCTGCTGTTTTCAGAAAAAACTTTATTAACAAGCCAGTTGCAACATTTTAAATCTATAAATTAAATGATACTTTACAGACAGAACAAAATTGAATACAAGAGCTTCATTTAAAGAATAGAAGACCAAAGTCAAAATGCAAGACAAGTCATACAAGGTAGGTTATGGGCAGAGTACTGGTAAGGCTAAATTAGGAACGAATGCTGAGAATAGAATCACTGAAAGGATAAACAGTACTGGGGTAAAATGATGTTAGCCTGATGGGCTTCACTGCCTGTGAACCAGATGAACACGTGTGAGTTGTCCTCCCAGTTAGAATAGTCTCTAAGTGCAAGTTGAACAGAATGAGGAAGTTTTTTTTCCTTTTCATGCCTGTTGAAAGCAGGTGTGCAATAGCTCTGCATTTTGTACTGTGCCTTTATATTTTGTTATTACAGAATCACCATGAGGTATAATGTGATTCCATCAACATGAGAAGAGTGGCAAATACTATTCTCTGTCTTCCTGTGCCAGAGGAAGTGCTTGCACAAGTAATCTATAACTCATAAAGTCATTGCTCCACATTCCAGTGCTTGTTTGCCCCTTTCCTTACCTAATGATTACACACTGAAACCTTCAGCAGCAGGGGGAAGACACCAAATATTCCCAAAGGTGAGGGAAGGTACAGAAGCAGTTGCTTTCGCTGCTGGCATGCACGAGACTAGAGCAGCTTTGAGACAAGCCTTAAAATCAGTACTTACTTAAAACACAAAGTTTTAATTTGGCTTTTATACTTCGTCTTTTCAGCAGTTGTACTAAATCCTGCAGTTCCAAGTCTAACTGGTTTACCTTTTCTGCAATTGCATTGCAGTCTCTGAACTTGAATATATCTTTAAACCTACCTGTCAGGTAGACAGATGAGGTGAATGCAGTAATATCTCTACACATCTGGACAAATTCAGGGCTTATGTTTATAATTAGTCAATTTTCCTGTAGAAGTCACAAGAACATCAATATGCTTCCACTCCAGTCCTCATTCTAAAGGACTGTACAGAACAGTGTTAGGGCAATATAGCAAACAAATCCTTTATTAAGGCCATAAGTCTCAGAGATAATCAGGAGAGCCTCCATAAATAACGATAGGGTTGCCTAACACTTTCTGCAATTCAATTCTTTAGTTTTTTGTGGTATTTTAAGAGAAATGCAAGTTTTCATGATAGATGCTTCAGGAGCTTCCCAGCTTTTACACAGAGATCACCACTCTGCCAAACTATCCAGCTTCTGGAATGGGAATATATTTGGGTTTCTTGCTCAGTATTCCAAAGGAACTGTTAAGCTGCCCATTTTTCTTGTGGAAGAAGAGCTAGAAAAAGGGGTTTTTTCCCATGGATGTTTGTGCTGACAGTGTTCCCAAATGCTGCCTCCAGTAGCCCTTGAGAAGATGCATAACCATTTGCTGCTATTTAGATGTTTATATATTGTTTCAAATTGCTTGAATTGGTGTTAACATTTAAAAATACAGTATATGGTCTTGCTCACTCCATCTGTGTTGCACTTGGAAGTAAATCCTGGTATATTCAGAGTAAGGTGACTTGTCTGGCACATTCTCAGCTTCACATAATAAATAGGAAAGATTTGTGATATTAGAGAACAGTAATGAAAACAAGTGAGTGCTTAGTTAGGAAGCCATCTGTGCTCAAAATGTATATGATTTGTGCTTGTGTGTTGCTAAACAATGAAATTCCCCAGACAAGATTTTATAAACAGCAGGGTATGAGGCATTATAATCCCTCCAATTTGTACCTGCTTTTCTTTAAGAAAGAGGCAAAATATATATATTCAGGTTAACTTTTATTCATTCCATTCAGCCTGGATGCCATTTGTTTTGTAGCTAGAAACTAGAGCACGAGTTCCTACTTGACTGTTAGTTACTGTTCCTAACTGTAGCTGCTGGAGTAGCTGACATTAAAAACAGTTGCTAGTGTATGTTTGACATCGATGTTTTTAAAGAATAAATGAGTGTTAAGCCTATTGCTCTTATAACTACAGTGATAACTGGAATTCACAGCACTTAGAATTTAATAACAGTGGAGACAGAATAAAGTAGTTATTTCTGCATAGAAACAGGTAGGTAGCTTTCACTTGGATTATAGAAGTTAACATTTCAAATCTCAGCTGTGTGACAGGAAAATAAAATAGCAGACAGACCTGCCCACAGCTACCTCCTATAGCATGAGCAGGAGAACATGAGATAGCAGCTTACTTCTATTAAGGTAGTGATCTCCTGCTCTGGAGGTGAGTTTTTAAAGAAATTGCTAAGAGCTGTGCTTACAAGCAGCAATTAAATGCTCTGCAAAGGCACCTGATTTCCTTTATAAAGGGCACATGAGTGGGGTGGGGGTAAATGCTGTAATTGGCTTGGTGCACACCTGAGCACCCTATATAATAATAGGGATGGGGCAAGTCTTTCTTCTTTTTTGGAGGAAGGAGTAGAGTTGATAAGCTTGCAGAGGTTCGTATTGGGGTGCATGTTTAGAGATAAAGCTTTTCTCTGGGGAGAAACACTGGGGTTAAAATTGCCCTGGGAAAAGTTATGTTAGGTATATGCTGAGTTAAAACTTGTGTAACTGTTACATCAGTTGTGGTTTATAGTGTTATTGCTATTTTTGAGGCTTCTCTGCTGTGATGTGTGTGCGGCTGAAGTGTTTTAAGAGGTTATTTCTGTAAGTGGAATACATCTAAGGAAATAATTTTTCTGTATAGTTAGAGAGCTATTTAAATGACCTATTTTTCAGTAGCTAACTGTGATACAAAGGGCACTTCACATGTGTAGCTCTTCAGAAGTCATTCAAAGTAAGAAGGAAATATATTGTTTGAAAATTACATATAATAAGACTTACATATAAGCAACACTTAAATTATCTTAATATTCAATGGAAAAGGAACACAGAAGGTACTTGCAAGAGTTTTATCTCATACTGTCTACATAAATTCTGCTTTGGAGGATATAATGCAGAAGCTGCTTCCATAGACTTCTAAACTATAAGCTTAGGCTACAAGAACTTTAATTTAGCATAACTGTTTTCTTTCCCCTATTTTAATTAGTTGTCTGCTAGTACTGAAGTTTGTTTCATATACATATCAATTCAGTAAACATACAAATCTGTGGTGTTATATTTTCATATAAAATATGAAAGAAAGCTTTGCCTTAATGCATCTGTAATTCAGCTTTCTGTATTGCAGAACATATGTTGTTCTTTTTCTAATTAAACAAAGCATAATATGCAAAAGAACAGTCGGATGGTACCAAAAGAACAACACATTATTAAAGTTCTACTAAAAATATTCACTGTAACCGTGGACCTTGAGGCCATAAGAAGAAGCAGTATGCTGGAAAGTGAATATAGTAAATTTAAAGTAGGAGAGAGAACTGTTGCAATCCTCCCATATGCCTGCATTTTGAACTGGAATTCAATCAGACACTTTTTATGCGTAGTATTATGGCTAGGGGTTTTTATAATTTATTAAATGAATTAATTCATTAATGTATCTAATGGAATGATTTGCTTTATGCAAATCCTGAACTGTTGAAGTAGTAGCAAGTTGAGAAAAGCTCAGTTTCACTGTGGAATTCTGCTAGCCCATTCTGTTGCTTTTTTTTTGGCTACTAGCATGGCTCTTTAGGAGCTGAGCATCTGAAGCCCCATTCCCAGTTGCCTTTCTTCCTGTTGAGGTTGATTTTTGACTGCCTGGAAGCATGGGAATTCAGATCCTGGTTCCTGGCTTTTATGATAAGTTTGGAGCTTCCCTGATACCAAGATTTTGGTGAGGTCTGCCAAGTAGTGTATTTCTGAGCCAAGGGCTTCCAGGCTTTTTGGCCTCAAGGAATTACCTGGTTTTGATGGTTCATTGCATTTTTTTTTAATTTGCTTTGTTAAAGTATAGTTCTATATTAGTCCTCTTGCCACATGCAGCTACTGACCAACTTTGCATTCGTGCTTAGACTGACCTAATATGTTTATGTGTGTAGAGAGCAAGAGGCTACAGAGTTTCTCTTTCTGTTGGTACCACAGAGGATTCAGTAGCTGTGCCTCAGATACAAGACCATTTGGTCAGTTCAGGTTTGTTGGGCCAGTCCTGACCTCATGCTGGAAAAAATGACTAAAAATTAGTGATTGGTTTTTTTTCCCCTGCCCATTTCCGAAAATGCTGTGGGTTTTCTTAGGACAGGTTGCCATCTTTGTCGTATGACTACCTCCCATCACAGGTACAGAAGTGTGGGTGTTAATCTTGAATTGGACACAGAAACAAAGTCAAGCGCAGATGTTTTGGTTGGTTGTCATACCTGGTTTTCCTTTGCCTAATTCAGGTTTTCCTGGACTGGAATTATGCAATTAAATATGTTGTTGAATGGCACCACACAGTGCAGAGGTCCGATGTGGAGTGTCATCATATCAGGTCACCTTTTCCATTAACAGGTTGTGTCCCTTTGCTTTTTAGGTAGCATGTGTTTTGTGTATTTAAGTACTCAGCTGTAAGTAATTTGAGAAAGGCAGCTGTGCCCTGGTGCACTGAATGTTTGCAGGTTGTGTGCTTGGACTGACCACGTTGCTCCACTGGATTATTTCCTTCTCACTTTACCCCACCCTCTGTGTTGGGTGCTCATTTATGATGCCTGTGCCTTAGCCTGTAATTCAGCCATTAAATGCTGACTGCGTTTTGTATCCTGTCTTATCTTTTGCTGCCAGAAGGGCTTCCACACTACAGCAAAGATTAGAGAAGAGTTACATATAAAAGATTTTTTAAAAGGAAATCCCCTTCCTGATTCTCTATGTTATTGATAACCAATCTGCTTTGTTGAATCTCTAGTTGTACTTTTTCCCAAAAAATGTTCCTGCTATTCTTGTTCAGTTACAGTATCTGTGAAAGGTAAAGCTCTCATTTTAAAGGATTAAGATGTGTGATAAAACACAGAGAGAGAAGAATTTATTTGCTATATATACAATTAGTTTGTCTATTAAACTTTTTGCATTTTAAGAATTAAGCTGGTGAGAAATATCTGGTTTCTTTTCATCTTCTTGCTGCAAATGCAAAATATCAGGCATGGAATATGTTTCAAGGCTCTACTTTTACTCTTGTTATTAATCCATGACAAAATTATATATGATCTGCAGTTTTTGAAAACTTTTTGGTATCTCCTCTACAATTATTGGAAAAGTACATGGTGTCAGGTAATGTACAAATTGTATCAGCAGAGTATTTTATCATCACTCCATTGTGATGATAATCTCCATCCATGTCCATGTGGATGGAGAGGTGTAATAGATAATAAATGGCAATATCTTCCTTCCAGTGATTCTGCATATGGAATGGGAAAAATATCAATAGTTAATATTATGGCATTTGGCACAATAATAGTCAAACAAAAAATTCCTTTATTTATCCAAAATAACACTTATTTTCTGACATTAATTGAATTGAAAATTGCCCTGATTATCTCAGAGCCCTCTGTTATCCGAACATACTCAATATCCTGTATTCCCCTTGGATAACTGAAGTTTGACTTTACGCTATTTTTAATGAGGTATAAGATTTAACTCATTTGCCTATAGTTCACATTTTAGGATGGATCAAAGGAACCCAAATTGATGAATGTATAATTAAAATCACATTTATTTCTCTTCACGATTTCCCTGCAAATACCATGCTGTTGATGAAAGCACTTTTATAAGTGCTTGTGTGCATCAAATGCATCAACACAATTTGCTGTAGATAATCCTTCCTTTGAAGGAAAACCTTTACACTTGTGTGTCTTAATGCATAACAGCATAATGTTAAACTAGCCATGTTTTTAAGCTCCCTCTTTCCCAGTGCAATGATATTTTTTTATCCTTCTTTCCCCAGGATGGGTTGATAGTGGAGAACATGCACGGTGTGCCCAGGCCCGGAGGTGACCGCAGCCATGGCAGTGCTCGGTGCTGCCATCAGACAGAGCTGTCCCCGTGTCCCGCTGGGTGTCCAGGTGCTGTGTGCTGCCAACCAGCAGGCAATAGCCATTGCTCTGGCTGCAGGTAATGGGAAGGGCTCCTCACTTATTCCTGCTGTTGCTGTGGCCTTTCTGCAGACTGTTCCTTGTGCTGACATAGCATGAAAAGCTGACTGTACCCTGAAAAAGCAGCAGTTAGATTTTGAGAAAGATGCCTGCTTAATTAGAATAGATGGTACTTGTGCACTGCTTCAGTTGGAGGCTGCCAAAAGTCCCAAGGCTGCTGCCAGAGCTTTCTAGGTGAAACCTGTCTAAATATAATGATTAGTTTAAATCTGCTCATGTCTAAAAGCCACCTTTGGTGTAACTCTTATTTACTTCAGTTATATTATATGTGAGGATCAACATAACCCTGGTGGTTAAGCATCCTGTTTCAGCATCTAATTATACGTTGTTGCTGCTGCTGTTATCCATTAAAACTAAGTTTTCATTGTCTTTTTTAATGAATGAGTAGAATGAAGCTTTTTATATAATGACAAAAACTGAGTGTACAGATAGCCAAAGTACTTAAAATTAAATTGCATTTGAGGGAATTAAATATAAATTAATCTATCTTTATTGCATGAATCCTAGACTTGCTAAGCTTCCTGCTCCTACTGTTTGCTGAAGCAATTTTAGTTTTCCATATGTAACCCTTCACGATGTAAAGATGAAAGCTGGCTTCATATGGAAAGCCTGTACTTCCTAAATTGATAAATTGAGGGTTAATGCATTTTTTTGCCCAAATTGACTGTCATCATGGTAAGTGGCAAGGCTGCACATTTTTGCATGTACAAATTTTATAGAATCAGGCAGGAGATGCTGGTGTTAACTGGAAGCCATACTTCAGGTAAAATCCTGTAGGCTAACAGATCTGCAGTGGCAATTTTAATTATGCTGAATATGTTGTAAAAGCTTTAAATTCTTGTTAATAGATGTGTTTTCAACTGAGATTTGTTTTGTGGGCTTTAAAATCAGATGTTGCCATTTTCAAAGTATCTAGCCACTTGACAAATTGAGACAGCTTAATTTTTATTGCTGCATCGGAACCTATACGAAAACCTCAAATAAAAATGGTAACAGAATCCAGTTTTAGTTTTTAGAGGTTGCTGCATGTGGGACACTTGAAGTACATAGGTATTTGGGAAAATAGCACATACCCTATTTTTAAAAGCAATCCTTTCAGGAGCAAAAATCATCACTAAATAAGGGATATAGACTGTGAACAACATATTTCTCTTCTTTGCAATTATTAATGAAGGGGAGAATTCCTGGAGGGCTTGGGTTTTGCTCAGCTCTACTCTTGTTCTGCACTATTTCCTCTGTAACTGGAGAACACCAACCAGGAAGGGCCTGAGTTTAATGCATTTCATTGCTCTTCTCTAAAAATGATTCTCTCAAGTTCACTGAACAGGAAAGCAAAAAGAAAATCACTTTAAGCAAAACCATAATAAAGTGGATACTACTTTGTAGGTAGCAAATCTTTGAATAGTTTTTCTGTAGCAACTTAGTAGTGACTTTAATGTCAATACAATTGTAACAGGCGGCTATTAATAAAGCAAGTCCTGTAAGCTTTCACTACAAAAATAACTTGATGAAAGTGCTTTAGCTAAAACCCATATGTAGCATCTTCTGCCTACTGTACAATCATTTCATTTTCCCTGTGGAAATCCCTGTCTTTGGTAAGAATAACTGTTCTGAAGAGAACCACACAGGAAATTTATAGCTGGTCTCCAGGAGAAGGTAATGATTTTATTTTGTAAAGGGTGGGGGGAAATCAACAGGTCTGCATTGTGACTAGGAGCTCAACTAGCTTGAGCAAGGACTGTAGGGTCCTGTGCCTGGGTGAGCCTGGGTCACTCATCATGAATCAGGGCTCGATTTTTAAGTTTATCTTCTCTCATCTCATAAGTTTAGAAAAAAATGATTCAGTTGGAAGGGACTTTAAAGAGTCATCTTGTCCAACTGCCATCTCTACTTGAAGCTGCCCTTTTTCCTTTAGGAATCAAGTAACTGAAATTCCAGTTCTGAATTAGTCTTCATCAGTGATGATGATACAGTTGATAGCTGATAAATGAGGCTTCATATCAGGAGATGTCCCAGATCTCTCCATGTCTTTTGTAAATACAGCTTTGCTGTGTGAGCCCATTCCTTTCTCTCCCCCCCCAGCAGAGTGGGAATTCACTTGCTGTCATCCGTGACACTGTTTAGGGTAAGACAGAATTAGGCAGAGTTGTATGCTGTGGGTTTTGCTGTCCTTTTTAACTGCCACCCTATTTATGCAGTGTTGAGGGGAGGCAGCTCAGCTGAGAACTGCAGCAGGGTGCCCATGCCTTGGGAGCATCCCACAGGTGCTGTGAAACAAGGCAGGGAGTGCTGTGGATGCTGCTGGGAGCACTGCTCCTGGGCCTGCAGTCTGTGCTGAGCATGGGAGGAGCTGCTGCAAGACAGTGTCCCGAGAAGTAAAGTATCTTTGTAGCACAGACACACTATGCCTCGAGTGTCAACAGCAGACAAAGTCAATGCTCCTCTAAAAGTTCTGTTTATTACTTTTCATTGGAAATTCCCTGCTCTTGTTTTTCAGCGAGACTACAAAATGTGTTGTTCCCATATAAGTCAGAAATGGGACTGCCTATTAACTATTCAACAGCTATTACTTTTCAACTTCCCAAATGTGAAAGCAAGCAGTAGTATCATTCTCACAATTTTATGAGCATAAAAATGAATTCATTAGCAGAATCTGATTATGGCTTCATAAAACAGAAGGGTAATGATATGGTGCCTGCACCTATTACACTTGGTTAAAAATTGTATTTTCATGGCCTCCAAAAACCCAGATAGAGAGTGCAGCCTTGTTAAGCTAAGTACAATCCAGTGTTTAGCAGGAAGTCTTATATTACTGAACTAAGGAAACACAAACCAAACATCAACAAACAATGTGCAAGCAGTGACTTCAATAAATGAAATTACTCAATGAATAGGCTCTGTCCCAAGTTAAACCTTGCTGTGAAATTGTAACATGTCTCTAGGCTTATCCATAGTCTTATGATTAGAGAAATAATTATTCCTATTTAACTGTGAATTGTACTGCAAGCTTGGGTGATATAAATAGAAGTTATAGCTTTTGTTCCTTGATGTAGAAATGTCAGCCTAGCTATTTGCAGTGTGTTTATCACCCAGTGTCTACAAGCACCTGTATTGGTACTCATGGCACACTCTTGTCTTTGGATCCTGAGAATACTCCATGCTTTGCACCCACTAATCTCAAGGCACAGGACAGCTTGCATTTGATTTGGCATCCATCTGTGATGTTTCTTGTTAGCTGGAGTCTGTGTTGCTAAGCAATACAGGCTCTTCTCTCTCAGGCATAAGCTTCTGTTTCTGCTACTTCAGGGCTTTTGGAATGAAACTGAAATTTTAAAACAGGCACCTTGTCATTTGGTAAATAAATTTTCAAGATCATTTGTGTTTATAGTTGGAACGTGCTAAGGTGATGCCTCTGTTGCCTAATCAGTTCTCTGGTGGGTGGGATTGCAGTCTTGATGACTGTTTCCACATATATTGCTTTCCTTTGTATGATGTCAGCTCTAATTAAATGTGCATCTGACTCCAAAGCTGGAGCAGTAGCAGAGCTTCAGAAGGGCTTGGAAGATATCTCCAAAGCAAACTGGAAGAACAGCAAAAATGCACAAGATTGTGCAGAGCTTTTACACAGATGTGTAAAAGAGGAAGGTTTTAAGTGGCAGGTTCAAGGCTATGAAAGACAGGAAAGAAGTGGGGAGTGAAATAAGGGAGTCAAATGTCAATCTTGTGCCCCACAGCTGTGGGCCTATTGCACTGTGGTCCAAGGCTTCAGTCTTACAACAGGTATTTCAAGGCTGTGGAGGGGGTCCCTGAATGTCAATGAATGGCCCATGTGAAGTATTACAATTCATAATCTTCCTTTTCAGTATCCATCCCACAAAACCTTCCTAGTGTGAAAACTTAATGAACATGGTGGAACCCGTGCTACTAAGGCATGGCAGAATTGATGGTTGGAGTAGAATGGAAAATGCTTGACTCTTCCTAAGCCTTTGGCACAGCTCTAGAAGCAATTTGTTGATGTGGTGCTGTGTAGGAAACACACACAGGAGTCATGCAGGTTGCATATGACATGTTTCAGGCTGTGTTTTCTTGCCTAATTTCCTAAAGAAAGATGACAGTGCTGTACCTGTGTCCGTAGCCTTGATGCTTTTGACCTGATGGCAAACTTGCGGCATATTTAACTGGGAAATAGATGTCAGAGAAGCAGTAATACAGCAAAAGAGTTTCTGGAAAGAGGGAAGAGATGTGAATTAATGACCCTTTTTAGAGAGAACACATTGTTAGGATAAAGGAGCTGTGTTTTGACCCACCTGTTCCTCTGGCACATCATGGCAGGAGGCAGGGCAGGGTGTGCAGCTGCCTGTTCTGAGCCACACAGGAACAAACCCAGGGGCTGGGGGAAAGCTGGTGGGGTCAGTGGGAGAGATGGGAGCTGAAAGCAGTGAGATGGAAAGAAGTCAGAGGGAATAGGGGCAAAAATAAAGAATGTAAAACTTAAATATGTGGAAAAGTGAGGTTGGCTAGTCCTAGAGCACATGAAACAATTTGTGTTGGGATCAAATGGGAAGGTGGATTTTCATTTGGTTTTAGTGTTTTTCTTCTCCATTTCTCAGTTTTAGCTAAAATGTTGCTTTTTACTGTTTTCAGGTCTTGATTTTATCCGGGCTGAAGGGTTTGTGTTTTCTCATGTGGCTGATGAAGGGATTATAAATGCCTGTGCAGGTGACCTGCTGCGATACAGAAAACACATTGGAGCAGAGAACATTCAGATTTTTGCTGATATTAAAAAGAAGCATAGGTAAATACAAGCAAAATTTTGTGTAAATATGAATGCAATCATGATCTTGTCTTTTTCTCCATTTTCTGATCTTTTTTTTTAATGCCAATTTTCTTTCAGGACAGTTAATCGTATAGGAAGAAGTTTATTATTTAAGCATGGACTTGCAGTGCTAAAAGGGGATACATTTAAAAATAAATTTGCAGCTGTAAGTTGCAGGTTGCTGCATCTGTGAAGTTTGTAGTTGTTTAATCTTCAGGTTTTAAAAATGCCAGCTATAAAATCCTTGCATCTGGTATTGAGACTTTGTATATGTGTATATGTCTATTATGTTTAAAGAAGTTTTGTTTCTGAAAGTTAGGCATCCAGGGTTATTTTTTAGCTATGTAGGCAGTTGCCATATAAAAGCATCCAAGTGATAATATTTTGGCATTTTAAAAAGCTATTCTCTTTCTTCTCCTTCCTGCCAATAGTACTGATTCCTGCTACTTAAATCAGTGCTGTCTGTGTAAGGGTTATGTTCTGTGATTATCAAACAGAAGGAACTTATGACAGATAAATCCAGTTTCTTTTCTGCTGATACTTTGTCTTACCTGTCACATGGTACTTTGAGCTATTTACATGGCGTTCTTTGGGGTTTTTTTTTTCCCAGAAAAACTGCTCAAGTCCTATGTATTATACATGCTAAATAACCTAATTAAAATGTTTGTGTGTAGTATGTGAGCAATCATGAGTATAATCAAGTTTGGAAAATCTTAAATATGTAATAAGCAGGTAATAAATTTCAAAAGAGGAAGGAAACAATGTAGTGTGGTGGTCAAATGAACCTTTTCAGGTCCTTTCAGAACCATTTCTTTCTGATGATTTTTTAATGTATATATATAAAGATATACATGTAAGTAAAAATACATTGCATTAGATTTTCTGTAAAAGAAGTTGCATCACGTCATTCTTTTTCTTAGTCTTGACAATTGATGAATTGATATTTGGATTATACTTCCCATTTTTCAAAGTGTTTGCCTTTTAAGAAAGGAAAAGAGGTTTTTATTTCAGGCAGAAGCATAAGCTCAGAAGGAAATGCTGGAGGACTTGTTGGTTGAGCTTTTTAATGTAGAAAAATGCAGCTGCCACTGAGAGCTGCTATGCTCCTGTTCTTTAAATGAGGAGAAACTGTTCTTGTGCCATCACCACTCAGCAGTGCAACATGTTGGCCATACTGTTGTTTTCTGTTTAAATACAGAAACAACAGTGTTGGATGTTCAACCAGCAATGGCTGGAATTCTTTCCAAGCTTGGGACCACATAAATTAATAGCTGCTGTTGCTATAGATTTCAGACAGAGTGTGTCACCCATACATCAAAGCCTGCTGTTGAACAGCTGGGATGCAGGTGTAATTGATGTTTGTAATTGCTGTGTAAGATGATTCCTGGGGTTACATCATAGGTATTAACTATACTTCCTGTTAGTTGGACTTGTGGAGGTTGTTGATTCTGTCCTAAGCAACGATCTGATTTATGAATGAGGGCACATCCACAACTCCCACTTGAAGTCAGAGAGCTCTGTGTGCTCAACACTTCTGAAATACAGGTGCTCGACATGTAAGCAGCTGTCTCCATTGACACTTGGTGGTTCGCTCGTAGCGCTCACTCTCTGGAGACACAGGACCCGGAGCAGTAATCGATCAGTTCTGGCTTTAACTCTCGCTGGGGTTGTGATGTTACCTGCCAATGTAGGCAGGACACGGTAAAGCAGCCCCTGGGGGTTCTGCCAGCAGGAGGGCGGGGAGGCGAGGTGTGGTCCCGCCGTGTGTGACGGGCTGTGTTCCTGCTGTGTTCCTGCAGTGCTCACGCCCTGACGGCCGATGTCAGCGTGGCCCAGACTGCGGCTGCTGCCCAGCTCTTCCTGGCCAACGGCGTGGTGCTGACCGGCACGGCCACCGGACACCCTGCGGACCCGCAGCAGCTGCGAGGTGAGGGCTGGGGTACCGGCCTGGGCAGCAGGGAGCAGGGGGAAAAGGATGAAAGACGAGAAACTCTCACTATGGGGTTTGATTTGATCAGAGCTAATATATTTGAGGTGTTACTCAGATGGACTGTGATATTTCTATACAACAGTTTGGCAGGACAAAAATTACAATTATTCCAAGCTTTCATAACACTGAATGATGCTGAGGCTTAAAGAAAATACTGTTTCATCTCTAAAAAGCCCTAATATAAGAAAAAACTACAGCACTAGAAAACTAACTATACTAAAACTAACCATATTAAACTAACAGACTAACCATAAATCTTTCCATTGAAGAGTTCAGTGTTTTTATCTTTCCCAATGAAAATGGAATTCCTGCAAGAAGAGGGGCATTTTGACAAGGCAACATTCCAAACATTAATACCAGGGAAAGTACTGCTTGGAAGATTTTCAGCAAGAATACAAGTTCATTGCTAGACAGGAAGATATTAATATCGAAATAATTTTTAAATAGTGTGGACTTTCTACCAAGAGAAACTCATTTGACCTGTGAGTTCTGACCTTTGCAAAAGTGCTATGATTCTTGGTATTTTTATACTGGCATAAGTTTGGGCTGTGTTCATGAAACTGTATTGCTCCCATGTTAGAATTAAAGTTCTATCATGGGGACATTTAATTTTCATCACTAATTTTAATTTAGATCAATGGCTTGAATTTGAATGTCTCACTACATAAAACAGAATGTGTATTTTTTTTAGGTTTTACTTTACGTAACACGCTGTAACTTGGCATATTTTGAAGTTCCAGTGCACTGTATTGTATTCCACTTAAGTTAGCAGATAAGCATGAAAAACATACTTTTCTTGCCAGAGATAACCTGGACCTCAAACATCTTTTGAAACAACATGAAATCATTCAGTGTTTTCAGGGTTTTAATGTATATCACACATGCTTAAGAGCATTTAAAATGAATGTTGAACTTGTCAAAGTGGTTCTTATTTCATACGTATTAAACTTTTTTGCTAAAAAACAGATTATAAGTTGCTATGCCTCAGTCACCAATGTTAAAAAGAAAACGATGGCTTGGTGTGAACACTGAGCCTCTTATGGTACAGTAAATTAGAAATGATACGTGGAACAAGTGATACTGGAAGCTAAGCCTGCTTTAGAGACTTCAAAATTTTGTTAATCTGGAGATCCATCCCTGTTTGTACTTAATATCTCTACTGTTATTAATGCAGATTAAATAATTTTTAAAGAATTTGATATGTCTTTGGGCAAAATCCTAGGTTAAATTCTGCTTTCATGTATGCACATGCAACCTCCATTGATTTCCTGCATCAAGGGCAAAACCTGACCTGTAGGCCCAGAGGTTTTTTTTGTCGCAGGACCCCAACCAGACAGAACCAGAGCTTCTGCTTTTCTTTCATGTGAACAAACATGTCAGTCTCTGTCTCTTTCTGGGTCCAAAGAACAAAATGAATCCGAGTTGGCAGCTGTAATGAAGTACACATTAATTCTGCATTTGCATTTGTGTTATGAAAGCAAGAGTGTGCAGATCATGGGTTTATTGTACTTAGATCACAGCATTTTGGATGTTAGCAGGCCCTCTCATGAGAAAGATGTCTTAAAACAGTTACGAGAACAACTTAAAAATCAATATTCCATAGTATAAGGAAATGACAAATTAGGCATATCTATGTCAGAAGAGTCTTAAAAGGGATCAGATCTACAGCCTACAAAGTTGGTGTTGATGTGAGTGAGATTTTGCATTTCAGGAATTTATGCAGCCCTGGCAGTGCCGTATTACGGTGATACAATTGGGCACCTTTCATCACACTGCAAAGCAGCTTTTGAAAGCAGAGCCGAGAGACAGATGAGATTTTTGTCATGTCTCTTTTTCAGCTTTGTTGTGCAGTAATACAGAAGTGGTTTTGCCTTTGTGTCTTTGTGCAGAATTGATTGATTTGTGATGGGCTGTGGGAAGTGTTTCCCTGTCAAGCCAGAGATCTGTGTTCAGTCAGGTTTCATTTGCAGTTTGTGTTGCTGCCTTCTCTAGGCTGGCAGGCTCTGCTCCAGGGCTGCCTGGGCACTCCAGGGCACCAGAGGTCGATGGAGTATGAGGTCTGAAAAATCAGGCTTCGTGTTGTTAAGGAGCAAGAATTATAGCTGAGGGTTTTGAATTGCAGTTCATTAATAAACCATCTTTTCATTTAAGAGGTTATAGAAGTTCCAGTTTGCTGCCTTGTGGAATGTTCTTTGGTGGGATGTGTGAACCCATCAGGTTTTTTCTTTGGCTGTAACTGCTGAAATACCTGCTTTGCATTCAGTTTGTATTTTGAGTGACCAAAGCTTTGCATAATGACCTCTCAGTTATGTCTTTGAACAAAACAAAGTGTCTCAGCTGAGTAACCAGTGGAAAACAGGTACATAATGAAATCCAACAGCTGGCTGTGACTGTCACCTCCTTAATTACTGTTCATAAAAGGGGCTTCAAGACTGACTCACTCTCTCATCTTTTGATGGTCAAAATAGAGGCTCCTGCCTTTGCAGTACCCTCAGAGATAGAAAAAGTACTGATCACTCACATCTCCTGTTTAAGCCCTAAATTTAATGACAGAGAAAAAGTCCCTTGAATTAAAACCTAAAATGTGTTAGAGTGGAGCATTACCATAAACATAGTGTTGTGTACGGTACAGTGATCACTGCAATGAAAAAGCTGCTAAAGAAGAGTAGTCGAGCAAGTTATTGGCACAGTGGTGCTTATTTTTACACTGCTCTTCACCACTGTTTTCAAGCTAGGAGCACTTGGCCTTTATTTCATGAAACTTGTGCATACCATAGTTCAAATGCTTTCATTGTGCTTTGCAACCAAGCACGATTTCACTGGGTTTTATTAAAGACCTGTGTGCAGCTGTGCTGCCACAAGAAAGAGCACAGTGCCCTCTAGTTACAGTCTACTGGAACAGAGAAATCTCTGTCAGCTTCAGAGTCTTGTTACTGTAACATCACAAAATTGCTTCCTTTCTCTCACTGTGTCAAAAAAAAAAAAGTCAGAAAAAGAACACCTGGGAAACTGAGAGATTTGAAGCAGAGGTCTGTGTTCAGAGACATTTTGACAGTGACTGAACATTGCCATACAAAAGCACATCTCACTGCTGTTGCTTTATTTTCTTTTACAGGTTAGAATTTGTATTAGCACAGCCAATAGACAAATCACCTTCTACTAATCAACTTCAGGCCTTGATGTGCTTGGAAAGGACTTAAAAGTAGCATCTGTAGCATACTTAATTAGGTAACACATCTCACTGCACACTGAGCACTCCCTTTGCCATTCTTCACATTGTCATTCTGAATAAATCTGCAGCCCAGGAGATGTGTGCACTCCTTGTGTCATGTGCGGATCGCAGCAGCACTTGATACCTTCCCACTTTGGAAGGCTTTGGGGTGTTTTGGAGTTTCAGATCAGTCTCAGGTTTCACTGGGTTTTTCCCTTTGCCCAGTAGGGATGAGCTGTTGTCTCAGACCCATATGAACATGCTCTGTTTAATTATTTGGCTCTTCGTTTTTCCTGCTGATGTGAAATAATTATGAAACAACTCCCTGCTAATGTGCTTTACGCACTTGTAAGAACAAATATTGACTTGGAGCTTGATTCCTCTGGGGATTCAGTCAAGTACTGTCACAAATCTGTGGTCAGATGCACCTTAATCATGTGTTGGTATTGATGTAAAACAGGTAAGATATTCCTAAGAGCATCTAGATATTATATACATAAAATTCTGGTATTTTAGAACAGGGTATCAGTAATAAGGCTATAAGTAACTAGAAATTAATTATTTTGTTGCTGTAAGCAGAATGACTAAGAATATCAAATATGCATAGAAATAACTAAAGTTTTAATCATATATGCATGATCCATCTGATTTGTTTGACATTTTCAGGAAGGGCTGTGTTGAATGGTTTTATTTTTGTGTTAAAATCTTTTTAAGAAGGAGTTATTGTTCCTAGATGGAAAAATGGTAAAGCATGTGACCTAAAAAGAGATTCAAGAGCATTTTAATTGATCCCGTTTCTTCAGTGAAGTAGGAAGGTGATAAATAATTAGTCTTCCCTGAAGCATAATTAATAAGTTAGGCTTCTGATGAAACTTCATTTAAACAGTTTTGAAACAGGCTTTTATTTGTTGCATGTGTGCTTTCCCTAGTTACCTCAAGCTATAACCACCTTACCATCAGCTTATCACTAATTAAGCCAATTTATATGTTTTTAAAGGTCAGAAGTAATGGCTCAATACATTCCTCTAAGGGATGAAGCATCCTGTCCTATGAGTCACTCTTTGGATGGTCAGTTTGACATAAAATGATGAGAAGGATGCTTTAATAATTCTTGGCTTTTTTTTTTTCCTCCCCCCAAAGCTAGTACTGACCCAAGTTCTGCAGAATATACTGTAATAACATTTCATTTATCTATGGGGAACCTTCCTATTCTCAAATAACTATCTCTTTTGGAGTTTATTCTAAAAAATGTGAATGCTGGTAACTGAACCATAGTTTCTGCACAGCTGGGTCTGTCAGAACGCATACATTTCACAGTGTTCCGCCTGACCCACGGGCTGAAGTCCACCCCTGCTCTGTTTGTGGTATTTTGAGCCTTGTTTTTGTCTGTTTCTCCTCTTGAAACCAGGTAAAAGGTCAGATCATTAAGTAACAGCGTATAAAGGAAAAATAAGTGGCTTTTTTGTTCCATTGTCATTTCTAGTACTGATAAAGACCACTTCTCTTTCTGGCTTTTGCTTTCTGGAAAACTAGCTGAGCTGTCAATGGTGTCTCTATGATTCCTTCTCTCTTTCATACAAGCAGGTATAGAAAGTATTCCAGACAACAGAATGCAAAAAGTGAGATTTTTTTTTTCTTCTTAATAGCTGTTTAGAGCTAAAGGTGTTTTTTTCTAGAGAACTTGTTTCATTCTGTAGTAGAAGTAATAAACACCATGATCACAAATTTCTCAATACCTTTCTTCTGTTGAAAAACCAGGCAAATTAGAGTCTTTATGGAGAGAGTTTCAAAGATGGGAATTAACCCTGATTTTGGCTTTCTTCTCTTCAGAGGTTAAGCATGCTGTGAAGATTCCTGTGCTGGTTGGGTCCGGAGTGACTCTGGAGAATGTGAAGAATTACTTGGACGCAGATGCTCTTATAATCGGTTCCTATTTCAAGAAAGAAGGATATTGGGCAAATGCTGTTGATCCTGACCGAGTAAAGAAATTCATGGAACACATAAGTAAACTGAGGGAATGAGTTTGTCAGCAAACACCGTTTGTGTGTGTGTGTTTGTAGAAACGCGGTGTGGTATGTTCTACGGAATTAAAGCACAAACGCGTGGCTGAATGGCAAATAACATTAAATAAAAATGCACATCATCTCCATACCTAGCTGGGAAGCAGGGTGACACTTTGCAATAACCTGGTGCTCTGATGTTTGCTTCTAGGCAGCACATTTCTATGGTACTCACAGCTACCATCAGTGCAAAGCCAGCTCTGAAATCTTGTGTGAGGTATTCTCTCCTATAAGTAAAGAGCTTATGGAGTTTAAGAATTTTTAGAAAATGTTCGTTACAGGTGAGCTGAGTTCTGCTTTACCTTTAAGTACAATAGGATGCCCTAAGTTTACAGCTAAAAGTGTTGTAAATTGGACAAGTTAATTAGCCTTTCAGTTTCCCCATCTGTAAAATGATGATAATAGCACCTACATCACACAGGGGCTGTAAGACATAATGATTGAAAGAATGTACAGCACTTTCATCTCTCCAAATGAAGGGCTCTTTTAAAGTTCAAGATCATTATTTTTTCATTAGAATTGTGCATTTATACAATTGCTACATTTTTGTAAAACCACACAAAAATTTAAGATAACTGGGGTATTGATTTACTTACAATACTTATTATAGAATAAA
This sequence comes from Corvus kubaryi, assembly GCF_017639235.1. NCBI lineage: Eukaryota > Metazoa > Chordata > Aves > Passeriformes > Corvidae > Corvus > Corvus kubaryi. Next base: position 13,386,653 of record NW_024581093.1, on the reverse strand, counting down.
TGTAAATATTTAGTTACATTTTAAGTAGATTTGGAATGTAGTCAAAATGCTTTTGCAAAAATTGGAAATTTTAATAAAGGATTATTATTTTTCAGCAAGCACCTGCAGCTTTGTACCTCTCCAGACTAGTATTAGTGATGTAGAAAACTTTCTTGGAATACACAAGATATAATTACAATAGAAACCTTTCTACCAAAGCCACAGGTAAACACAGATTTTTATTTTTCTTGTGTAGAGGAAAAATTAAATTACAGTCTCACTGTGTGTGTTGTAAGAGATTCTCCTTGAATTTGATTGTTTAGCTCTAAGGAATCACAAAAGAACCCAAGGAATACCTGTTATGTCATGGCTGCACAAAATGTGGGCATGTGTTTTCATTCCTTGCAACTGGGATGTCCTCTGGGAGCTCTCTCTTCCCTTGACATGTACACATCAGGCTTCTGCTGATGAAAGGTAAATTGTGGATATCAAAGCAAGCATACAAACGTGGGGTTTGTGGCAGCTGGCAGAGCACCCATTCTTTTCTGAGCAAAAGATCATCCCCCTTCCAAGGACAAAGAGATTTTCAAGATACTTAGTTTTGTTAATGTAATGGTGATTCCAGAATGTCACAGTATGAGATTGTCTTCTGAGGTTTCTTTTTTCTGGACTGGTCTGCTTCCCATGTGACTCTCGTCAAAAGCAATGAAATGTCTTTGGTGTGTTGACCTGCTGGAAAAGAGGTTCTTTAGACCCTGTGACAGCCATGGCTTTTCTCCCTTTTTCTCCTAAATACGCTGGCACAGCTTCAGTGCATAGAAATCCTTTCAGGTGCCTGGTTGTTGTGCCAGGCACTGCTTTGTCAAAGTCCACATTTTACACAGGTACTTTAAATCTGTGTGTGGTTGTGCTTCCCTCAGAACCAGCACCTGTGTCCCAACCCAGGACAGCAGGAGTGCCCCTGTGGCCTTACAGGTGTAAGCTGGATTCTGGCTGGAACCTAACCCATCTTGTACCAGCCACACTCGGGGTGGGGAGGGAAGAATTGAGGTCATCTTCATCAGTCTTTGCATCTGCAGCTCTCACTCCAGGCTGCTGGTAGAGGCAGTGCAGAATTATTTAAGGATCATGAAGATGCTTTTAGAATGTGTCTTCCACACAGCATTCTTGCCAGGTAAAGCAATGATCTGGTTTAGTCTTATAATTCTTAGCCTGAGTAGTGAATGTTATTTTATGTCCTCTGTATTGTGGAAAACACCATATTAAATTAAAAAAAGGTAAATTCACTTAGATACCAGTAATACCGGTGTGCTTAAATCAGTACATACGTTTGATCTTTGTGCATTTAGGAGGGTTTTGTGTCTGTTTCCATACAGCATTGCACAGAAGATTTAGTGAAGGTTGTCCCAACAGGTGTGCACTAATACAATTGTTACCAGCATTGGAAGTTATTTTCAGTAAACCTGTAAGCTTGAAAGGCTGACCTGCAGCAACGAGCAGTGGTGCTCTAGTGCCACAAGAGTAAAAATCTTAAATAGTCAGCTGAAAACTACAATGGATACACTGATAAGGGTTGTTCAGTGGTGATAGTTGTTTTCAGAGAAACTGATGCCTCTGGTCAAAAGTCGCATTCAACACTGTGAGTGTGAGAATTTTGAGTTGCCAGTGTGTTTCTTGAATTAGTTTCTACTTACATCCTAAAAACTCAGAAGTGCCTGAAACTTAAATGGGTTTTCATCTGAATAAAAGGAGGGGGTAAGTGGGAACTTCTTCAGTGCTGCATGCAAGCTCTAAAGGCAGTAATGTTACACACAGTAGTTGTGCAGTACAGAAGCCTCAATGAGTTGGTGTAATACTCATAACATGCAATGAATACTGTAGACAGCACTCTCACTATCAGAATTTCATGTAACACACCTCTGTGTAAGGAACACCACCACTTGTGGAAGAAACAGGTCATAACTTGGGTCTGTATTGTTACATATGAAAGGTAAGTGCAGAATTTAGGGAACAGAAGTAAAGGAAAGCTGATTTTCAAGCCTGAAAATGTGACTGATCACCAGCTCTATATCATTCTTTGTGCCAAAAGTATTTGTCTAGCAGCATTATGCATCTGCTTGCCTGATTCACACAGATGCTGTAAGTAGAATTTGACCTTTTGTTCAGCAAGTGTTTGAATATTTAACGTGAAAATATTAAGTTATCAGAAAGGCTGACTCTTTTGGGAAGACTGTTCAGTTTTTATACAGCCCAAGTTGTTAAAGTACTTTGGAGCATGAACAACTTCAGAGCAGAACAAAGCAGGCAGTGCTAATGTGTAGAAACTCCAGAAGTAAATAACAGCTGTTCAAGAAGACTTCTATTAAATATGTATTAATTAACTTGAAGTGCATCACTTAAATATGTGAAGAGATTTTCTTGTGTTAATTTACATTAAAACACACAGCACTTGTTAGCCTCATTACACCACCCTAAGTATATCCTAGGCTATCACCTCATCTTACACTGAGCATTTTGTTGGGTGTTGATTGCTTTCGATTTGCCCTTTTAAAATGTCAGATAGTGGCCTCCATTTCTTGTTGGATCTCTTCTTTCTCTCAGGTTTTGTGCTTGCATAGTTACTGTTGTTACTTGTGTCTGTTCTGTGCTGAGCAGAAAGAAAAATAACAATAGGTTGTGAAAATGTAATGGTAATTGCCCACCCAAACTTCACAGGTGGATCCTGCTGTTAACCTATGAACCAGCACAGAATGTAAGTGTCCATTTGTGTAGAAAAGTGATTTTACATGAAGATTCAGTATCACCTTTAGAACAGGAAAGATACATAGTAAGATGGAGTTAGTGAAATTATAGATAAATAAAATTGAGTGCTAATAACAGTGGTCTAAAGCAATGTATAAAGCTTCATAAATTCTCATTCCATCCACAGAACAAGTGTTTTGATGTGAACTTTGTAGGACGAATGGGTTTTTAGCTGTTTTGGTGCTGAAAATATATAAACTTGTAAGATTTTGTTTAGTGTCATTGTGGCAACTGATCCAACTGCTAGGCTGTACTTTCATCCATTATTTTGACTCCACATACTCTTTGATCACAAGTTGGAGTCCAGTTCTTGTTTCCCACACCTATCCCAGCACACTCACTGTGGGGAGACTGAGGAATGTGAGAACTCACAGGCAGGTCCTGGCAGAGCAGGAAGGGCAAATGAAACCAAAATATTTGGCTCTAGCAGAATCTTGAAGTCCATGACAAGTTGCTACATTGCACGGCTCTCCTGGGAGAAGTGAATGGGCTTGTTTGCTGTAGTTTCAGGTTGTGTGCAGCCTCTTCAGTTGAGACTTTGTGAATTTGCACCTAGGTTGTGTTTCCAAGATTGTCTCTGCTGTATTTGTGCTTAGGGAGACATTTTTTCTTAAGTGAAAGCTGGCTTTGCAAGGTAATTATGGCAGTATGGGAAATGCTGCCTGTAGAGAAATCCAGGCATGGAATTCAAAGCTCTTTGGTTCAAGAGCAGATTTAGATGTATGTATCTTCAAAAAGAAGCCTTCAAAGGTGACTTAAATTAAACCTTCACTTACTTCCTTACTCTGTCCTGACATCCAGTTAGTGTTTGCTGTGCTGGGAAGTTGAGTTTAGGAATAGAACTGACTGTGGCTTTTTTCTTGTGCATTTGCAGTGCTCATCTCTGTGACCTAAAGGAGGTATTTTTCAGAAGAGTGGAGAACTGGGCTGAAATCCTGGTTTTGTGGGCTGTAATGCCATGGTGTGCAGTAGAATTGACCACCTTGCAGTGAAGATGTTTTTCTTAATATCCAACCTAAACCTCTCCTGGTGCAGCCAAACTAAAAGGCCAGATGGTTTCTAGTGAAATCTCAAGAGTAGTAGAGGCCTTTTCACCCTAATATTTAAAAGCAAAGATAATTTAAGGTAGAAAAAGGTCTTTCTGCAGTGCAAACAGAAAGCCTTTCACATGAGGCAAAAGGATTGCAATTCACAACATAATCTGTTTCTTTGCTTACAGTTAGAAGCTTTAGAAGTAGTAGAGCTAAGGAGAGCCTAAGATGTTTCTTGTTAAACACTCAAGGGTAGGAAAAGATGTGTGAGGGTAATTATCTTGATTAAAAAATTTGATCATCTTAAATAGGTATTTTTAAAGGTGTTAAAAAGGGATTTTGCTGATTTGGGCTGAAGCTACTACTCTGTATCTATGTTTAACTCCTCTCTTTCCTGTCACTCGAATTTTCATTGTTTCATGAAGTAAATTCAGTGTCAGCCAGCAAATGTTAGTGTTTCATAATTTCTTTTTAAAAGGATGTCACTCCTTTAAAAATGAGTGATGAATGGGACAGAGATGCTGTTTGGGGCGTGGGTTACTTGGGGTTTTTAGTATATTAAAATGCAGTTTCTCCCTCTGTCCTACTACCTGTGCAAAGGAAGAGGGAATATCCAGTGTAGGGAGTAGGAGCTGCTGATTTGGCGGGTATTTAGGACTTCTTTATTGCTTAGTGAACAACATTAAGTGTAAAAATGTAAGTTAAGTGTATAAAAAAGTTACGTATCTAGATTTGGCAAATCTGATATGAAATCCAGTGTTCAGGACAGTAGTTGAACTCAGAATTGTTTGATTTTGTGCCTGGTCACTGTGTTAGGTGTGCTATGTCATACTGCTGTCAGAAAGGGGTCACAAACCAGAGAAGATTGAAACCATGTTTCATACAAATGTAGGAGGAATCCCAAATTCAGCAGTAAACAAAGATGAAAAGGAAGGCAGCACAATAAGGGCAAGAAAAGATGCTTAAGTTTCCCACAGTTCCTGCCTCATTGTTTATTCCAGCTTCCTGTTTTTTCAGTCTGCTTCTCAAGCCTTTCTTGTGCATATACACAGATTATAGTATGCACAAGAATAAGCTGAAGGCAGAAACTGACTTAATGAAGACATTCTTGTGAGAGAGAAAAGATTTTGTTGTCCACAGATGCGCAAAGAAAAATAGAAAAGCAGCTGCCCTTAGAAATGGAGTAACAGTAGAGCTGAGTGCCACGTCATGATGCTTTAGTCAAAATCTGATGTGTTCGAAGTCTTTGAAAGCTTCTGTACTGTTGTGCAGGGATGTAACCAAGAGGTGAAACAAGAAGCTTCTGTAAGTCTCTGTAGGTACAAAAATGCTGTTAGCGAGGATTTTCTTGTTATTTTTCTAAGTCCATGAGAGACTTTTCTCTCTCGCAGACGAGGTAGCAGGGAATGTAAACAACCAAGCCACCTGCAACCTTGGAAAGTCTTGTTTATGGTATAGTAGAAAATATTTTGATAATGGATGTTTTAGGATTTTGGCCAATCACCCCCAAGGGGTGGCTGGTCCTTTGTCCAATTAGACTATGAAGAAAAAGTCTATAAAAGGTTAGTAAAATAATTAAATAAATCAATATTGCTGCACAATTCCTGCCTGTTGGATCTTCTCCTCCTCCTCCTCCCTATGGCTGCAGGACATGGTGATATGCCGTAGGAACCAGGCCTGTGGTAATAAATCTCATCTTAGATAACTGTCCTGAGCAGTGCTGACTCTTTGCCAATTTTCAGATGGCAAATAAGGATAAAAGGAAATAGCTTTCAACTACTCTGGTATGGATGACACTGTTAATAATCAGTTTTGTGTCAAAAACTTCTCTTTCCTTAAGACCTAAGCTATAGATATATGGTCATGTGCTATCATCTTCCTCTTCAGAGGAGGATTCTGAAGGGCAGAGGTCCTCAGTTCACTAGTTCCCATCTTTGTGGGAAGTTAGTTTGTCTTTCCTGAAAGCCTTTGTGGGAAGGGACAGTATAAATACGTTGGAAAAAATTTGTATGGCAAGTGGGTGGGGAGGTGAGGTGAAGTGGAGCTGAAATGCAGCAATCAAATGAAGGCTTCTGGTCCCTTGGCCTGCAGAGTTAAGGAGCTAGGGATGTTGGTTAGCAACAATTACTGAATTTAAGGAATATCTGCACTACACCTGCAAGGCTGTGAGCACTGGCATCTGGGTGAATGGGCTGGCTTATTCTACTCCTTGTGTTATTTGTTTATCAGCTGAAGCATTTATGAGAGCCAATGCAGCTGGTGGCATTTGGGCTGTGGAAATTACAGTTTGTAGTACTCTTCTAACAGTAACTGAGAGTTTAAAGAATCCTGTAACTAATATTTCAGTCATGCACTGAACACCTTCAAGTTTTAGGAATTTTTTTTTTTTCACTACCTTGATCAAATAGCCAAAAATATTATAGGATTCCTCTGAATCATTAACCATGGCTGCAGCAGCGTACCTGGTGAAATCGATCAGTGGTCCAGTCTCCTTTGACAACTCCTATGTAACCAAATATAGGAGAAATAGAAGAGAAAATTTGTAGGGCTGGTAGTGGCTTGTATTTTTCAATAATTTATCAAGATTCGAGAGCACAGATTTCCTTTGGGAAATATTAGTTCTAAGGTTTACAAAGTGCCTCAGTTGTAAATACCCATAAAAATGACAATTTGGTAGGTCGTATTTATTCTTAAGCGGGTCAAAGGACATTAGCGTATTCCTACTGTATAAATCTGTCAAGTACAGAATTTCTTTATGCTCCCAAATCACAAAAGCACCTCTTACAGTCAAGGAGAAAGCATCACGTTATTGCCAATCAAGGACAACAAGCAAGAATATCGATCTCCACCCAATAACTTTTGCCCTGCTCACTAAGTTTTTATTACTGAAACTGGACACATCAAGGGATTGGATTTAATATATACATATAGTGCTGATTTATTACAGGAGGAGAAATATGGTCTGGCCTTACTTCTGGCTCAATATTTTAACACTTATTTTATTCCTTGCATGGGAGCTTTTTCTACAGACAAAGTGTAAAATTTTCAGGCAGCCCTGGATATGCACACATCTTCTGCTCACCAGGGTACCTTGACTTACAGGTGTCCAAGCATCCTGCCTTTGGTGGCCTTACAGTCATGAGTCGTGATTTTAGGAGTTTATGTATGTGAAAGTCTGTACAGTGGGGTTGTTATTTCAGAGAGACATAACTAAAGATAAGCTTGGGGAGAGAGGAGGGGAGATTGAAGGGCATATGGGCACAAAAGGTCTGGGTGCTGCCTGCTGAGCCTGGTGTGAAGATGTGTTGGCTTCCTGCTCATCTGTGGAGCTGTGCATGTAAAGCCTTTTGTATAAGGGTTGTTTAGCAGTCACAGGTATTGGAATGCAGCAGAGGGCCAGCATCATCCATCTTGGTCTCCTGTTGGTGAAACTTCATATTTTTTGGTTGATCACTGCAGAAGATTTGGCCTGCTCCACAAATACAGTGTCTTTGAACTCTATAGACAGTGATAACCATGGCTTATGGCAGAGGTGGGATCAATCAGTTGCTTTTTAGAAGGGATGTGCATCTATGAAACTGAAGGGAAAGTTCTTCACCACAGAATTAGAGAACAGTAGACATTGGAAGGAGCATCTAGTCTGACCCACCAGCTCAAAGCATGGTAAGCAAGAACAGGTTGCTCAGGATCTTGTCCAGACAGGTTTTGAATGTAAGGATGGTGTTTCCAGAGCCTCTCTGGGTAACCTGTTCCAGTATTTCCGTGATCAAAGATAAGCTACCAAGTTAGAAATGGAGGCTATATAAGTCAGCAGGACCAGATACCTGCTTGTTTTGCATCCTAGAGAGCAGCCAACTCCCTGTGTAATTATAAGCCCTGCTGGCTTTTTACCTGTCTAGGCAAAAGATGTGAGTTTTGATTGCTCTTTGGCCTTTCAAGAGCTGGTCAGCCCTTTCACAGAATAAATGCATGCAGAAGTAGCTGATGGATTTGCTGCACATGTTCATAATGCTGTGGAGAGAGCTGGAGAGGCAGGCCATACCCTACTCTCCATCATTTCCTGATGGATCAGGCAGAGGGACACATGCTGAATTTCTCCAGACATGTCCTTCCCACACCAGACATTTTGTCAAGAGGTTAAGTGCACGGATTATGTGTTTGTTAGGATTTCCAGGTATCAAGTAATCCCCGCCCTTTCTCAGCACACGAGCTCCTACTGTGTGCTGCAGAGCAAACCTGACCCTCCCTGGAAATGCCCCTGCACGTGGTGTGCACACTCACACTGAACCTGATGTGGTTGGGAGTCCTGTGCATGTGCCCTCCTGTGGATTTCCACAAGCACTACAAATTGGATGTGACCCAAACATTTTGGATTAACTCTGCATGTTCAGACCATCTGTGCAGCACACGTACCACTGGGCTGCTGGTGCTTTGAGGGTTGGACACAGCACTTCTACTGCACAGCTCCTGGGGACACATTTCAGTGTAGGAAGAGTTCAGAACAGGATCATAACACAATCAGAAATCATGCTTTTTACTGGGAATCTCTAGGGAGAATTCTGCTATAGGAAGAAGCTGATTTTTCAGGTTCTTCAGCTTCCTGACTTGTTAGAGGTAATTGTGTAGTAAGCCTTACCCTACCTTCAGGGTGCTTTCCTATGGCATAGATTTCAAAAGGATCTGGGAAGGCAGCAAGTTTTGATTTTGCATCTGTGTGTCTTAACTAGAACATAATTTCTTCACCAATGGGAATTCAAACCAGAAAAGGAGAGAAAAGGAGAGCAAATCATTTGGGGTTGAGATGAAAATATGACCCAGGGTATGTATTGTCTACTTCAAGTGTTGGGTGAAAATGCTGAGTTCTGCCAGCTGCCTTTAAAATCACCTCTCAGAATCAAGCCGAGAATGAGGAAGTGACAATGACTTCCATGTCACCTTTTCAGGTAAATACAGAAAGCTGTAGTTGCCAGAGCAGTGATGAATCATGATTTCCTTCCATCCAAAGAGCCTTGGGCTTTTTCCTCATTCAAACATTTAACTTACTTGCAGGGCTGACAGAAAAGCAGTAGATTTTTTTTCCAAATATCCATTTGCCTTTCCATTTATCTACTTTGATCTAAAATATAGAACCTGATAGATGCCCTAGGTAAATCAAACATTTTCCGTCTGCCAAAACGGTTTTGCAAATGCTTATTTCATGCCATTACCATTTTTCTGTTTCTAGCAGTAAATCAAAAAGTATCAGCCATTCATCCACTTTAAAAGTAATGCCTTTCCTTTGCATAATTACACATACCCAGTGGAGATCTGTGTGCACAGTAAATCTATTCCTTTAAAAGGTTTCGCCTTAAGTACCACAGTGACATAAATTGGTGAAGTGCAAATTTATTTATTTAAAAGGTTTATTCTTTTAACTGATAGGGTAACTGTTACACATCCATTGTTGGGTTTGGGTGGGGAGGGCTTTTATTAATGTATCAGATTTAATTTTGCAGCAGATGTTTATGGAAAAAGGTCTCACTCCTTACAGGACTTGTAGCAATTGATATGCGTGTGTAATTTATTCTCATTACAGGTTTATTCTTAACTGGTGTTCAGGGGGTCTTCACTGTATCTCCAGTAGATCCTTGAGAATTAAATAGTTTAACGAATGTAATGAGCAAACCTGAAAGAAGTACACGTAAAGCAGAATATGGACTTGGATATTACCTCTCCAAATTTGCAAATAACGTAAGTACGGTATTAAAAGGGAGTGAGAAATTGCCAAAAATAAATGTCTTCAAGTAATAAGTGCCCCGGATGGTATTTTGGCAAAGCAAAGATTAAAAAAAATTGATCTTTTCATCATTCTCATGTAAACTTGCTCATCTTTGTAAGTCATGCTTGTAGCTCTCAGGGGTGTCAAACCTAAAGCAGACAAGCCCAGCTGGTGGAAGCCTGGGAGTGAAATGATGAATTTTTTAGCAGATCTGAGTTTATTTTTAGGCTTTATAGAATTATGTTTCATTTCCCTGTGAGTGAAATTGTAGGAAGTAACTTAGAAGAAAAACAAATTAAGAAACTTCACTAGAACAGCAAAAAAATAGCAAAACACTGGACCCTAACTACAACTGAGCAAAACATATCCTGATTGCATTTGAAATTGTGGCTACAGTTTAGTCCTGCAAATATTTACATACATGTTCAGTTTAATGCATATGAGGATTCTTGAAACAAGCAGTAAGTCTGAAGAGACAGCAGACTACAAGTTAGGTTATGGCATGGGGAACTGAACAAAATTTCTAGTGTGAATATATTTCCTGTGGATGTATTTTCCATGGTGCTGAATGCAGGAGTAAAATTGCAGGTGTCTGGATTTTATTAGTTTATGCAGTAAAAGAAGTGCAGAAACATTTTTGGGGAGAGGAGCGTTCATAGGAAGGTTTTGGGTCTGGAATCTTGTTTGGTTAGTGAAGATAATTTCATTCACACAATCAACCTATTCAACCCTATAATTTCACACTATCCATTTTTTGCTGGCATTACAGAGCTGCTGACTCTTTCCTACAGTTAGAAAAGAAAAACTGCATTAGTACCTAAGGCAGATCTGGAAAGATGCCATGGACCTGGGATGAGAAGATGCATATGATAGTTACAGATCTAGCAAGGGCTGTTTTTTTGCAGGAAGTTTATTACATGCAGCTACACATCCCATGTCCACTAAAGTCACTCTTTTGAGATTTTGTTTTAAGTGGATTTGGCTTTTTGGGCTCTTTTCTGCTCCGTGGAATAAGTAAGAGGCTGGCAACTGTCCCTGTTTATCAGAATTGGTGGTGGTGGTGTTGCCGTGTGGTTGCCTGTGATAGAAACTGGATTAGTAAGTGACAAAGATGCCTCTTTGAATCCCATGTCCTAGAATGTGCTCCTGGCAGTGCTGGGGACTGCAGCCTTCCCCACTGAAACAGCCTCCCCTCTGTTCTGCAGTTGGGAACCAAAGGAGCCACCTTAAAGGATGAGAGAGTACCTCAGCTTCCAAACTGGCTCAATCTTTGTCTTCCCATGCTGTTTGCATCGATGCTAATCAATGTTAATTATGGTAGTGGGGCTTGTGATGTACTCATTATAAAAGCCATCCTATTTTTCTGTGCTTGTACAGTCTGTCACACAATAGAGCCCTGATTGGGGTTCCCTAGATGCTACAAATAGTAATACAATTTGTTATAATAATGAATATGTGGTTCATGGTGTAAGACTACCAAGCTCAGTTCATGGAGCTTGGAAGCATCACTTGATAATTCTGTTTGCTGTTACCACTGCCTGTGGCATTCTGGATATGTCTTGACAGTTGGGGCCTCAGCAGTAAAGCAGTAAAGCTTTTGTTTGTATTTCAATAGGTGCTTCTTTTTAAATTTGCATCTGAGTCTCTGGGGTTTCAAGCATAAATATATGCTTGAAGTTAACTGTGCTTAAAAACTCTTCTGATGCAGCATCCTCACTGTGCTGGGTTCATGATCCCACCACCACTCCATTACTATACTGGGAGCTGGTGGGTGCTGAAGGATGGGGAGCCAGGGTGTTTCTTTCCTAGGCTGAGGTTTAGACGTGCAAGAGTGGGAAGGTGCTTCCTCCCAGGTGCTGAGCAGCTGCTGGGTGTAGTTTGTAGCAAGGATTCCCAGCTGCTGCAGGGGCTGGAAGTGGGTAGAAGCCCAGAGCTGGGAGCTGATGCTTTCCTTCCTCCCGAGGCTGCGACCCCCTTTTGGTGTCTGGGCCCCCTTGAGCCCCCCCTAAGAGCTGATGCCTGAGAGGTGCAGTCTCCTGTGATGAATTTGGTTCAGTCCTACTGTTACCCTCACTGGAAATTTCAGTACCATTGTTTATATTAATTAATTTGTATAAATACAATTAATCCCCTCACTCTGCACCCCCAGGCCTTAACCTTTGTGAGTTTTGGTGACTTATATAGACTCTTTTTTCTTTTTTCCTTTTTTTTTTTTTTTTTCCAGAGCAAGTTTTCCACAATGTTATTGCTTGTTACCTGGTTTGTTATGGATATTGGTTCTAGTCCCATATTTTGAATTCCCACCAGACTGCATGATTGAATTCTAGTTACCTATGTGCAGTTCAGGTGTGTGATTATCTGCCTGACTCTAGTTTTCTGCTGGAGTGCTGACCAAGCCTGTGTACAAAAATATTTTAAATTGTTGTTACATTGTCTCTTGAGTGTGCATGTTGATTTAAGAGGAATTCAAGTCAGTGTAGAGCTGCTTCTCTGTTTGTAATTAATTTAAAATATTTATTATAGCAGCTAGATTTTTCCTGTTAATGGTGCTTTACTGAAATTTCATGATCTACAGCACACCCTAGTGATATCTGGAAATCATGAAGTTACACCCACTCAATTTTATTTCCTTTGTGGTGAAACACATCTTAGGACTCCAATAAGCAAAGTCCAGGAAAGTAAATGCCTAAATGCCTTTGTATCCAAGATGGGAAGTGGGTTTATAAAGCAAAAACCAGCCTTAGAAATTGAGACTACAGGCTACTCCTCTGTGAAAAGAACATCTGTATAATGAGTTCATCTGGCTTGCAATCTATAATGTTTGACATATTTAACAACATAGGGAAAAGCAGCCCAAGGTTATGTAAGAAGAGTGAGGAATATCTGTTGGGTTCCCATTTAGACTGGAGAGAGCAACAAGATATAAATACAAGCATTGTGGAAGAAACCTGCAGGCAGATTTCATAGGTCAGAAGCACGAATCATCATTTACTCTCTTATAGCCAGAATATTAAAATTTATGCTATGTATTAAATTCCTCCTTTTGCGGAATGTTAGGCCTTGTGGTTTTTCAGGTGGTGGTAGCTGTATTTAGTTTTGACTGCCATCAGGCTCCGTATGATCCTGCAGAGCTGTGTGCACCTTCCTAACTTTTTAAGCTATCGTCCACTCAGTTTTTCCTGGATTTCCATATTTCAGTCATTTGGTTTGTCTAAGCACACAGACTGTCAAGAGTTCTGAACTGGCTGGTGTTGACCCCATGATGGGGTGAGAGGAGAAAGCAGGTTTGAGAAGGAATCTGACAAGGAAGTGTAATTAAATAGTCAAGAAGGAAGGCAAATATTTATCAGAGGTGAAATCAAATTGGTGATGTGTGGATAACACTGAAAGAAAGTGAAACCAATGAGCTGCAGCTTGGCTCAACTGGAAGATCTGATCCCGTATCTGTGTCATATACAGAGCATTCCTTGCTTATGTAAGGCAAAGCTGAATATAGGGTCCTGCTTTCTGGTTCTCTCATGCATGAGAAATCTGTAATACTTTAGGGAGAGACAAGTTTCCTCTCAGACCTCTGCATTTCACTCTTGTCAGGTAATCCAAACAATAATGGAAATGAGTATTTTGTTTTATGTAAATAAAAACAAAAAGTTTGCAATAATTTATGGTATTTATTTAAATGACATGCAAATTACTTTGTGAAACTTAGGGGGGAAAGCAGCACAACTGAAACAGCACAATTGTTTCCAAGAACATTCATTTCAAATCCACATACAATATTTCATTCATGCTTAATTATTTCCCCAATGCTAGTCTAAGCATTACTAGTTTCCTTTGTCTTTTTGCTTTTGCATGCAGCATGATTAGCAAAATTGCTTGTGCTCTACCAACTCCTGCACATATGGGGTTTAGCCTCATTGTTCAATAGGTGGAGCAACAAGCAGTATGAACACTCATGCTGCCAAATTTGGCACATGTGAGCCCTCCAAAGTATACAGATATCACCTGTTTCATTTAAATCCCTGTCTATATTTTGCATTGCTACCATAATGGCAACTCCATTGTCTGGGTGTATTATTTGAAGCAGCTTTTCTCCCATTGTTTGTGCACTGTAATCCTGGAGGTTTTTGTAGTCATCGTGAGCAGCTTACGTGAAAGAAATCACTCAGCTTGCAGTGAACCTGCTGGCAAAGGAACGGGCCATGACTAAAGCATGAGACCTGTGATCTTTCTGAAGAAAATCTCTTCAATAGATTGCATAATTTCTTGCTTTCATGACACTCTGGTCTCAGGTTTGGACTCAGTATTTCCTTTCGTCACCTCTGAGGTATGATGGGAATATTGGCTGAAAAAAGAGAGTAATGATGATGGCTGTGGATGTATCCTTAACATTTTACACACATCTCAAATGCTAGCAAAGAGACACAGCTACTGTTTGACAGAAATTTTGGACAGTTGTTCATTCTAACTGCAGCAAAGTCTTGGCCTTTTATTGTTCCATGGTATTGACTGAATTGGCACATCCTGCTGTGAGTCTTTCCAACAGACTTTGAGAACTTAATGCTTGTCTGCTTAGGGAAGAATAAAGAATCTTCTGTAACTTACCTCAGAGAAAGGGCTGCCCAGTTCTTTCCCTTTGTAACATTCAGTCATCTGCCTGGACAGTGCCCTCTCCTCCAGCGGCACTTGCCTCCTGTGATTGTGTGTACGCACACTGTGGTCGGTACAGCCATTCAGCATTAGCTGTTCATGCCCTTTAATGGTTTTGCATGCACATCATTTTACTCCTGACACAGTCATTTGTGACATCTTTAAGGCAGTGGCTCCCAAGATGAGGGCTGCAGACAGCCAGCGAAAGGTCCCTTTGTAGTTTGCAAAGAGTTTCCAGTTCATTTTGTTTCCAAAGTCTAGCTCGTGTTAAAGGACAATATAAATGTTACATAAACACTGCCCTACTCTTCATTTAGCTTAGTTCTTCAGAGAACCCTGTTGCAGCTACATAGGCATTATGTGATCCCAAAGGGTGACACCTTTGTGGTTGCAAGTGATACTGAGAGGTGACCCAAGAGACAGTATTAAAATGTGCTTAACTGTGTAAGTTTGAAAATCCCATTTTAACTTGTTTGAGTATTTGCAGTTACTTCTGGAAGCTTCAAATCTGGTCCATCATTGTAGAGAATGATTCAAACTCGCCTTTTCATCTTTTTGCCTCCAACTTAGCACATGAGAAAAGATAATCAGGTAATGTAATCTGTACAAGCTGGCCTCTTCCACTCTACTACCCAGCTGACTGCAAGTTCCCCTCCTGCCTGCCACATTATCAGAACTCATCTCCAGGAATGCTGGAGAGAATTATTCTGTGTTCCTTTGTGAAACTGGGGCTCTCATTCAGCACCTCTGGAGTTGGGTGTAAGGTTGGAAGTGAAGTCCGCTAAGGGCCCTTGGCTCTCATGGGACTGAAGTCAGCTTCTTTGCACTTACTATGTGTCTCCAAAAGTAATGTGTGTTGGGGGCCAGAATTACACACAGCTGAACCCTTAGTATTCTCAGACTCCAGAAGCACCAGGACACATCTTGCACACCACTGAATAGTACCAAGTATGGAAATTTATCACTGATGTTGTTCTAGGCACCTTCAAATACTCAAATGTTTTGTTCCTTAACTGAATTTGCAATATGCATTTTAGATCTGATTTTGACATTTGTCTACTTTATGTATGCCCTTTAATTGGAGTTTTGACAAAACCTCAGATGCACTATTTTAGATACATTCTGCAAAAGAGTGGCTGTAGGAAATGGGGGGGTTTTTTGCTCCTCTCTGGGAATCCTGCAGGTATTTTGTGTAGCTATTTTTTACCCAGGTTTTTATTTCCACATCAGTGTTCGTCCATGCTATAACATATAAACATGTTAGCTAATTTCGGGACACTGACTTTTACATTCAGATTGCTGTAGGTTTTTTCTGAAAAGGTCACAAAATGACTACTCTGTACCAGTAAACACAATTAGTGAATTAGATTGCTGAGGAAGTAAAAAACAAGCATAAATGACTACTGTAAAAGAGGCTAAAAGAGCAGGAGATAGGTTATTCCATTTGCAGGTATGATCGTGCCTAAAGTACCTTTAGCAGCTTGCTTGGATAGTGCTAGCTAGCTCTGTTCCAAAGCACCAGCCTGTATTTTTGGATCATCTTTCAAGACTGAGATGATAAAAGGCAATTAATAGTGTTTTGTGACCTTCTGCACTAGTAGTCCATCTTTTTGGCATTGAAACTGATTTTGCCCAACTTGGCATTTTATCACCTAGGAGTACATGGGGAGATCAAAGAGACACCTTTTACAGCAGCAGTAGAATGATTTAGTTCTGCCACACTGTTCTTCAAATTCACTGTTTCTTACAAGCTGATGAGGAAAACCTCTTCTTTGCTTAATATCACATAAGGTACATTGGAAGGCTGTGAAGAGGCAGATGTTCTATAGCTTCACTTCATATGCAAAAACCTGTTATTCTTTATTTGCATTCAATTAGAAGTCAGACCCCGATGAATATCTAATGTAGGAAATGGGGAAAAGATTTGCCATCAAGCATATGCTTTGCTTGTAGTGGATCTCAGTAACCTGCTATTGCATCTTCCTGCAGTCATTTGGTCATTCCTACTGTATTATTTACACCTTCCAGCTCAGAGGTAAAGAGTGTTAATAGGTGACAACTGGAGTAACGTTCCTGCTTTTAGAAATGTTGCCTTTTCTTGTTCCTTTTAAAAAGCCATTCTGCAGTTGCAAGATTTCCCTTACTGAGTAGCTCTGTTTAAGGATTTAAATGCTGTAGCATTACTTTCATATTCATTTTCTTTTTTGGTATAGTTGTGCCTTGTTTGATCTTGTGAAGGCTCCCCATTCTCCTGGCAATCCTGATATAATATGAGGAGCTCAGAAGTTACAAAACTGTTGTGTTGTCAAGAATGGAAGGTTCAAATGATCACTGTATTATGAAGCAGAAGTGGCAGACTCTTCCAGAACAGCTGCTGTGATAGCTGTGACCCTGTAAGAGCACACACACCGGGGTATTACAGTACCAAGGGAGAGACAGAAGTTGTGTGGAGCCTGAGACATTAGACAGGGATAAGCAAAGCAGCTTTGCATCACTGCAGCACAGGATTTTCCAGACTTCAGGGGAAAACAACAGGAATCTTATACCCTCCTAAACTGGGATGTGATTAGAAACTTGCTTTGTTACATCTTCCGTCCCCTTTCTTTGTGGACCACTCCCACCACATGTTCTGGAGAACACATGAGATTTCTTCATCTTTCCTCTTTTCTCTTTGCTTTGATCTAACACTGTAAATTAAACCATCCTCACCCATATCCAAGCAATGCAGTGACACAAAAGAGAAACCTTGAGAATATTTTTAGGTGCTTTGCAAAGTTAAGCAAATAGGTCAATATTACTTCAAGCATGCCTCAGGTTTGGAATGGATTTTTGTCCTGCCATTGTGATAATAAATTTAAAGATTTTTAAGTAAAAAAAAAGGTGCAGCTAAATGACATCATGAAACTAATTCTCTCACATACAGTTGCCTAATTCTCATGTTTTCTCCAGGAATCTCTAGCACAGAATAAAATGTAGAGAAACAACTTTTTTTCTGTGCAACAAGATTAAGTGTCTAATCTTAAAAAAAAAAGAAAAATCTGTCATGGTTTCCTGTGAAGGTAATAGGTATTTCAGATAATTGGATCAGGTGTTTCTGAACAGTTTCTCTAGAATGAGCTCGCTTCTGATGAGCATTTTCTCAAGATGCAGTAAAGGACAGGCTGAAAGCCAGAATGAATCATTGTTTTGGTAGCAACAGCCCATCTGCAGCTGAAATCATTCATGGTGCCCCCTTGGCCTATCTCTTAGTATGTCAAAAGCTGTGAAAACATGGGACTGAGGACAGACTGAAGGGGCTTGCAGTCATTTTGGGTTCTGCTGCATGTTAGGGAAGCACTTGACAGAAATCTGCCAAGTGGCTCATCAAGACCAGAATGCGAGTGCACCACTGCTGTGGCTGATTTCTGATGCCTGCTTTTGACAGATAATGAGGTTTTGGGGGGGTAAAAGGGAATGTAGTTTTTATCTTGATTTTTAAAAGCATGGAGTTCCTCATAACCTGAAGAGGAAAAATATGTAAAACATGCTGATACAGGAAATGAAATAGTGAATCAATGCTGATAAAAGGGGATGGGGGAAGAGCAATGACATCTAGTATTTATTAAGAGCCCAGCTCACTGCAGTGAATATGGAATCACAGAATGGGTCAGGTTGGAAGGGAATACAGTGGGTCTTCTGGCCCCACCTCCCTGCTTAAGCAGGGTCATCCCAGAGCTCACGGCACAGGATTCTGTCCAGAAGTTCTGGAATATCCCCAGTGAGGGAGACTCCACACCCTCTCTGGGCAGCCTGTTCAGTGCTTGGTCACTGCACAGCAAATAAATCCTTCCTGTTGTTCAGGTGGAACTTCCTGGGCATCAGTTCCTGCCTATAGCCTCTTGTCCCACTGCTGGGCTCCACGGAGCAGAGCCTGGTCCCTGCTCTGACACCTCCCTTTGGACACTGACAGACAAGGATGAGGTCCCCTCTCAGTCATCTCTTCTCGAGGCTGAGCAAGCCCAGCTCCCTCAGCCTTTCCTCAGATGCTCCAGTCCCTAAATATAGAGAGAATACAGTGAGATTATTGACAGGATCGGATTTGCAGACTGCCTTGAACTGCTCTCAGTCCACCAGCTCCTAGAATGAAAAAACACATGAATGTCTGTACCCGGAGCAAAGCTGTCCCTGCTTGTGTTCAGGAGGCTTTTCCCGAGGTGCAGGTGCGGAGGTGCGGGTTTTCCTCACATCCATGAGAGGAGGTGCGGGCTCTGCCGAGGCGCGGCTGCCGCCAGATGGAGCCGCCGGGCAGCGGGACCTGGGTGCGACAAAAACCCATCGCGGGGGTCCCGAAACAGCGTCGGGATCCTGCCCAAACCCACCGAGTGAGAGCTGTGCTGATACGCGAGCATCGGTGAGTGCTCACCCAGGAGAGGAACAGGCGTATTCCACCGGATACTGGCTGGGAACCACGGACCCAATCGAATCTTTACCCAGCTGATGCAAGAACCAGATTCCCGGAAGAACTACATTCCCCTAAGAACCAGATTCCTGTTGACTGCAGCTGAGTTAAAGAGTGTAGTGCGATTGCAAGAGCAGGTACAGCATTAAAGGATACACCCTGCACAGTTTTCTTACATTTTGATTTTAGTAATTTCTACCATACTAAAAAGCAGACCTGATGAATACCTATTGATGTAGCCCAATAACCCATGTGTATTTTTAACTGCAGTAGTGAAGTAATGATTCGGTTTGGCATAGTGATAAAAATTCCCTCTTTTGATGGTTGGTAGACTTCATTGCATTTAATTTTGCCCCTTGGAAAGCTGCTTGCAGCTGGAATTTGGGGTGTTACTTTTTAAAATGTACGTGGCATTTAGGTTCTTCGCTCATTTTAGGAATTACATTTGTGTTTTACATTCAAGTCATAAAAATCAAGAGCATCAGTAGACCCGTAACATTTTGAGTTGTTACACAGAGAGTTATTTTATGTGATCATATAAAGCATGGGGAGGTTAAGAAGTCCCCAGTGCAGCCACAGGAAAGGGACAAAAATTGTGAGTTATATTTTTCCTTCAGTTTCTCATCCTGCATTTTCATCTTCTGAACAAGGGACTGAGGGGAGATGGCTTATCTTAAATCAGAAATGAAATCATAATAAAGGCTTAGTTTACAAAGCCAAAAACCTCTGTTATTAAACCATTCTTGAGGAAATGGCAGCGTTTTTAACATGTGGCAGTAACTTTTCCAAGACTGTACTGGTATTATGAAGCAGTGTGATATTTTAGGAGCCATATGTGACACAGCTGTTTTAATGGTCGTTTGATTGCTCCTGGTGCTCTATCAGACTAGCACACTGCATTTTACTGAGCTGGTGACTGAAACAAACCTGGATGACAAGAATGCAAAAATATTCTGAGATTAAATTCTCAGAGTAGGCCGAGGCATGTCCTAACATGGTTCTGTGGCAGGCAGCCCTTTCCTCCTCCTTTATCCTAGCTCAGGTGGGATTGGGATGTGCTGTTCCACAACCACGTTCCTAAAACCATAGCATCATAGAATGGTTTGGCTTAGAAGGAGACCTTGAGGAACCTCTTGTTCCAACCCCCTGCAACAGGCAGGGACACCTTCCACTATCCCAGGTTGCTCCAAGCCGTGTCCAACCTGGCCTTGAACACTTCCAGGGATAGGGCAGCCACGATGCCTGTCCTTCCCTATTCCAATGCCTCACCACAATCAAAAAACTTTTTCCTAATGAAAGGAATGAGGAGGTGTCTTTACAAACTGTGGGCCTGCTGGTAGATAAAGCCAGATACTGATAGGTCAAAGAAGCAACGGGAGGAACCATCAATTCCAGAGAAATTCCACTAACTGACACAGACTATTGCTCACCCAAGGCCATGCTAAATTCCTGGACTTAGAGAAAAAGAACAGGGGTACACATTAGAAGAGAGTCTGTATTAGGCGATTTGGGAAGTCTGTACCTCTTAAGTACCTCAGCCAGTGGGGAAAGAGAGGGAAATGCGGCCAGGAAATTAGGATAAAAAGGAGGCTGCATCCTTTAGCAATTTGAGAGACCCCAAGTGACATGCCCCATGGCCTCTCTCTTGATTCGAATGAAGTTACAGAATTCCTCTGTTTCCTTTTTGGACATAAACCTCTGACATAATGAATTAATTTTACTGACACTAATACTTAATCTAAACGTTCTCTCTCTCAAGTGTGAACCATTCCCCCTTGTCCTGTCACTACATGCTCCGGTAAACAGTATTTCCTCTTAAGTTCCCTTCATGTGCAGGAAAGGCACAGCTAGGTCACCTCAAAGCTTCTCTTCTCCAGGCTGAACAATCTCAGTTCTCCCAGCCTTTCCTCACACATCGTTCCGACCACCTCGGTGCCTGCTCTGGGCCCGCCACAGCGTGTGACGCCCCGCACAGAGGCCGTTCCCAGCCACGCTCCGGGCGCCAGGAGCGGGCCGGGCGCGGGGCCGGGCGGAGGCGGCGGCGGCAGCAGGCGGCGGAGCAGGCGCGGAGGGCCCGAGGCCGCAGCGGAGAGCGCGGGCGCGGCCGCCCAGGCCCACCGCTCCGCGGCCGGCAGAGCTGAGGGCGGGCCGGGCGCTCCACGGGCTGCCCCTCCTCCGGCGCCACAGCTGTTTCCTGCCCGGCCAGCGGCGAGCCGGGCTCTCGTGGAGGAGGTAGGCGGGGGAAGAGGGGAAGGAAGGGCGCTGCGGAGCCCGGCGCTGGCTCTGTCCATGAGGGCCTCGCTGCCGCGGGGAGGGAGCGCCGGGAGCCGCCCCAGCGCCTGCGGCCGGCCCCGGACCTGGGGCCATCGTTCGGGTGCGGCGCTAATGGCCCTAAAGGCCTTCAGGCCCCACTGAACCCCCCTCTAGCTGCACGGAATCCCAGAGGCATTAGGGTGGGAAGGGAGCTCTGGAGATCATCCAGCCCAACCCTCCTGCCCAGGCAGGGTCACCGCGAGCAGGTGACAACAGGAACGCGTCTGGGTGGGTTTTGAATGAACGTCTCATTCCTCATTTCTGCAAGTCACATTGTTGCTGGAGCGATGCTTCAGCAATAGTAAACCTGAAATTGGCAGGAAAATAAATAAAGAAATAGCTATAGTGTAATTAAATTTGGGCTATTTGAAAGGATTTATAATTACATTTTATGCTCAGCCTATTTTAGTCATAACATTTTTAATAAATTTTAAAACATTCAGAACATGTTGATTAATTTTAATGAGATGAAGTCTTATGTTTTTGCAATGAGTCAGGGAAAACATCTTTAATTTTCAGGCTTAGTTCAGATTTTGAAGATACCACTGCAGTGTGCTGCACTAAGTACCTCTACAGGGGAACAGCTCTGCTATTTGTGTTTCTGAGTGTCAGCTCTCTTCTCTTTCTTAAATGAATGTCTGGTTATTGGCTTCAGTATCAGCTGGCTGATGAAAGCGACCTGTAACTTTTTTGAGTACAGCCTTCAAGAGGGAGAAACTGGCTAGGAAATGGGGAAAAAAAAAATCACTCCTGGTTTATAATTAGAAGGACAATGAGTAGGCCTATAAAAATTCAAGGGTAGAAGGAATTACAGCCATTCTTTCAGAGATACTTTGTAATTTAGCAGACCAGGTAAGCTGGGTATCCTAAGTGCCTAGACAAGTTAGGTGCCAAATTTCCTTTTATCTCAGTGGAATTAATCACTCCCACTGAATATTTACCTGCATTTTTAGGCATCCAAGAGCCTTGTAAAATCAGTTTCTAGGTTCCTAGAAGGAGTTTGCTCATCTAATGAGTAAATTTGTTACCTCTTGTGTTAAATAAATGAATTAAGTGCTTTGATTTTATTACATGCTTTGATAAATACACAGAAGAGCAATGCTATTACAGTCTCAGTTCTTACAAAACAATATTAAAGTGCTGTTTTACGCATTTCAATTGAACTCAGATTGTGTAGCAAATACAAGAGTTTCTTACCATCTCCTAATATAATTGAAACTAAAAGAAATCTGAGTAAATATGTAGTCAGTAACATATTACAGTAAATACTTGTAGGTACAGTGAATCCTCATGGTTAGGAAAGAAGAGTGCCAAATGCTGAGGTGATAATGGCAGTAAGCGTATTTTAACCTTTATGCCACCAAGCAGGAGTAAACCCTTTGTTAGGAAAGTAAATGAAAATTACAAGTGCAGAGCAGGTTCAAAACTGGTACATTTACTGGCTGCTGATGCCAGTCATCATTTATATCAGACAGACCACCTGCTTTGCAGGTTTCAAGTACTAGACCAGGCTCTAAAGGTAGGATTTTCAGAAAGGGATTATTTAGGAGCCAGATGCTGCTTGTGCTTAGAGGATATGTATGGACCGGTGATGAGATAGTCCTCCTTTGCAGATGGGAATATCTTGAGTCCCTGTCTGTCCAGCTGTTATTGAAATAATTGATGGAGTTCTGGCCTGTTTAATCAATCAGGTGACATCTTTTTGCACACTGTTGTTTGTAAAGTCATGTTCTTTAGTCTGTCTCAGTTGCTCAGTACCTTGTGCTTGGATTTGCTCCAGTGGTGTTCTCGTATTTCTTATAAAAGGTTGCAGTACGTACAGAGCTGTTGCTGTACAGTTGGGACAGAAGAAATTGTCACCTCACATTCTTGTTCATCACCATATGGTGTCCACCATGATACAGACAGCTCCAGGTAAGAGGACTTAGCTCTATATCTTCACTGCCTGGGGGGTTTGGAATGTGTTGTGTTGGTGGTTTTTCGTGCTATGTACATGCACATAGCAGAGAGGTTCACGTATTTACCTCAGTGAGAAGCTGTAAGGAGCAGTGAGGACAGCTTGGCGGTGGGCCAGGCTGTGTGCTGGTGAGAATGTCCTGTGTGACTATTTGGGGAGAGGCTCATTTTTCTATAAGTGGGATAGTGAGCCCAGAGATAGAATGGCTTTTGCTTGTCTGAAGCCATCATTTGGTGAAGGGGGAAGTAGGGCGATGAGATGGGAATATTAAACTGCAAAGAGCTGAAATGAGGTTCATGCTATAGAGTTATCTGGGGACTCTCTTCAGTTATTTATATTAGCAGGACTTTCAGTGAGTTGGGTACGATGTTGTTGTTTTAATTCTTTCTATGGCATTTTTCTTCTTAAGAAAACCTGCTGGTTTTAGGTTCAAAGTTGAGATGTTGTAACATGATGTTACCATTCCCTTTGGATAGGGAGAGCAGGAGCATTGCTCACTTTATTCCCCTGTCCTTGGGGTGAGAGAGGGAGCATCAACTGAAGTACAGAATCTAGGACTTCGGATGAGTATTTGGGGAGACCACAAAGACACAAGGAAAGCAGCCACTGAACTGCAATAGAACAAAAAAGTTACACAGCAAAGGTTGGTTTCTCAGTGACTTCGTGTTCTGGAACTCTTGGTTTTGGTTTTTTTCTTGCAGTGCTGAAGATTCTTGGTACCATGTGAAGTCAGTAGGAGCTGTGGGGACTCAGCAGCTCTGAAAGCTGCACACAGTTTTATGGATGTTGACATTTCTATCCCTTCATTAGACCAAATCCAGTATTTTACAATCATGGTGTTTCCTAATGTCTGGGTGAATTCAGTAGGGAACAATTTGGTGCTAGAATCAAATTGCATTTTAAGTTACTTGTCAGTTACACAATCAGAGTTTATAAATGCTTTTGGCTATCATGTGATTGTACTTCTAACAGGCAAAGTTTACAGTTCCTTCTCTGTTATTCTGGGGTAGGATCCTTGCTCATTTGTAGCACCACCGACATTTTGCAACATGCCTATTTCCTATTATGCTTGCTTGTGATTCTGATCTGTAGGTTGGTGTCAGATGCAACTTTGTGCACCACATTCTTGCAGTTGACTTCTTCCAGACCTTACCAGTCTGTGGGGTGTTAGAGGTTTGCAGCTGCAGAGCTTTATAAGCCTTTTGTTTGATTTCCTGAGCGAGCTGGCTGGCTGCTGACTGTTATTTAGTTGGTTTTTTGGTGGGGGCTGCTTATCCTAGTAGCAGGTTAAACACTTTAGTGGTGTCTGTGCTGCAGCTTGTTGGTGTATTGTCACAATATCCTTTAATGGCCTGTGGTGTGTGGTTCAATAAATACCTGCTCACTGAAAATTGCATGATTGATCATCTTGATTCTTCATTGGAACATCAATTTTTTCAAGGAATGCCTAATTCTATGTGCTGAATGTAGGAATCTGGGATTACTTTACATGTAGGACATTACATATTAGGATATGGTTTATGTTTCAGTGGCTCTCGCTAGTGCTCTGTATGTGCAGTTTAAAAAAACCCCTTGTGTGTGCTGTGCCTCAGGTATTGTGTTCGCTAATGTTCTCTGCAGGTCTTAAAATATGGTGAATATGACAAGAGAGCATAAAAACTTTTAAGAGTTTAGAGAAAATGAGTGGTCCTTGTAAAGTCTTTGAGAATTTTGAGTGTGATGCTCGCATCCAGAACTAAGCAGGAACCGCTTTGCTATGCCAAGAACCTTGTTCAGAAAAGCCAAAAATGCCCAAATAAATGTTAATTTTGAGAGTGGAAATTTCCTTTGGGGAAGTTGTGAGGGGAGTGAAATGGTCAATAATTTAGTTTGGAAAAACTAGTTACAGTTTCTTGAGTTCCAGTATGTTTCTGCTTTACCTTGAGGCTGGTTTATAAGCAGTTAAAAATGTGTGTGCCACAAATTTGTATGCCACCAGACCACACTGTGATTACTACTTTCATTATGCCCTGGTTATCTTTCAAATTTAAGTCAACTGCACTTTGAAGCTAGTTACAAAAGAGGATTTTATTTATCCAGAGAAACCTGTGGTATCTCGTCACTTTTGCACTGTTGGCAGTACCAGGTCACCACGAGGACCCCTCCCAGTACTGGCCATATGGAGGATGGAGTAATGCAGGTGACTTTAGGCAGCCAGCTTCAACCCAGTGCAGGAACCTGAGGCTTCAGCTGTGGGTGTGTCTGCTCATAAAACATCATTTCACATCTGTTACAGTTAGGCTGGTTGAGGAAATCCCCCCTCAGTTTGAGGGGGCAAAGCTGATGATGTTATTATCAGTGAGAGCCATGTGTTGTCAGCTCTCCGACTTGTGTTGTCCCACCTGTGCTGCAGAGCCGTCATACTGGAGAGCTTCGTGTGAGACATTCACTGAATTTAGCCCAGAGAGGAGATGTAAATCGATTTCAGCACATTGGGTTAGTCCGAGGACATGCCAAGGGGGTGAAGGACAAACACAAATCAGTGTCTGAGAGGAGGGAGTGAAGCCTGCAGCACTTCAGACTGCTCAGGGCTGTCACTCTGAGTGGAAAGCTGCTCACGTTTTGTTAGAAAGGTGAAAGCAAACAAGTGTCTCATTTTCCATCATTGCCAGGCCTGGCAGTGGGAGCTGTACTAGTTGTATATTTTGGGAGGGGGGGGTTTCCCTACTGCTCTAGGACAGACAGAGCAGCCATTTGTTCATTACTTGGAGCTTGAGTCCTATTGAATGAGATAAAACGTAACTCTGGAAGCGGAGTGTGTCGCTCCTGCTGTTGCTAACCAGCACGCGCTGCCATTCTGAGCCACTGCTGTGTCATCAGCCTGCCAAAAACCCAAAAGCAACGGTGGTAAAATGATGAACTTGGATGTTTTCTTTAGACTGGCACAAAGATGAATGAAGTAGTGAGAGAAATCAACTGTTTGATGAATTTCCTACTGTGCCTCTTTGCAGCTATGGAGCATATGTGGTCCCTTCCCAAACCCCAGACTTTTGTTCAGTGTCAGCAGTGCTTGGATCCTGCAGTGACATGGATGATTTGCAGTCAGCCATTTTAATGCAAAAGAAAAGTTTCCCTGTTGCAGTAGTTAATTTTTAATATGAAAAATGGTGTGATACCACTCCACTTTCACTTTGCACTGAGGAGATCTGTTCAGGAAGGACTTGAAGACAGGTTGGCTTGGGCTGAGAAAGTATTGCACACACACTGGGATAAGAGGTTTTCTAGGGGCTGAAAACCAAATGCTCATCTGTTCTGTAGTGCTGGCATTACATGTACAACAGGAAATCTGAAATTTGTGTATATGTGATTTTATTTTTAATCCTATTGAATACTTTTTTTTCTTTACTTATCCCTGGAAGCCCTTTTCTCAGTTGGTGTGCATAGTGGGAAGTATTTACTTAATGAGCAGCAGCAGCAAGGGAATGAGGTGGAGAAGTTTTGGTCTCAGAGGGATTGTTCTCAGGGACAGGTCTCTGTCCCTTGCTGAGGACATGTGACAGCATTTTACAAGCTGGGGTCCTGTGTCTCTGCTTCCTCCTACATGAGATTCATCTGATATCTCTGCTCTGAGTCCCGACTGCCTTATCATCCACCGCTGCATTTCTGATGGCCTGACTGCAGAGCACCCCATTTAGTCCCTGTACCAGCTCTCTCCTCCAGCACTTGCTCAGGCAGTTCTTGATTGCTACAGCCAGCCTCCTGCCTTCAGAAATCAGCATGGAAGTGTTTAAGCATGTAACAAAACAGGGAGATGAACCGATATGCAAAAATCATTGATTTGTGGTAAAAATTAGGAGAATGAGAAGATACTTGACAGATTTGTCAGTTATAATCTGCTAGTTGTGGTAGGGTGAAGCCCTGTCTTTTTCCCAGAGCTATGTGTGATGCTGAACACACATGGGAATTGCTCAGGCCAAAAGCAATGTACTGAAGAATTAGATACTGTAGAACTTCTGAATTTGTCATAAACACTTTTTTTTTTCCTGGTCTACTCTGAGATCTCATTGACAGTTTCAGTAACCTTTGGCAGCTGGCTAATACGGGTAGTTTTCCAAGAATTGAAACAGAAAGTAGATGCTGTTTCCTGTGTTTGTCCTTGAGCACTAGGCATTTCTTTCCCCTAAAGTTCATTTAGCAGCTAGGTTTAGTCTGTGGTGCGTGATCAAAAAATAATACAAGGCGTCTTTTCCAGGGTTTGGACTCGCCGAGATGCCCATCCGTGTTGATGATGTGATGCAGCTGCTCGTCCGTATCGCCAGTGTGAAGGGCATGAAAGCTGCTGTCGCGCATTCTGGGCGGGGAGCACTGCTGACGGGCGCATCAGCCTTTGTGGGGGGGCTCCTGGCAGGCCCACCTGGAATCGCTGCAGGTGAGTGTGCTTTGCTTTAGGAACAAGAGGGTGGTTAAATCCCTGAGTGAAAAAATGAGGGAGTCTGTGTAGGAGGTGGGGGTTGAAGGAAAGGGACATTCAGTGTTGAGATTGCCTGCTGCATTGGGGGTGAGGGTGAATAAGTATTCTTAGTCAGCCTCAGCATAGGGCAGGATCATTTTCCAAATGGTCTTACTAAAAATGATGCTTATTTCTGTATTTTAAAAGTTCTGTGTCTTGACAACTTACTTTTTTTCCTCTAGGATTCATTATTCCTTGTCACTTAGCTTTTCTTCTTGTTACAGAAAGTTACAGGAAAGCCAAAGTCTAATAGTAAAGAATTGTCTCTGTAACTCTGGGCTTAAGAGTTGTCTAGTTTGCATGCTGCCTTGTCACAGAAGTCATGGGGGTCCTGGTCCTTGAATGTTGAGGAGTTGCATGTCCTGTGAGCAGTTGCAGGAATTTCAACAGGCTCACTGATTCTGGAGTGAATTGCAGCATGCCTCCATCAGGTTGAGTTACAAAAACGAGCAA
This sequence comes from Corvus kubaryi, assembly GCF_017639235.1. Taxonomy (NCBI): domain Eukaryota; kingdom Metazoa; phylum Chordata; class Aves; order Passeriformes; family Corvidae; genus Corvus; species Corvus kubaryi. Next base: position 13,358,786 of record NW_024581093.1, on the reverse strand, counting down.
AGAATTTGTGAGGAGTGATAACAGAAAATGCAAAGTGAAGCTGTGTATTTACTCCTATTAGAGGTAAAAAGCTTAATTAATAGCCAGAATACTAATTTGACAAACATATGACTGAAGTTACCAGGAACAAAGAAGGGAAATTAAGCTGTTGTAAGAAATTTGTAAGCTTAAAATCTGAAGTAAAGGTAATAATGTAACTGGCCTCATTCTTGAGTAAGATTAGGAGAAATACTGAAGTTATTCCTGGATGTATTTTCTTTTTTAAGTGTTTGTTTAAGCTTTCATAGGGTCTCCCAGTCAAGCTTGATGTTCTTCAGCCAGTGAGGAAGGCACTGGAACAAGTATACCTATTACTTTATACTGAAAGTATACAATAATAAGCATATATAATAAGAGTAATAAGTACTAACTAAACTGAAAGCCATGACTCAATTACAGTGCAACTAAATCATAACCCCCTCATTTAACTTTTAAAATTGGAATGGTAAATAAGCCAAGTAAGTTTAGGACAGTTAGGGAGACATTTACAATCAAGTGCACTTGCACGCACAGCCTGGATAGGTGTGGTACTGGGTGGCAGGGATTGTCCCTCTTGCTGCTTTGTACCAGGAACGAGGATGAGTTACCCACCATGTGCAGCATTGCTGTAGAAGCTTGCAGTCATCATGCTTCCTGAGGACTGCCTGCTCTGAGAAGAGTGGGCTGTGGGTTTGTTGCTTGGGGGAAAAAGTGTGATCCTATAACAAATCTTGTCTCAATGGACGAGGAGCTTAGACATCAATACTTCTAGTGGCTTTTGCATTAAGTGCCCCTAAATCAGTTATTGATGTTCTCATAAAAGTCCCTTGAAGATGAATTCAGCCATTGTAGGCTTTCAAGTATTTCTGTGGCATCATGGGAAAAATTGCTAACTGAGTAAAAGCTGCAAATAAAGAATTTTTGTCTAATGAAAAACTGCATCCTTGTGAGCGCATAAATGGCTTTTTAGGAACAGTCACTGGGGGTGGCAGTTTTGGTGGCAGGGTCAGTTCTGTCACCTCTCCACTGTGAGGGTTCTTCTTTCCTTGCAGCAGGATGTGTGTGCTCTGGACAGTGGTGTCAGTCCTGTGAACTGCTGTGGTGCAGTCAGACTGCTGATGGAGCCCCTGTAGGGCTGCTGGGCTGGTTGCACAGCAGCCACAGTCACATCAACTCCAGATGATCCATCCCTCTGCTGTTATCCTGATAACCTGGGACCTTCTACTTACCTGAGCATGTCTCGTCCACCTGCAGTGGGTGGGGGGTGGATTCGGTAGATGAGAGCATGGGGTGGACTTCATGTGTGTAGGAGGCTGCAATCTGTGACTCTTAAAGAAGCAGAAAGCTTTGATCAGTCTGGGAGTATCTAGTAAGAGATTATGTGTTAACAACACTGATAAGGCGGTTGTTGGTCTGGGGTTTCCCTTGGGCAAGGTTTTATTTAGTACTAGAGCTTATCCTAAGAGGGTATCCCAGGGAGCGTTTTGTTTCTGGTTTCTAGCTTGAAGCTGTGTTGATTGTATAAAGGGTTTCTTTATGATTGCTGTGGATGTAAAAAGCTTTAAAATTCCTTTTTGGTGCTTTGAATATTGTGTATAAATCTAGTTAAAGTAGACACATATACAACTCTATGTTGATTTCTAATCAAGGTGTTGATGAAGGCTGTGGATAGAATTTCAAGCTTTAACATTAACTGGTAAAGACTAATGACTCACTGTCTTTCCTAGGAGGAGTAGTGGGTGGACTTCTTGGATGGATAACGTCTGGAGACTTCAAGCCAGTCCCTCAGATTTTAATGGAATTGCCTGCTTCTGAGCGGCAGAAACTCTGTGATGAAGCCATGGCTGTTATCAAGAACTTACGCTGGACTGATGCTGCTCAGCTGATTGCTCTTGTAATGGCAAATCCTGCTCTCAAGGAGATGGTGGTAGGAGTGCTGACCAATTACCTTTCCAGGGAGCTAAAAGCACAAGTAAAGTATGGAGAATAATCCTCTCCAGAGCAGGCTTTTTACACTGGAATGAATTTTACTCCGATAGTTGTTAATCTTCAATGCAACAATTATTAGTTATCAGTACTTATCATAAATATAGACTGATCTGAGTATTTTTTGGGTTTTGGTGTTTGGGATTTTTAAAATTTTTATTACAATTTTTGCTTTGTGTGGATTTGTAAGGATAGTATTAGATTACTGCATTATCCTGACACTGACTTGCTATGTAATTTTGGATTGCTCTGCACTGGCACTAATTCAAATCGCTGAAGGGAATTATGTCACTTGTGAATATTTTCAAAGTCATTTTGTTTTATGTGGGAGACTTAATTCTGTTTGTTTAAGTGCTTTAATTTTTTTTCCCTATGAATTACATGTAAGGTGCCAAAGTAGCTGTGGCACTTTGAAGAATTTTACCTATTGTCTGTTTCAGCTCTGCGAAGGAAAGTTTTATAGGAAAGTACATTGCTCTACTGTGAACTCAAAGGACTCAGTCCTTACTTTATTGTTTAGCACATTTTTATTGTAATTCTTGAGTTGTCTTTTTATGTAAGAAGTGAAGCAAATGCCTAAACAAGATTTCAAGTAAAAGGAAAACAAACTGTGAACAATTTCAATTCAGTTTTCACCAAGTTCCTGTGCCCTAGAATGGGAGGGTGTGGCAAGAATACTCTTTTGAAAAATGAGGAGCTAAATCTGCCAGTTTTATATTAGCCCCAGGATTATGGTTGTCATTTCAGCATTGGTTTCTTGACTGAGTCTGAACAGCTGGTCCTCAGTTTTCATTAAAATATTCATAAGAAGCATCATAGTGGTCTGTGTGTTGCTTTAAATTAAATGAACTCTTTAAGAACTCAGCCAGGCCTGTACTGGGCACCCAGCAGTTGGCAGCAGCAGTGCTGGGGTGCAGGGGTGGGGTGATGTGTCAGCTGCATTATTGCTGTAAGCACCAAATGCCATGGTTGTTCACATTTGGTTTCAAGGCACTCAGAAGACAAGTTTGTAGGTAGAAAAATGTGCAGGTCTGCCTTCTTTTTATGTAAAGACCAGTGAAACTGCTCTGACAAGTTCTTTTTTTTGCCTATAAAAACAAAGATCTATCTGTGTGTGTGTGGTGAGGTTTCTAGAAGTTAAGGTTTAAATGGTAAAGCTTTAAACTCAGAAGTTGCTGTTGTATGCATTTGATTAATTTACTGCTGCAGGTACCGTTTGCCTTTGATAAATTCAGTGCAGTGCAGGGCACTGTTCTCAGCATTTGATAACACTTTTTCAGTGATGTGAAAGGGAGGTGGAAATGAATGGTAAGTGGGCACTCCTAACCTTGTCAGAGTTTCATAATGCCAAGCCTGAAATCAGTGAGGTTTCAGATTCATTGGCAGATTACACACAGTGCAACTTTTAAAAGATTTTAAAAACTACATCCCTTTAGAAGTACTATTTTTATGAATCCAGTTACTTTTATTTGCAATTTTCTGGTTATTTCACTAATTAAAATCAGTCTTTCCAAAACAACACACTGCTAGCAGTGGCAGATGATTGAATGATCCAGTGGGATGGAGTTGGCATCCTATGCTCAGCTGTTCAAACCCAGAATGAACAGAGCTGACAATTGTAAAGCAGACCATAGGAAAAATGGGGGTTCCAGTTCATTTCTAATAGTATTTAGTATTTAAACAGACTGTTACATGTTTCAGTGGTTTCTGACATCAATAGCATGACCCCCATTTTACAGGTATTCATAAACTTGGGCCCAAACGTAGATAGTGAATTGATTTTTATCACTTGTATCGGTGTAATAGATGTGGATGGAGTTTAGATCATATTATTCTCATCCTCTGCTCTCCTGTGATAATCTTTGAAATGGTTTTTATTATACCCTTAGAAATTATAAACCAATTAGAACTACACTCTTTTAGCCTTCACTGTGGTATAAAAGAGGCATCTGTCATATGGATGCCAACAGAACTTGAGTCCAAGTAGTTCAGAATTCTGTACACACCAGTCCTAGCTTATGTCAAACCCCACTGCTGCTGAGCTCCTGGGAAGCTTTATGCCACAGAGGAGCATGCCCTTAGTCATTACAATAAATTTAACTCCTAGAGATTTTCAGATGACTGAAGTAGAACCAGAAGAAATGAATTGAATTCTGTTTGTATCTTTATTTAACAGGTTTGATGCTCTTGGAGCTCCTTGGAAGGTGGCAGGTACCTGTTTCCAAGTGGTAGCAATAGGTTTGCAGGCTGGTCTGAAACACATTTCACTGCTGGCAATGGAAGAACAGAAATGAGCTCAAGTGCTCAACTCGTGAGTTTGGACATAAGAGAGTTAGGAAATGACCACTCCTGATGGTGGACACCCTGATACTTAACTACTGAGGGAGAATGAGCACCCACAAAGATTTTGTTGTGTGTGTTTCAGTGGTTTATAACAGTTTATATTGCTGAATGCTGCAGAAAGAGCAAATTGTACCTTTAGTGCTCTGAGTGCAGCCCTATGCTGTCATATCGAGGTCACCATGATATTTGGTCTGTAGCCTTATGTGGAGATTTGGGCAAGTTAAAAGCACCCTTCAGCAGATTTGATCATCTGAGGGGAAAAGAGCAGCTGCACGAGAATATTTTAATATCCATCTGTTGCTATTCTTTGGTAGAGACATGGCTGTCCACCACTGCATCCCTTGTTGGTGTTGGAAACAGCCAAAGGCGGGGGATGGCATCTTCTGAAATCCATTCCAGCTGCATAATGTCCAGGCTGAGTGTGAGGCTCAGCCATTGCCTAGGAAACGAGGTAAGGCAGTGCCAGCAGTTTGGGAAGCAGCTGAAAGAGTCACTATGGGGAGATGTACATATTTGTATAAAGAAACCATCTGTGTTGCTGGCTATTAACCTGGTTTGGTTGTAGATGTGACAGAATCAAGCTAGGTTTTCACTGGCAGATGGTGTATTATTAGTTAAAAATTCTTTTTTTTTTATGTGGGTTTTTTTTAAGCTTTCTGATTTCAAAATAGAAAGCAACACAAAGTGTTATGTTAGCAAGGATAGGGACTATATATGCTTTTTTAAAAGGCAGTCCTGAATTCAGATACAGATTAGTAATTGAGATGTGCCATCTAGTGGCAATTAGATTAATTCTTAAACTCAGCTTCTCCAGGCTGCATCAGTATCTAGAAAACACAGTTAGTTACCTTTTTCCGTGAAAAGCAAGGTTACATTCTTTTTTTTGCTCTTACTCTGTCAAATATCTAGCTTTAGTGAATTTGTATTAGACTAAAAATATCAGCCCAGCTACAGATGAGACTAGAATTTATATGCATTCCCTGCTGAAGTTGGCTCTTGGATGATTATCATATGTGAGCTGTGACAGCACAAATATTTACTGCAGCTGCACGTCACATTTAATTATAGTGAGAAAATACAGAATCAGGCAGAGGAGGGCAGTTTGCTTCTTGATTACTGAAGGACAAGTGGATTTTGTGAGCTGTGCAGCAGCCGGTTTGTCCACAGTGGAATTGGCAAGCCGGTCAGGAGTTTGTTACTTGGAGGGCTGCATTTCTTTGTGCCCTACAAAGGAAGGTAGGTGGCTCTTGGCTCAGCCTGTTCACATCATATTTGTCACATCATCTCTCACCTCTTACTCCAGTATGAAAAGTAACAGGGAATTGCATTCCATGGGCAGTTTTTCCAAGGACAGCCTCTCTCCTTGCAGGGCTGCACACCCTCACCTGCAGAGGGCTTTGCTGGGAAGAACATTCCCAAAGGAGACAGTCTCTTTCTCTCTCAGAGAAGCCTCCAAAGGGCTGCTGGCAGGAGGAGGTGCTGTGCAACCATCTGTGCAGGGGCACACACGTGTGTCCTTGTCCTTCCCTTCCCGGGCCGTGTGGGCTGGGTTCTCCCATAGGCTGCTGCTGCCCTGCCCGTGCCTGCTGGCTCTGAGCAGGTGAGGCTGGAGAGGTGCTTTGCTGCCTGAGTACGTTCATTGAAGGAGGCTGAATGTTCTCCTGCAGAAATAGTTGTTGGATGGCTTTGGACATTCACACAGCTTCCCCATCAGCTGCTTTGGTGTGAGGGGGTGAGGACAGCACCCAGCTGGTGATGATACCAGTGGGGTGTGATACTACCAACGTGTTGTTAGTGTTTGATTGTTCCTCAGCATATCATTTCAGGTGGTCCCAGCAGCAGGATGTGTGCTACTCTCTGCTGTAGCCTGATTACAGGCCGCTGTGCCCTGGCAGAACCCTTGCCCCTCTCATAGGTCACAATTTATGACTCCTGCCATATGTGCTCCAGCACATGGGGCACAGGTGGGGTGGAATGACTGCCATCACCTGCTCCCAGTAACACTCATCTCTTTAGGGAGGAAACCTTGTGCTTCAGAGGGCTGGGTGGGCCGGGACAGCTGCTCTTCTGAGGCACAATTCTGTTTAGCACACGTGGCATAAAGCTGTTGAGACCCAGTGTGTGTCCACATTTCTTTCAGATGATACTCCCCTGATGATTGCAACCCAGTGGAGGTAAGCATGCCTTTTCTCACTTTGGTTGGTTTATAGGAAATTAGGGTTACAAAACTCACTGAAAGATTATTGGAAGGGGACTGTAATACTCCAAGTCATTAAGCAAATTGATTTTACACAGCCATGCTCTCATGGCATACCTGCTCAGAGGGTCTGGCCAAGTTTGCTTGTGCACAACATGGAAGATGAGTCAAATCCTCACTTCATGTCCTGGTTCTTGATTGTCAATGATTAGCTAACTTTTTGGACAAATCTTTTATATCCTACTGCTGCTGCCTTCCTGCTAGCCCTCCTGTGAGCCCCTTGCCCTATTGGGCTGACAGGAAGACTGGCACATGTGGTTTGCTGAAACTCCTGTCACTGTCCTGCTGTCAGTGCAGGGTCTTTTTCAGGAGCTGCCTGTGCTCTCACCAGTGTGGGACCCTCTGGGGCTGGACAGCAGGAATGAATCCCCCATTTGGTGGAATGGCATCCCTCACTATCCAGAGAGGCCTCTCTGTTAATTGTTCTGGTGCTTTCACATACACACACTTCTGGTCATACATAATTTATTCCAATATTAATATTCCTGTTAAAAAACGTGCAGATTCATGTGGATATTAAATTTTCCTGTTTTTTCATCGCAGAGTTGCAGCAGCTCCAGCAGTGCTCACTGGTGACATGGGGGCAGGCTCAGGGGTTTGATCCTGTGTAGCTGTAGTGGTAGGACCTGCTGAGCTCAGTCTTCATCAGCAGTTTGGCAGCGCTGGTGCAGCCAGAGGATGTAAAAGCAATGCGTTTTTACCCCCAACTAAAAGCTCTTACAGAGAAAGCAATAGCTTAGGCTGTCACTGCTTGATCAGCTGATGTATAACACCAGACTAATTGAGTAGCAGCCTTTCAGCTGGGTTGGAAAGCTTTTAAAAAACCAAAGGCCTTTGCATTGAAGTGAACTAAAGCTATTAGCCCCTAATTAAAACAAGAGGTTTCATCTTTACCTTTCTAGCGATCACAGAAATCTATGTATTTTTCAGGCTGTAAGCCAGAAATCAAACATTCATCATGTAATTGCAGTAAGTGTGGGCTAATACTTCTCATTAAGTGTGATTTATGAATTCCAGAAGAGCCTACGGGGTAAATATATAAAATTATTCAGAAGTCTGCAAAAATGAAGGTATACATTTCTTTGGATGACTGTTCAGCAGGAAGAATTTAACGTGAACATTACAGCTTTCAACATTCAGTGCAGACACTGCATTTGGACACCTGTACCTTTGCAGTTCCCTTCGTGTCACTGCTGATCTTTCACCCGAGATCACCCTTCAGCTCTCAGCAGGGAAAGCAGTGTGGCTTTGAGGCAAGCCCATTCTGCTGGGCCTCAGAAGAAGTATCACCTTCACTGGCTTTTCTTCTGGTTTGCTGGGTGACCTTGAGTAACTTCCCATCCAGATCCTGAATGCACTTTTTGTTAAACACTTTGTAATCTATCAACAGGAATGTTGTGTTACAGAAATGTGATAGCACTGTTCTACAGCTAATCACTCTCTGATCCTGCAGTCAGGACATGAGCATCAAAGAAGGAATGTAATAAATGTTAGTAGAGGTTCACAGCAATCAGGACAAAGAAGAAACTGCTAAGTTTTGAAATGTAGCTATTTTCTTTGTGGTAGGGGAGTGAAAAATTTACACCGATGTTTGACCTTAACTAATTAGACCCTGTACAGGAGTGTCTAACAGGATGCAAATGTTTTGTATTCCTTATTTCCTGCTCAGCTTCAGTGGGCAGGAGTGATTTAGGGTGAAATTAAATCTGTCCTATGCTCTGACATACTGCTTTGGAGTAGAGCACTCTCAGATTACTTTGTATGTGCAATCTAAGGACAGAATGAAGGGTTTGTTATTTCTGTATCAGTCAGTGAGATATGATGATAATCTTTGTAATTTGGGTTCATTCTAACAAAATAAAAGCTTTGAAGGTCTTACCTCACCCTGCTGCAGCTCCCTGAGCAATTCCTTGTGCTGAGATGTTAAGGCAAAATAATTGGAGAATCAGAGTCAGAATCAGCTCCTGAACATTTACAGAGACCTGAGTGTTTGCAGTGGGAGAGACCATGGAGCCATGGTGTGTGTTTAGCCTCAACTGTTCCTCCTGAGGCGCTGGCATTGCCTCACTGCCGGAGGGGATCTGTGTCTCCTTACAAAGTGGGTAAAGCCTGTCCTGGGTGTAGGTAAGCTCATTCTTCCGATATCTGTATAGATTCTCAAAATAACTTTTTGTGCTCACCCAGCTGACTGTCCAATGGATATTTCCTCTACAGTTCTGCCCTCTCCTTGGCAGACAATTCTGCTTGATACTAATGGAAGTTTTCTGCAAGAAAGAGCCCGGGGCCGCTCTGACTTTTGATTGCCATCTGCATTTACCCAAACCTCTCTGGCTCTACAAATCCTACTCCTTCAGGGTAAAAAATGAGGGGGCCATCTCACTTTTCTACCTTGCTCTTCCAGGTAAATTTTAAGCCCTACATAACCAGATTTTCAAAACATTAAGTTAAAAACTTGCTCCCTTTTAGAGCAGTGAATGATACAAAAGACACAACAGCTGACTGTAGTATTTGGGCTTGAGAGAGATGGGGTGCAAGAGCAAATGCTTTGTTACTCAACAAAGCAGGGGACAGGGCAAAATGATCCAGAAAATACTGCATTGAAACAGAATACTTGCTGGAGTATCAATAGAAATCAGCTGCCTGCTCTGTGCCTGTAAGCCACAGCTCGTGCAGCAGACTTTGACCAAACTGCAGTTTATTAATGGCTTATGCAGGAACAAAGTCAGTAATAAAAGTCTAACTAGGGTGCTGGTGAGGAAGGCTCCTGGATCTGATTTTGCTGACTTCCATAAAAGGGGTTTGCATGTTTTTTCCCAGCCATTCTCTCCAGGAATCTGTGTATAAAAATATTTGTTCCATAACCACAGCAAACAGCCTCCCATCGTCTGGCAGCCGCCTGCATACTTGAGGCTTTCTGCTGTCTCTGAAGTTTAACTCTGCAGGAGCCTGTGCTGACGCTCAGTCTAATCCTAATTCCGGACTTTGATGTCCTCAACCCGGCCCGGTGGGACTGGTGCTGCTCACAATGATAGCAGCACATCCCTGGTGAGTATGGGGGTGAAGATTAGCCTTCACATTGTGCCACTAATGGTAAGTAGCAGCGAGGATAATAAAGAGCACTCTTGTCGTGCTTTAAGTCTTCAAAGTGCTCTGCTCTTACTAACTAATTAAGCTGCCTTCTGACAAAGGTACGTATTTGTGTTGTGCCTGATGTAACTGTGCTGTATTGTTATGCAATAGACCAAAGTTGGATGGTGTCTGCAGATAGCCATCAGGAAATCAATTAACCAACTACTGGCTGCTCACACGCCAACAACCGAGCCAGCTTCAAAGCTGCCGCGTGTCTTTTGGTTAGCCTTGGCGCGTCTTTGGGAACCTCGGATATTCATGGAAAGCTGCACGTGCCAAGTGTTTAACGATGTGGTTGCAGTGTTTTGCAGCAGCTCAGTTTTCAGCCGCACCATCTCTTAACCCTGCCCAGAGGATGCACTCCCAGTGCTACTGAGTTAAACCCAGGCACTGCTGGGCTTAGCCAAAGAGCCCCAGCTCTGTGCTGCTGGTTCTGTATTCTAAGAACAGGATCGTCCTGGTGTGTACTGGTCACAAAGGAAAACGGGGTCACGCTGTGCTGTGCTGCCAGAGCGAGGAATAGAGGGGATGTTCTGCTTTATCTTCAAGATTTCAAAACCTTACTGGGAAGCCACCTTCCCACAGCACCCCAGTGCCTGCCAGCAGCTGCAAACATTGCCATGAACCTGCAGTCAGCAGAACCCTGGGTATTGGTAACCTATTTTCTCTCAGGAAAGAGCTTGAGGTCACTGAACAGATAGTACAAGCTCAGTGCTCAGCAGTGAGTCAGAAGGCAACAAGAAGGTTAGGACAGATGGGAAAGGAAACCAAGAAGGAAGTAAATGTAGTTAGGTCATTGAATAAATCCAGGGAGCAGCCACATCTTGAATAGTCTGTGCAGCCTGCTTGGTCCACTCGGGTTTGTCCTTTTGGAACCAGAGGGCATTGCAGAGCTGTGAAGGATACAGAGAAGGATAACACTGTATGGGAGGGCACATGTGTAAAGAGAGATGGGCTGGTTTAAACTGTTCGACCTGGAAAAGGCACTAATGGAGGGAGATTTGGTCACAGCTGTGATTGGCACAGAGATGAATAGGAGGAACAATACTGTGGTATAGAAGGCAGGGTCCATCTCCTGAGCTGGCAGAGGTGAAGGGAAGTCCTTGTTCACACGGTGTGACAGGGAATTGTGGAGCTAATTGGCACAGGATGCTCTAAGTGCCAAAACAAAAATGTGTTCAGAAAGTGATTAGGCAGATTGATAGTGAGGACTGGTCACACGGGGCCCAGAACAAACACTGTCTCCACGAGTTTCTCACCAGGCTGAGAAAGAAAGCAGCAGAAGTATTGCTCTGTAGGTGCCTCTTAGATACTGTCCCTCATGATTTTGGGATAGGTGAACTCTGGCTCTGGTTTAGTAAGACTGCTTTCATGTTCTCCCAAACCCATGCATTCCTGGAGTGTTGTGCTACTCTGAGAAAAATACAACATATGAGCTGCCAAAGCAATCGCGTTCTGAAAAAAGCGTGGCATGTTTTGTGTTGTACAAAAGGGGTTTCCTGTGCTAGGGAAGACCTGCCCATTTGCCTTTGTGTCTTTTATTCTGCTCAGGAGGTGAGCCTTCCTCCCTGACTGCTTTCCCACGTGCAAATAAGTGATTAAGCAGAGGACCTGATCTCTCCTGGTCTGTCAGTTGCAATCAGTTATTTCATGATCTCAAAATTGCAATATCAACTTAAAAATTAAACCAAATGCCTTTATTACTTGCACCACAGACAAAATGTCTCCATGCCACCAGAACCCAAAGCACTAGGCCATATTTTTAAAGAGGAAAATCTTTATTCACATCCTTATATAGTGGAAGTTGTATTAAGATAGGGTATTGCTATTGCTTTGTTTTGGAGAAGGGAAAGTTGTTTGACAGAGAGAGATTACATGAGTCAAGTTTCTTCTTTCATTTTGAATGTTTAAGTATTCTCACAGAACAGATTTAAAATTTATATATATAAAAGCTCATTCTCTTCCCCTGTCTTGCTGTCATTCCTAAACCTTCAGCCAGGAGCCCTCCAGCTCACAGAGGTGCCTGTTGGGCAGGGCTGGTATAGCTGGGAGGGATGCCCTGCTCGCTGCAGCCTCGTTCCAGTGTAGCTGGATGAGCTGGTCCCAGGAAAATCCAACCTCCAGAGGCAAATTCTGGTGGGGAGGATGAGCAGGAGGAGAAAGTTCCAGTGCCCTGAGTGGGAGGCAGAGCTGTACTGGAGGTGATGAGCCTGCTGTCCTCCAGACAGCTGTCACCACCACATCTGTTCTGCAGCAGCCTGTCAAAGTCTGTGTCTGGGGCGCTGTGTTGCTTGTGCTTGGGCAAGGACCAGCTCCTCTGCCAGCTTCCAGCACAGGACCCTTCCTCCCTCTCCCAAAGGGAGCAGCATTTCCAATCCTGGGGCTCCCCCATTCTTCATGCACTGCCCAGATGGTTCTCCTGAGGGCTGAGGGTGCTGAAATGGGGGGGGGGAGCTCTGTGGAGCTCTAACTTGCAAGGTCTCAACCAACAAACACATCCTTTCAGATCCGTTCTGTGACACAGCCATGTGCTGGGCTTTGGCTGCTGCGTGCCCCTGAGGAGAGAGGGAGGATGTCAACTTGTGTGAGGGGTGCTTACTTGCTGATTGTTGGGAGCCTGCAGCGCTGCTGCTCCAGGGGGCTGTCCTTAGGCTCCAGGGTATGCTGTGAGGGCTGGCCCTGCTCGAGGGCTACATTCCAGATCCCCTTTTTATGGAGGTAACCAACTGCTGTACTATAGAGAGCAGCAGCAGTACTGTTAAGTCCTGAAGTAGCCAAGTGTGACAGTCTCCATTTGTCATCCTCGCCAGATTAACACTGTAGCTGTTTGCCAGCGGATTTTGTAGAACCTCTCATCGTTAAAGCTGTTTCCTTGCAAACAGATGGCTGCAGCGTGTGACATCCCGAGTGCCTGTGGGACCCAGCGCAGACAGAGGGGCTTGCTCAGCCCGCGGGGGCTGTATCTGCCTCCAACCTGGTGCTGGAGAGTGAACAAGTGCAGCTGCAGCCTCACACCCTGCAGGACGAGGCCACTCCCCGCGGGACGGATGCGACTGACACCAGCCCGTCTCTGCTGAGGTTTGGGGGAAAGGCATGTGCCCTGTTTGAGCGCAGCACAAAGCTGTGCTGCAGAGGCCCCAGCAGGGCTAATGCACAGCGCCACTCCCGCCCCTGCTCCCCTGGGCTCTACAGACAGCTGTGGGTGGGAGCGTGGCAGGGAGAGCAGCTGTATCCTGCTAAGCCAGTGAAAAGCCGCTTTTCCCCACAAAGGAGACAGCCCTGCAGGTGGGGTGAGGCTCCCTGCTGCCCACGGAGCTGTGCAGGGGGAAGATGCTGTCCAGCCCCAGAGGCTGGACCGGAGGGCTGGCACTGGGTGCCTGGGGAGCAGGGCGGGCTCACAGGGCGTGCAAAGCTCTACAGTAGCGTATGAAAGACCTCTGGACTGTGAACACACCTGGCTCTTAGAGGCTGCTCAAACAGGAAACAGGCGTGCTCAAGGCCATTTTGGGGAGGTTCTAGAGACTCCCGTTGGTTTGCCTGGAACTTGCTGCTGAGCACTGATCAAGTCAGGCTCTGACAGAAGCCAGGAAGCTGTGACCTGGGTGCTGGTGGCTCTGGTTTGTGGGTTGGTTCCAGCTCTCACCCCGCTATTGGAGCTGGTTGAGCCATTTGAGAATGATTGTGAGGGGCACTCCTGAAAGCACTCTGGAAGATCCTTTTTATATGAAGCCATTAAGGCTCTGGTTTTACCTTGTGTGTAACTCTTCCTGTAAAAAACGTGAATTTTTTTTCTTGTTGCTGTTAGAGGGGAAGAGACCTGTCTGGCCTTGAGTTAATGCTTTTTCCTTCTCAAATCCATTTTTTCCATAAGTTGTCACCAAAACACATTGTGTTTTGGATAAAAAAAATGGAGAGGTTGGCCAAAGCTCAGCAATCCCTTGCTGCATGGGGCAGTCAGGGCAGCAGGATCACAGGTAGCAGGATTGCTGCCAGCAGATGCTCTGCCCCAGGGTGTGTGCAACACAAGGCGCTGCACGAGAGAGCTTTGCTAAAGCAAACCCTTGTATCTAGCTCCCCTCCTCCTTTTTCTCTCCCCTTCCTACAGCAACAGACTGGGGAGGTTGTGTAACTCACTCTGGGCCGTGAACCTCTCCATAAGAGGTTTACAGAAAACCTTATTGCTTCTTTGTGTTTCTGGCTCTTAATGGAATTGAAGTCAAATGCCAGCTTTGGTGTTGCTGTGTTCACCAGCACTTCACACCACCTCCCTGCCTGCCTCTTCTCCTCCAGCTGCTGCACAGGACCGCAGCACTGGCTGTGTCTGGGGGTTTTATGAACCACTTCACAGGCAGGAGAGCCTCCCTCCCATAAGCCTGCAGGGCCCTCGGGTTGTTCCTGCCTGTGACAGTAACATAAAGCAGACCTGGCTGGGTATTGCCCCTGCAGTGCTTTACACCCTGGTGTGCAGCCTGTGCTCCTCTCCAGGGGCCCTGGACACCATCTCCAGCATGCAGGTCTTGGGCAAGGGTTTCTTGCAGCTGTTTTGTGTCCACCATGGATGGGACAGTAATGTAAAATCTCCTTCCTGCCAGCACCATTCTTAAAGGTCCATGACCTGCAGCAGAAAGAGTGAGAAACAGAAGCCTGTACTTTTCCTTGGAGACACCACTTTGCAGCTCATGAGCAGCTGGGACCATGTGTACTCCTCAGTTCCTCCTCCTCCTAATCAAAAATCCAGACTGAGTGAGGAACATGAGAAACTGCCTTGCAGCAGTAGTGAGCCAAAGAGGCTGTGAGCTGTGGCAGAGCCAGAACTCTTGGATAGAAACTGAGTGTTTGAATAACTGGGAGCAAGACTTGGTTGGAGCAGCTGCCTCACTTCTCCGGAGTGCTTGTGAATGCTGAGTCAGCACTGTGCTGGGAGCTGGTGTGTGCCTGGCCTGTGCCTTGGGACAGCAGAACACACAGCTTTCATTGAACTTCTTTGATCCTTTCAGCTTATTCACAGAGCAATCTCCCCATTACCTTCTCTTAAGCTTTCACAACTGGCTGCTGCACCAGTTCCATCCTCTTCTGGCCTTTCCAACCAACTCTGGAGAGCAGAAGAGGACGGTGTGAAATGGGGACACCTTCACCCTGCTGTGCCCTTTGGGCCTTGACACCTTCAGGCAGGGGCTGAGTGAGGAGCCTCTTCTGGCAAATGATGCCCATACATCATGTCTGGGAGCCCTTCAGGAGGAGGATGTGACCCCACAAACCCTCCAGCCTGCAGATGTTTCCCAAGGTGGGCATTAGAGCTGCTGCTCTTCCTGGTCCCTGCAAACTATAATGAATCTCCGGTAAGGCCTTTATTCCGCTAAAACAGAACGAGCAGAAACCATCAGGAAATGCCCTATTAATGCACTGGAGATAGAATCAGGCTGGAAAACTCCAGGCTGGACTGTAACAGCACACAGCCTGTGATTTAAAACCCATGTGTTCAGCAGGCCAGAAGCCAGGAGCCCCAGGCTCTAATCCCAGTGCTGAGCTCCACAACAGAACTTCAGGAAGTGGGGGAGAGGCTTTGTTTAAATTTCCCCATGTTTTTCTGGGCAGGATTCTTTTACCATAAGCATTATTAGTTTAAGAATTGCTTGGTTTCTTGGGGCTTCCAGTTGGTGGAAGGTGTGTGCATTTCCCCAAAAGCCATCAACAGCATGCACCAAAAACAGGAGCTGGGCTGGTTTTGATGTTTTGGGTGGTTTTGGTTTTTTCTGACTTTTTCCCTGCTGTGATTAAGAAAGGCTCTTGCTCACCAAGAAGGCATTCGTTAGAGGTGTGCCTGTCCCTCATTAGAGCATACAAGCAGTTCATAGGTCTTTTGGGGCTGGTAATAGTAAGACCTTCGAACACATAAAGTAAGCTGATCTCTAACAGAACTAAGGATTAGGTTCAAAGCTGCAATACATTTCTGCAGCCAGTTACTAAGAAGAAACTGGGAGTTTCACCTCAGGAGCAGGGAACTGGAATGTCAGCTATGGATGCAGATTCAGCAGCTGGGCTATTTTTGGCTCGTGAACCACTCTAATGGCTGTTTATTTTTAAGGTCATTTTCTGTTTGCATAGCATGTACACCCTTCTGGTGGGTGGGAGGCATTGTAAAAACAATCACTGCTGTGCAGAGTTAGGAACTGAGCCTGGAGAGTAATGGAAAAAACAGAACTCAGTGTACTTATTGCTTTAAAGACCAAAAACATCTGCTTAGGTCATAAGGTTTGCTGGCCCACTCTAAGCTGTGTCCCCACCGGAAAAATACCGTTCCAGTTAATACAGACTACTGCAGGGGATTGCAAAAGACTTGGGAATAGTCTGTCAGACGATAACATGATATAAATAGAAAGCAAGCATCAGATTTGATGCCCTTACCTTCAAGCAGTAAACAGAAACCAGAGCAGTCTCCCCACAGCTGAGGAGTCACAGCTTGCGCTGGGCTGGCCAGGCCTGGATCCCAGCTCTTGTTAAAACTCTTGTTCAATAATAATACGCTTTATTGTCCTGTTTTCCTGGCTCCTTCCTGTTGGCCATATCTTTATTCACACACAGTCAAGTGATACAAATTCACTGGAACAGTAGCAGTTTATAAAAGACAGTAACAATGATTATCTTGAACTGAAATTTAAAAAACCCATGGCCATCTGTCAAGCAATGCACTGCTTGTAAGAAGTCATGGTAAGGAAACATTTTAGAACATTGGCAGTGTATTCCCAGCCATGTTGCTTTTCCAGACCACAAAATACAAAAATATACTAAAAGCAATAACGGAGTTTGTAGAAATGTCTGCTGCAAAACAATTGCTGTTGTCTGATTTCCTCTGTATTTACTTCCACACTATATTATGATATAATACTTGAATAAACATAGTTTATTTCTAACTGAATTTGAACTTCAAAGTTGATCTCAAGTAAACTGTAAGGTCTTTGGCTCCCATCTTTGAAGTACATAAAGGACCTTAACTTTGGACTCATGAGACTGATAAGGCAGGAGGTGAGCCCACAAGTGAGAATCCAATGCCTTGGGCAGCAGCCCAGGAGGGAAGGGGAAGTTGAAGTGCTGTACTTCACAGGATCTTCATTTGGGGCTTTTTCCTGGATTTTTAAAGACTTTTAACAAGCCTTCCCTGGGATATCCTTTTACCTGATAGGCTTGAGTTCTTCAAGTTTCTAGTAATCTGGTATAACTGCCTGTGTTTGAGATCTGGGCTCTGCACTTAGTTGAGTGAACTGCAGTACCTCTCTCCCTCCGTATTTCACTGCTCAGTGTAATTTTACCTGTCCCTTTCCCCTCTCCTTCCTCCCCTGGCCCGGTACCACTGGCATGGCCTCTTTCCATCTGAGAGAGCTGGATGCTCCAGTGTTTGCTAGGGCTGCTCACACTGAGCCCCACACAAGCTCCCCGCATCCAGAGTACCATTCTCTTAAGCGCTTCCAACCTTGAGAGACCCAGGTGTAGACAGGGAAGCCGGTGCTGGCCTCGCTATGCAGGGAAGAGCAGCTATTCCCTCAGGCTGGCACGCTCACAGGGAGAATCTCAAAAGCTCATGGAAAGCGGCATCCAGAGTGCCCCTTGCTGTGACAGAGGAACGCACTGTGAGCAGCCAAGTGTGTTCAGCTCCAGAATTTCTTGTTCCTTTTTCTCCCAAGAGCCAATCTCAAACATTTCAAACAAGAAGTTCATATTGCTGTTTTTTAGCAGAGAGGAAGAATAAGGCACCGGAGGGTAAGCTCATTTGGCCAAGACTGATCCACAGGGCACTGCCCCCACCCTCAGTGCTCTTCGCTGAGCTGTTCTCTCTGTGCTCACATTGTATGAGATGTTCTCAGAGGGGCAACCTCACCTCTGCTCAGACACCACACACAGGGCCAAGATCCACCTTCCCAGGCACGGCCTTCAGAGGAAACATGGAGAAGGACATGCCTTGGAGGCCAGAGATTGGCTTCCCAGTGTCTAAACGTCACTGACTCCCAGGGAGGTCAGCTGTGGAAAGAAGACCAGGATACTTCTGAGGTATAAAACTCTGTGTCTGCTGGCCACTGCTCAGCTTTCTCATCATCAGACTTGTCGCTGTCATCGCCACTGGAGGGTTCATAGCCCTGGGTGGCAGAGCGGATCGGCTCCGTCTGCCTCTGATCTGCCTCTGCCTCCTTCTTCTTGTCTGCCAGCAGCTGCCTGTAGCAGAGGTTGCAGACCCTCAGGGGCTTGGGGGACAGCCGGGGCATCAGGAACCTCTGCCTGGAGCAGTCTGCGCACACGACGAAGCCGCACTTGCGGCAGTGGTGCCTCCGGGTGAGCGTGGAGAACTTGGTCTGCGTGCAGCGCATGCAGATGTCCGTCGCCTTGTCTGGGATCCAGGGAGCCGCGTGCTCCGTGCAGGGCTGCCGGCCTGTCTTCGTCAGCAGGTGCTTGATGCACTCCTCCAGATGGCTGATCCACTCCTTCCTCTCCGTGAGGGAGGCCGCGGAAACCACAAAGGACTTCTTGGAGGTTTTAATCATCCAACGGTTCTTCATCTGCAAGGTGTCTGGCAGCGTCTCCAAAGTGACATCTTCAAGGGGGATGATGTGCTGGGAATTGTACTTCCTTTTGTTGATGACTATGCTGCCGTAGACGAGGATGTCATTGAAAAGGAAAAATATGCGAGGCTTTGGTTTCTTGCGGCATTCTTTGGTTAAAATCCCTTCTCCCAGAAGGACCCTGCCTGGCAAGGCTAAGGGCTGTCCCGAAGCCCCAAAGCAATTTTCCACAGCAGCAATGCGCTGGCTGTTGATCTCGGTATTTGCAAGATGGTCCATCATCTCCAGCTCACTCTGAAGAGAGGAAAACAAAGAAGGAAGTGGTGAAACTGCAAACATCTGCACCGGGGTGCAGGTGAGTAGCCAGTGTATACACAGGTGAGATGTCCTAATGCGATCTGAGGGTACAGGTAATCTCACAAGCACTCCTCACTTTAGTTTGTTACCTTTCTAAATTAGATCTTCAAACTTTCTGACCTCACTTTGCAACAGCCCAGGCTATACTGAGATAGTTCAGTTTGCAGCAATGGAAGCCCTTGAAGGCAGAGCCAGGTCTTCCTGGTTGTGCTTTTTACCAGTCTCACTGTGTGCCCTTAGAAGAGAAAGCTGCTTGGTCTGAGCCCAATTTTATGCAGATCCATAGATCTGCATAAAAGGGTCTTGAGAGCAAGCCTCCCGTTTCTGACTGCACACCTGCTTTCTCAAGGATTCATTACAGACACACACACCCCACAGCTCCCTTTCAGGCCAGAGCTGAGGCAGGAACAAAACAAAACTCTGTGGTATCACTTGTTCCTGCTGGTCTTCCATGCATGACAAAAATGGTAAAGAAAAAGAAAAGCAAAAAGCCCCCATGATGTGAATAAACCCACACAAGCTAAGCCTTTCCTCCATTATCCCAGGGCTGATGGTGCTTCCAAATGCAAGACACATCATTCTGAAAAGTGTGATCTCTGCTGAACAGGAAGTGGAATGCAGCACGCTCATCTCTCCCACACCTCTGCATCCTCCTTCTCACACAATCTGGGGGTTTGATAGTGTACTGGGTTTTTGTTCCAACAGGAAACACAGGTAAGGGTAACTCTGAAGCAAAAGCAGCTGCTTGCTCTTGGCAGTCTGCAGTAAGGAAGGTGCTCTCTGTAAGATGATTTTTCATTGCCCCTTGCAGGCTGC
Organism: Corvus kubaryi; assembly: GCF_017639235.1. Taxonomy (NCBI): domain Eukaryota; kingdom Metazoa; phylum Chordata; class Aves; order Passeriformes; family Corvidae; genus Corvus; species Corvus kubaryi. The sequence goes on along the minus strand of NW_024581093.1, from coordinate 13,339,331 downwards.
AGGGTGCTGCCCCAAGGCCAACTGGCCATGGGAATGTGAGTAATTTCCTCCTGCAACCATCACGAGGCAGCTCCGAGATCACAGGGACATGTGTTGTTGCCCTGGTTGCTGCTAATGGTTCATCGAACCACTAAAGCAGAGCTGCTCTCCACTGTTATCCCTGTGCTCCTTGTCCAGAGTCCCTGCTGCCAAGGAGGCTGGAGGGAAAGGGAAGAGGAGGATGACAATATGCCTGTTCCTGTGGTGGGGGAACATTCTACCCTTGCCCCTCACCTCAAATCACCCCTTTGCTGTGCTGGAAGGGAAACCACAGAGCTGCTGCTGAAGGCTGCTGCACACCGTGTGCCTCTCACCTGACCCACCTGGCAGACGGACCGGGCAATTCCTCTGAGTTCCCAGAACCTCCTTCTCTAGGGTGAAAAGGCACAAGGCCAAGGCACATGTTTAGCCATGGGAGATCTAAACGAAGTGACCTACCCTGAAGAAATTGCTTTCACTGAGAGGCACTGAGCAGTCAGTGCTCCTGAAGAGCTGCCTTCCTCGGGGTCCCCCTCGAGCTGGAGGGAAGGATGTGTATCCTCAGGGACTCAGAGCACTGCAATGCACTGGATGGAGCTGGGCAGTGTTGGGCACATCCACTCATGTGTGCGGGCAGTTTACATTTAACTGAGTGCTCTGGCCAGGCTGCAGCCAGAGGGGGAATCCAGGGGCTGACTCCAGCAGCAGCAGCTGAAATCACACCCCAGCCAACCTGCCACGGCACAGACATGCAGCAGCTGTGCAAAGGGTTTGTTACTTGTCATCAGAGAGGAGAGAAGCTCCATTCCCTTCGTGGCTCCATCAGCCCGAGCGGACCTGTGCACGGAGAGGAGATGCCCTGCTCCAATAAGCACCAGGTGTTTTTACCCTCTCCCTCTTAAATACACAAATTAGGCTGAAGAACAAACAGGCAGGGGAAACCATTGTCCACAACTGCACACCAAACTCCCTGACTAGGGCTACCCCTAGTAAGGACTCTCACCTATCCTGGGATGTGGTCTGTCTACAAATCCCTGGATGAGGAGTTTCTGTGTGAAAGAGCAAGATGAGCACACAAATAATAAAGGAAAAACTCAAATTACAGCTTGGGATCCTTGGTGTGCAAAGACTGTGAATGCAATAATATACTGTCAAGAACTTTTGGCACCAGCAACACCAAATGGAATAAACCAAAGCAGTTCCACCAGTTTAATTTCCTCACGCTTCTGGGTTATGGAGCTCTTAGCCTACTTCTTTTACTTTTATTTTATGTAATTTAGAAGCATGGTCCAACCTCTCAAGAATGTATGGCACTTGACATGACTGTATTTCAAGGGATCTCTCCACACCAGATCCCAGTGAAAATGAAAATATTTTGTCAGATATAAAGACCGTGCCTGCACAGAGCCAGGAAACCCGAGCTCATTTTCAGAGGGGAGTGTAAGCTCTGCTGCTGTGAAAACTTTAGCTGTTGCATTGATCTAGTTCCCTGCACAGGCCAGAAAGCTCCAGGACTTACTGCATGGAGCAAAAGGAGAAAGGGCTGGATACAATTCTGCAGTGTGAAAGAAATGAAGGTGAGCTCTCATTACACATCACACTTCTACCTGCAGGTATGTCCTTACTCCTCTGGTTTGCTACCTAGTTAAAATGCCCCAAGCTAACCAAAGAAAAGACAACTCTGTTGTGGGAAAATCTCTGCTAAGACTAAAATTGTTGGCTGCTCTAGCACAGGGTATTTCCTGAACGAGTTTTCCTGGGATGCAAAAGCAGAATGTTTTCCTTCCATCTCTTTCCCCTCAGGTGTAAGTGACTGGAGAACAGCACATTCACATAATAAAAAGTAAAAAAAAATAGTACAAGTGGGACTTACAGTGCCTACCTTTAGTCTGGGACAACTCACTCTATCCCTTTATGTGCTCCCTGTTCAGGAAGGGGGGGAGAAGCAGCCATCTGAGGGCGTTACTCATCACATCCCACCACAAGCCAGATCCATCGTGCCCCAAGTTCCACACAGCTCTCGGCTTGACTGACCACATAAAACCCAATTTCATGTCAGTACTGTGACTCAGTGCAAATAATCCACAGTTTGGCTTTGGAATGCAAGCGCTTTGTGAATCTGGCAAATAAAGATAGCTGCTGAGTGTTACAATGGTCTCTCCTTTCCTGGGAGATGAGAGCCTCTCCCTTTGGAACAGATATGAAGTCTAATCTATTTTATTCATTTGGGTAAATACTTTTTTTCCTGTTTGCTGAAGTTTGCTGTGTCAGGTCAGCAGGGTCACAGTGCTTATTTCCAAGTGCTACCTATGCCCACGTAACACATGCAGTAGCTTACCCAGCTGAAATGAGGGTGGCAAGAGGTGCTTTGCTGGCGTGCTGCTTTTCACAGGGGTTTTTGGCATGGCAAATTCTGGGGTTGTTTTTTTCATCAAGATCTGCTGGTCCTGCATGTGATCAAACACTATGCAGTGAATATGACTGATATTCAAAGGAAAAAAAAATACAGCTTGGCACTCCACTCCAGAACAAGCATGCCACAACACTTAACAATGAGCACTTGTTCACTTGTGATTATAAACAGCCATGTTGATGCCTGCCAGGCACAGCATTTCAACTTAAGCTCCTGGGTCAGCGAGTCTGGGGTATGTTTTTCAAGTCTGTATGTATCTAAGGCTTAGGTGTACCGATGTAGCGAGCTGTTCTACCTGATCCTTCCATTCCTGCCATCAGGCAGAACTGACAGCCGTGGTATCCATTGCACACCTCGTGCACATACCATGCATGGGATGGTCCATGAGTGTCAGCACGCCGAGATCCGACTGCTGAAGGCTGCCAGCAGAAAATGCCCCAAGCCTCATCTCTCTGCAGCTTTCCCTGACTCCCTCTTTCTGCTTTGCTCAGAGAAATCTCTCCTGAAGTTAGGGCTGGCATAAGCTCTTGCTCACCAAGGACACCAAGTAGGATGAAGCTGCCCGAGCAGGCATTTAAGCCAGAAAAACAAAGCTCCTCTCCTTTTACTGCCTGAGGGCATTTCAGCTTGCTTCTCCCTCTTTCCCGGCATGCTATAATTGCTGGGGTAAGGGGGGCAGATTCTGGCAACCCCCTTCCTGCCATGCTCATGAGGAACCCAATTCAGCACACGTACATTTTGGGGCTAGCTGTGACATTAGGCCTTTGAGAATGTCACCAGTCCCAGTGGGACAAGGACTGACTGAGCTACCAAGCTTCTCGCCACTACTGCTCAGCGTAGGGCCAGAGCAAGGGGACGGCCGGGCAGTGGCTTTTGAGGAGCTCAGACTGATGCTAACAAACCCAGCTGTTGGCAGCCTGAGCTCAGCTGTGGCTCTTGCGAGTGCCAGCCAGGCTCAGAGGCGCCCAAGTAGCAGAGGAAGGGAAGGAAGGGAGGGAGGGAGGAAGGGGGAAAAACCACGAAACTCGAGGCAGAGCCTCAGCCCCTCCGTCCCCCCGCTCCCTGTCCCTGCACTCATCCCGGGCAGCGCCCTCCGCGCGCAGCTCCCGCCCCGCTGCTCCCGGGCCCGTGGCCGACACGGGCTGGCTGGCGAGGGGGGAACACCGAGGGAAGCGACAATTCCCCGTCCCTCCCAGTGCCCGAGAGCTCACGTACCCCTCTGGAAGAGGCGCACGGCCCAAGCGGGGCTCCGCTTACAGCTCTGCACAGGAGCAGGGTCCGGGGTTTTGGCACACGGGCAGAGTCGGTAACTTAAAGAGTCCCTCTAAAAACCCCAACACACCCGGCCCTCTGAGCGCCGCTCGGGCCGCGCACACACCGCGGGGCCGCAGGCTCCGCACACGCGGGACAGCACCGCGGGCGGGCCGGACACACCGCGGGCGGGCCGGACACACCGCGGGCGGGCCGGACACACCGCGGACCCCCGGGCCGAGCCCCGGCGGCGCGCACGACCCGCCACCCCGCCGCTCTGCCCCCCAGCTCCTGTCCCCCCAGCTCCGGCCCGGCGGCTGACAAACCCCGGCTCTGCCCTCCGCACACGGGCCCACCCCACGCCGAACCCCCGCTCGCCCCGTACCTCCCGGCCGGCCCCGGCGAGCGCTCCCGCGCCGCCCGGCTCCGCTCCGCTCCGCTCCAGGGCCGGGCCCCGCCGCCGCTCCCCGCCCACCCCCACCGCCGGCCAATGGGCGCCCCGGGGCCACGGCGCTGCCGGGCGGTGCTGGCGGGGGCTGCGTGTGAGCGGGGGCCGAGTGTGCCCCACGGGGCTGCGTGCCCATGGCTGCGTGTGAGCAGGGGCCGAGTGTGCCCCACGGGGCTGTGTGCCCATGGCTGCGTGTGAGCAGGGGCCGAGTGTGCCCCATGGGGCTGCGTGCCCATGGCTGCGTGTGAGCAGGGGCCGAGTGTGCCCCACGGGGCTGTGTGCCCATGGCTGCGTGTGAGCAGGGGCCGAGTGTGCCCCACGGGGCTGTGTGCCCATGGCCGCGTATGTCTGATGGGTACGTGTTGCCCAGGACTGCATGTATCCCATGACTGCGTGTGCCCGACTGCGTGTGCCCCACACCTGTGTGTGTCCCATGGCTACCTGTGTCCCATAGCTGCTTGTGTCCGATGGGTGCATGTGTCCCATGCCCGTGTGTGCCTGTGTTCCTTGGCTCCGTGTGCCCCATGGCTGCGTGTCCCCGGAGAGCCGTGGGTGTGCCCCGTGCCTGTGTGTGTCCCATGCCTGTGTGTGTCCCATGCCTGTGTGTGTCCCATGCCTGCGTGTGTCCCATAGCTGCTTGTGCCCGTGGCCGCGTGTGCCCTGCTGACATCCACCACCCTCTTGCACGCTCTTCACTTGCCCCCACGAGCATAACTCAGTGTATTTGGTTTGCTCACAGTTTCAAGTTTCATCATCCCCTGCTCACAGTATACTCTATCTAGCAGAATGGTGCTCACGGATGACATGGCATGAAGATGGTTTCGGCGATAAAATGCCCCCAGTGTTTTACAGTTAAGAAGAGGGATATAAATAGAACTACACATTACCCTGGTCCAACACAGGCTTTGGACCAGGTCTTCTAACCACTTTTGTGATTACAGTTACACACTTCTGTGAAAAGAGCAAGCTATTAACACCGAAATTGGTGTTGCAGGGAAGTCCTTTGCATTCCTCTCTCCCACCCACTCATCCCTCCCATGTGTCACTGCCAGGAGGGTGGTGAGATGAGTGGGCAGAGGCTGTGAGTGTCCCTCAGCCCTGCTGAAGGTGCTGCAGGGGAGCTGAGCTCTGGCCCTTGCCAGGTGCAGTGACACTACCCCAGGCCTATGCTGATCTATAATTCAGGTGCTTGCTCACTTTCTGTAATAGCTTTTCTATTTTTAATGGAAACTGATGGACCTGTCAAGGTATTAGAAATATTTTTTTTTCCAGGTTTTCATTTTCTTTGGTAATAATAATGTGGGCTGGGAAGCTCATGGTGCACTTTAGAGCTAAAGTGCTCAGCAGTCATGGGAGTTTCCACAAGACTCTACTTCTTTACACTTCGTATTTGTGTCAGATGAGCAGACAAATGAGGACATGGACTAAGTTCTAGGCATGGCTGCCTAGCAGTGTATGAGGGTTACAGGGAGAGCCATCAGGTCATTGACAAACTCCTGAAAACCTGGGAAAAGAGAGCTCAGCACAGAGGGGAGGCTACTGGGCTGAACAGACTCAGGTTGTCATTATCATTTAGTCTGGGGTCTATTCAGTCCTCCTACCTTTTCTGTGGGAGAGCAGGACTCAGTGGTCTGTTGGTGGAAGGAGCGTGGTCTGCCTTTGCAGACTGGTTCTCACAACTGGGAGCTGGTTTGTGTTGAGCCTGGACACCAGCTGTCTCTGTCCTGGCTGCCTTGGGAGCAGTCTGCTAACTCTGCCCATCTTAGAAATTAATTCTCTACAGAATGCTGGGGGTTTTTTTAACATGATCTAACTGTAAATATTTGTAAACTATAAATAGATGAAGGACTGAACTAAATATGCCAGAGTTTGTCTTAGCTGTCAGAATAATTCACTGTGACTAACCAGTCACAGATTATTACTCTGAAACTGTTTTTTTTCCTCCTATGTGCTAAAATTATTCTGAATTCGCTCTCATGTTATCCTAATCACAGTCTTTATTACTGAGATGTAATACTTCAGTTTATTTTTCTTGTTGTTTCTCAGTATGCTCACTTGGACAACACATCAGCCAAACACAGCACTGAGTTGGCCAAACCGCCTGGGATGTGAAGGATTTTTTCTTTGTCCCTCTTCAGTCAGAAGTGGAGGTGTGTTCAGGCAACTGTTGCATAAGGCAAGGGAAGACCCAAGATACACTTTGGGCTTACAGTCAGTATTAAGCAGTTGCAACTGAGAGCTGACTTTCTGTTGGTATTTTGTTTGTTTGTTTTGGAAGCTCTTACACACTTGTTTGAATTCCTTACTGAGATGCAAACTCAGAGTTTCACCAGTAATCTTAAGAGCTGTTTGATAGGCAGGCTCAGGAGCTCTGTTTTTCCTGGTTGTAAACCCAAACATTTGTGGGACCACTTGAAAAAGCTGCAGCCTAAGTTACCACTTTTAGTGCAACTAGAGCAAGGTGAAGAGACTTCTGATTGCCTCTGGCATTTTTTCCAAAGCCACTTTTTTCTCAGTAGCAGAAATATCTTGCCCAACTGGGATGCAATAATTTCAAAGCAAGTAAAGGAAACTGCAGCTGCTCAGCTGAGTCAGCCAAAGGTAAGCTCTGCAGGGGAGAAAATGTTTTTTTATTATCTTCTAGTGGCAAAGTTACTACAACAGCCTGCAGGAAAAGATTAGATTATAATAGTAGCAAAAACATCTGTTAAATTCTCAGCTCAGCCTATGTTTAGGACATGTTTGAAAAGAAGAAAAAACAACCCAGGCATTTGATAAAATTCTTTTGAATAAAACTCAGTATTTAGATTCAGTTTGGGATGTTAGGAGCCCACTGTGATCATAGGATAGATGGTGGTTTTAACTAATTGACTACATGGGGCATTTCATCAGTGCACAAGACAGCTTTTAGCAATGGAGATTTTATTGAATTGAGCTTGGAATACTGTGACATAGTGAAGGAATAAGACAACTTGTGTTCAACATACAAGTTACTTATAGGGATGAATGACCTCTGTTCTGAGTGAGAGTGTGGTGTGTGTGTGGGGATGAATGTCTGATCTGGCTCCTCAGGAATTCAGCTAATCAGCCTCTCCTAGAAAAGTGTGACTTGCCATGATTGAATTGTGTCTCTGAAGCCCTACCAGCTTCATCTGCCTGCTTTGGAAATTAGTTGTTCCCAGTCTGACAGTACAGAAATCAGATTCCTGCTCAGCTCTGTCAGTACAGACTGAAACTTCAGGGTGCCAGTTTCCAAATTCTCACTAGGCCACACGCCTCGAGACTGCTGCCCAGTAAACCTGTTTCGGAGGGTGCTTGTGTCTTTGGGACATCTCTCAACCCTCGTGCAGGAAATTACCGATGTCTTGAGTGGCTCTGGGAACCTGGCTGCAAAATGACTGTCTGACTGATGAAAGTATTCCTTATTCCTGAAAGCAACCTTTGCTTTCTCCTCTGACTTTTGCCTTCTGCATAAATCAATACTCAATGTGCTCTTGTTTTTTACAGAGGCATTGCCGTGCTTTGCATGTGTGCAGCACTTTATTCTCAGGATCTTGAAGTGCAGCAAAAATTCTATTAACTGTGTGAGGGTTTGTACCCTCCTCACAGGGAGTTCCATGCTTGAAGAGTTACATTTGGTCACATGGCTCTTGGTCACCGACACAGAACAGTGGGTTATTTGCTGTTGTCTTCAGTAGCAACAGGCTCTGGCTCGGAGTGAATCACTTGGGGGCTGAGGAACATCCCCCAGAGCTCCTGACTCACAGCCCCATGTGCCTCACCACAGGGCCATCCCCAGCTCACAAATCTCAGTGATCCTTACAAAAGCTGTTGTGTGCAAGGACCACAAAACCTCTCACATTTGCAGATTCTAAAGTTACAAGTTTGTCTTGGTGTTTGCTGCACCCTTCCCTGCTCAGACCTCAGCCCTGCTCCTGGGTCACATGAGTACAGTGCGGTAGAGTCGGTCATTCTTGAATAATCAATAATGAGCAATAATTTCTGAGTGGATCAAGTGGGCTGGTTGTGATGAGTCTCCAGGCTGCACCCAAGAACTACCCAGTGCAGGGACTCACAACAGGGGAAGCTCGTACGTTTGAGCTCTCCTGAGGAGCAGCATGGAGCACACACTGACAAACAAGCAGGAGCTCTGACATGCTGCCACACCACTGTTTCTGAGTAGTGTTCCCCAGTAGTAGGAACAGGCTCGAGTTGAAATACAAACGGTGAAGGTGAGGAAAAGCTGAGGTAAGAGAATATAAAATGCCAGAACTGTGAGGAGGTGCAGGTGTTCGGTGCAGAGCAGGATGTAATATTAGAACAAAATGTGTGAAATTAATGTGGAAATAAAGAGGTGTGTGTATAAGTACTGCTGAAGGCATTTTGCAGCATGCTGTGAGCGAGTGCTGCACCTTCTGAGCTCCGCCTTCCTTCAGAATGCACCATTCTGTGCATGTTCTTCTGAACTCTTTTCCTACTGTTGCTATTCTGTCTGAGCAGTGATCTCGTATTCAGTGTACTTTTATTGCACAAGATAAATCATGGTGAACAAATAACTGGTGAACAAATGTTTCAAACACTAAACTGAGGTAGATTAGCCATTTCAAATACTGAAATAGGGAAAAAGCATGGGGAGCAAGAGTGTGATAATCACTGGTTAATGCAAAAAGATGTAAATGACTGATGGACTGATTAGTCAAAGACAAATAAAAGTTTCATTCCTTAACCCTGCTTTGCCTATGGATATAGATAGCTTCTATTTATGTGAAGAACATGCTTTGGTTTCCTTCCTTTGTAACTGCTACCCAGGCTGAATGTGCGTGTTGCTCAGAAGGGAAAAATCCTCTCTTTGTAAGGGACCTTGCCCCACATCAGTGCCTTTTGTGCAGGAAGGCATCTGCTGCCATTGCCTGGGGAAGTTTCATGTATTGAGTGCATGTGCAGAGAGCTCCATGAAAGGGGAACAAGAAAGAAAATCTTTGTTTCCTTTTGTCATCTTCAAATATAAGGGAAAACAGCCAGGTGGTCTGGTTTTTTCCGGGGTGTTCTGCTGACATTGTGGAAACCAAGAGAGCAAACCTCAGCTTGGCTGAGATCCCCATCCATTGGCATGCTGGATCTTTAGATGGAGAGGTGCTGATCTGAATGAGGAATTGGAGAGTTCTTCTGAGGTAGAAGAGGTTTATTGGCTTTTAGAGATTGTGTTGCTGCCTGGGCTGCGCAGGATGTGTAAGATGTGACACAGAGGATGCATGAAGGTTCACACCTTAATTTGTGAAGGGCAAAAATCATTGTCTGGTTGAGAAACCAGAGGGATGCTGTGTAACAAGAGGTGTGTGGTTGCTGTTGAGGGACATCTGAAGGAGGAGTTGAGGATTCTGCTCTGTACTTCAGCTCAAGCTGTGCAGAAATTGTCCATGTTGAGGTGGTACCATCCGGCTTTTTGGGAGAGTTTTGCAAGGGTTAATGTTTTCCTGAGATTTCTCTCTTACTGGTGTACTGAAATGCAGGAAGCTTCAGGTTTTTCTTTTTCTTTTTCATTTGTTTGTTTTGTTTTTGTTTTATCTGTCCTCAGAATGAAATATTTAATCTCTAACCTCACCCCTGAAGAGCAGCTGGGGGGAGGCAGGGGAAGGCACTGCAGGTTGGCTCTGTACCATTTGGGTTGTTTGATTTCATTAGCTTGGGAGCCCTCACAAATGCCTCAGGCCATGCACCTCCTCATGGACCCAACTTGGGAGAATCTCTTGCCGATACCACATGCATTAGCCTTCATTAATACAATTAGCATAATAGTGATTAGGATTCATTATTCCCAACAAAAAGATAAAGCCTGTAATACATATCTCTGAATCAAATTCCCAGTTCCTTGTCTTGGGATTGCTTTATTTTGGAGTTGTTTGCTGTTTATATCCTTCCATCTTCTAGAAAAAAAAGAAAGCCACTTAATTGTAAAATTGTTTGGGTCAAAGAAATGCCCTGAGATGATCTTTCACGCATGCTAAATAGGTGAAGTGATCTATGAGACCCACACAGCTCACACAGCCACTCAACAGTCGAAACTGCAAACTTCATCTTCTTCAAGCACAAAAGCTACTTAGTTTCCCCATGTTGAAGACTTTTTATAATCGCAATAAGACAACTCTAGAGAGAGCCATCTAATATTAACTCCAGGGAGTAATCATCTAATCACAATCTGGGGGTGATTTGAAGCACTCATCTGGACCAAATGCCTCACAACACCCCAGGAGTGGTTTTATTGCATGATAGCAGTACCCCATTGAGCCTTATTGCTTAATTAAAAACAAATTCCCAAGTAATTTTTTTGCCTTTCCATAAAAACACAGTAGTACATAGCATGTATAAAACATCCATTAAATGATGGTAGATGCAAATTTACATTGTGAGATACAATCCGTTTCTTTATCACTTGGGGTTGAAGTTAAATGTAAAACCATTTCCTATAATCTGTGCACTGCTGTGTTTAGAGAGGAATAAATATGGGAAAGAGAGGTTCATTGTAGGATGCCTTGTTTTTATTAAGTGATATGTTTGGTCCCTTACAAAGGAATTCAAATTCTCATCCATCTTGCAGACACAGGAGTCAGTCATCAGTGTGGCCTTTTCTGCTTCCTCCTGGAGCTTTCCTCAGCTTGCACCATTTCAGGGCAGCACTTCACAGGAGTCCTGTCCTGTCTGGGGATGCTGTGTGGCTCTCTGAGCAGCGAGAGCACGGGCAGTGCTGGTGCTGTGTTTGGGATCATGCAGCACACTGAACAGGTGCTGCCCACGTGTCCTTTGTGGCTTCTGCCCTGTCTAACAGGGATTGAGCCTGGCAGGTTCATCCACTCGTGGTGGGGCTGCCCACAGCTGACCTCGGCCTGCACTGGCTGTGGCTGAGCTGTCTGCAGGTCCTGCAGTTTCACTGGGAAAGCTGCTACAGCTGTGGCTGCTTTGCAAGGGACCCAGACTGCATGGGAAGAGTGTGAAAGTCCTTTGAGTTTCTGTAGAGGAGTGCCTGGGCTCCCTTTCACCTCTACAGAGTGCTTTCATAGTGCCAAGGACTCTGAGTGTTGTTTACATGTGAAAGGAATAGGATGAGAATCTGCTTGTAGATAGGGCCAGGAACTTACAGATAGGGGAGTAACAGAAGAAACCATCCGTTCTAGAAAATGTTACTCTTGACACAGACTGCTGCTCAGCCAAGGCTGTGTTAAATTCCTGACCGTACAGAAAAAGAACAAAGGCTTAATACAATTCTGAATAGTGTTTTGTTACAAAAGAAAAATTAAAGGGGGTGTATATTAGAGGGGGGTGTGGAGTCGGCAGTTCGGGGTCTGTACCTTCTGAGTACCTTGGCCAGTGGGGAAAGGAAGACGGTGATGTGGCCAGGAACTTAGGATAAAAAGGGGGCTGTGCCCCCCAATAATTTGAGACCCCATGGGAAGTGCCCCATGGCCTCTCACTTTATTCAAATAAAGTTACAGGACTCCTCTGTCTCCTTTTTGGACATGAACCTCTCACATTGTGAGTTTTCCCACACACATTACAGGCAGAGGAAGCAAATCCAAGTTTTTAAATGTTCATGTGAACAGGGAGTGATGGAGCCACTGCTCAGAAGTCCTGGCTGCCAAAGCTGTAATTGGGCTTTCGGCCACAGCACTGAAATAAATGGGGACAAAAAGGGTTGATATGACATTTTCTTCAGATTTGTTGCTCGGGTTGCCTTTAATTGATAGAGATAATCTTGTAAGTACAATTTAAAAAAAAAAACTCTGAGAATTAGTGGTAACTATTTACTCTGGTTGTTCCAGATGCTGGAGCCTTCTCCTGGTATCTACAAGCTCAGGATAGAGGATGACACTTGTGTCAATCTCTCCTACTGTGGGCCCCACTCAGTGTTGTGCACTTCCTTCTGGTTTTCCCTATCAAATGGTGGTGCCCCAAGGAAGCCATGTCTGAATATCTACTGCTGATAGGTTGCAGCATTTGGGGTTGTAAAGGCAGCGTGCTTTATCCTGTACTTAGATTTTGTAAAAAATAATGAGGGTTCTTTTTTTGTGAACACTTTGATAGAATGCTTTGCTGACTTCATTTTTAATGTCCCATTAGAGAGATGTTAGCTGTTGTGGTGGAGGATTTGTTATAAAGAGGTTATGAAATTGTGCTGAGAAAATGGGTGAGAGTAAACTATTGCCTGCTTCTGCTGCCTGAGAACAGTCTGAAAGAGCAGCTAAAAGAATAATTAAACCTGAGTATTTAAAACAGTTCTATGCTAACCTGGCACACTGCCAGGTTTGGAAAGGACATGAAAGGATCTGACAGTGTTCTTGAACAATAAACATTTTTACCTGAAAGATCTCTGCTGGCATTATTAGGAATGCCATTTTCTTGCTTTGATCTGACTCTCTAGGACTGGCTGCTCATCCAGCTGACACAGAGCAAGCAGCCAACAAAGGCAAGCCCTAATGGACTTTAATACCTTTAGCGAAGGGTTTCTCTTCCTCTCAGATGTGTGTCATTTTACAAAGGCCCCTTTCATCTTAACGTGGAGGTGGCTGGCGGCAGTGGGACCAGCACAGCCCTTGGCTAAGGGCACGGTTTAGCAGAGTGGCCCTCACTTGTCCAGCCCTGTCCCCCCTGTCCGGCCCAGGGTGGAGTTTCTGGGGGTCAGTGGTGCTCCCTGGCTGCCCTGCCTGTGGAGCAGCTGCCACTGGCACTGCTACAGCCTGGATGCTGGGCAGGGGATGGTTCTGCTTCAAAACCTACTTGCAAAAAAACCCCAAACAGACAGTGGGAGATACCCTACCATGGCTGGTTTTGGGGTGGTTTTTTGTTTGTTTGTTTGGGGGATTTTTGTTTTGTTTTTTGGTTTTTGGTTTTTTTTTGCAAGTAGGTTTTGAAGCAGAACCAGGGGTTTATTTGCCTGCTGGGGTGGGCAAAGGCACACATTGGTCATGTCAAACACCTGCCTTACTCTGACTGCAGCAGAGCTGAAGGGTTGGCAGAGCACAGACCTAGCCTGTTCTGCCATCTGAGCACATGCTGTAGGACACAATAAAAATGATGTTGTATCTGCCTTTATTTAAGATGGGACGTTTGGAGTCTTATGTTGATGGTTCTGGGATATTTATGACTCCCTTGAAGAGTATATCCTTCCACCGAGGAAATGAAAAGTGTGATATTTTAGCCATTGGAAATGCCTGGCTTAGTTTGGTTCTGTTTCCCGATTTCATTTTGACGTGGTAGGCAATTCAGAAAATATATTTGCAGCAAGGAAAATGGAGTTGTTATGGAAACATCTGAGCGAGGCGGCTGACACGGGGTAAGGCAGGCTCCAGATTCGCTGTACACACAGACACGCTAAAACAGCAAGTTCATGTAAGGTAAGGGAGCAGTTTCTAGGCACTGTCTGCTCGCTTCATGGGTGGGTTTTCTGGCGCAAGAGGAAAAAACCTGCTTTAAAACTGTGAGCATGTGGCTCCATCTTCTGGTATCAAAGCAAAGCGTGTTGCTCTGGATATAGACCGAGGTGAGATTTCTGTATCATTTTTATGTTAGCTTCTGCAAAAGCAACAACAAAACCAGCAGCAACAATAATAAGAATAAATTAAAATACCTGTGCCCCAGAGCCAAGCTACGAGTTATTAGTGTAGTTTTCCTGAAGCTACAAGCCATTCTGCTGCATGGGAAGAAAACTGCCTTTTGAAACATTCTCTTAGATGTTTAGCCCCAAAGTGGCTTGTCTTCTAAAGCATGACAGTGCTGTCCTGTGTGAAAACAGTGTCTGCTCAGGGTGTGGGCTCTCCCAGTGAAGCCTCGTGCCTGTGTAGGTGCTATTCCTGTCTCCTGCTCGTGGCTGTAGATGTATTTCTTTGTTTCCCTCCGCAACAACGTTTGGCAAAGTTGCTAAAATCCATGATGCATCCTCATGGAAATGCTGCCTGGGTAGAAGCAGGAATGAATGGCTCTTGGAGGTAGACTGCCAGAAGTCAAAAGAAAATAAAGCTGTTTTATTACTTCACCAAACAGTGAATGTTGTTACAGCGCATATTGCGCATGCTTAATTGAGCTTGATTACTCAATCTGTTCACCTTAGTAACTCATTTTGGTTTAATCAGAAGTAAGTAATTGTTCCAAACCAGGAGGTGTTATCACTTGCTGGTTAAACCTTGGGTTTTCTAAATAATCCTAAAGAATTGCCCCAACTTTGTTGCTTTGGAACAACTCCCAGCACAACAAATCAGAACAAAAGGTAATTATCTTGATGTGGTGTTGTTCTAAAGCTGTTGTTTGCAAGTCATTGCAAATAGGAGGCACTGCTCTGTAAATGCAACATTAAAAATATGGACCGTGTGTTTTACTTGGTTTAATTCTGTGTACATATGTAAGTATTTTCTTTTTTTTCCCCTCTGGATAGTGAGCCTAGGATAAAAGGACCCCAAATTCTTTGTACAAAGCACTAGTTTTCAGTCCAAAGTACTTTGTGGCTGAACTGTGACAGTGAAGGTGAGGGAATACAAATTTAATGGCCCCAGTGCTTCTGCCCATACTTGTGCCACTCTAAGATCACTAACACAAGTGATGAGTTATTTGCATGCAGCATTTATCCATGGGGAGGGTTGTGTGGAGACCTGCTTGGAAAGAGTGCATTCCTGTATGGCAGGGAATCATATCACAAAAATCATTCCTAAAGTAAGCACTAGCCAAGGCTTCCCATCACAGTCTCAGCAGCAAGGCTGTGGATCAAAATGAAGTGGAACCAGCCTTTACTCTTCACTGTGGTGCTTTTAAGCCCCCACACAGATGGAAGCATCTTAAATGGCCACAGACTGTGCTGATAAAATACAATTGCAACCTCCATGCTAGCATTTAGTGTTTCTAACCTGTCCCTGAGGCTGGGGTACACTGGACTTCCCCTTGGCACTACCTGAGGTTTTCTCTGGAGGCTGCCTCCAGTTCCTACAATCTTTTTTCCCCTCTCCCTGTAGTTAACCTTTAGCTTCATCCTGTTTAATTGGTGATTCCAAGGTCTAATTTCTAGGGTCTCTATCTCTCTCCATATCCTGTGGGTCATTCAAAATGGATCTACTCACCTTTCTGAAAGATGCCACAAGGGTAGCACCTTTCACTGACACTACCAGTAAATAAATACCACAGACCTCTTTTATTAGGGAGTACAAGCCCACAACAAATCCTGCCCGGAGTGTGTTTGATAAATCAGATCTTTTGCAGACATCTGGAGATTGCATTTGCAAATCCCCAGCCAGCTTGTTTTGTAGTCATTGTTACCATAATTCAGGTTAATGTTGTTGCCACTTTTTACTTGCTAAAACACATGTGGTGCTTTATTGCTTAAGAAAAAAAAAGTGGCTGCCTTGGAACAGAAGTTCTTTTAAAACCCTTCCTGAAAGTTTGCTGTTTGGAGAAACAAATGTCAAATCAATTGTCCTATCTTTGAATTGCCATTCTGAAAATGCAAGCTGTGAAAAGAGATTACTTGGGTTCTGCGATGGGGAGAGTGTAGGAATCTAGACTGAGAGTTACGTACCAACAGAGACCTAAAATAACAAGTGGAACAAGTAAACTTTCAGCTTTTCCTGTAAAGATTTGCTTAAAAAATATTAGATCCCAAGTGAGAATGCTCATGCCAAGTTTTAAATCTCATTTGAATTTTTATAGCTGTTATAATCTCTGATATATAACCTTGGAAATAGGGTCTCGTAACAGAAATGCCGAGTCCCTTGACTATTGCCTCGCAAAAATGAGTTGCTGTAATAGGCTGCAATTCTGAGACAAGTTTACAAGTCTGGCTTATGTCTGCATATCATCATTCAAATGGGTCTAAGCTGGGCTCTTCACATTATTTGAGGTTCTTTGTGTGTACGTGATCAGCCGCGTGCAGCTGTCCCAGTAATGTCAGCCTTCCGAGTATAACAGGCAGAAACCAGCACATCCTTAGCCACTGAAATGTTGCCACAGGGAGAGGCTTGGAGCTTGGACGTGCTGGTAGCAAAAGTAAAGAACAGCTTATTTTCTGTTTTGCTGTCCTTATTCCTCTGTATTTCTGCACAGAAGAAATGGAAGTTCCCAAGGAGCCAAAAGGATTCCACATGCCAGTGATCTTTTCCCTCTCATTATCATACACTTGCAATCAAACTCTAATTTTTGAAATAAAAACCTGCAGGATTCTTTATTGGGACTATTAAACCTTCAATCTTCATTATTTAGGACGGCTACTTACCTTTTACTCAATGAAGCCATAATGCAACTGCTCCTATAAAAACTATCGAAATGGCTACTGTGGCAGTGAGTAGATTTTCCTCCGTGTAAAATAATCTTCTGTGAGTAAGACATAACTATCATTCACATTAATTAGGCAGCCATATAATGGGGTGTTCAATAGCTATTACATCATTTAAATTCTTCAGTGAGCATCTCAGCCACCCAAGAACTATCCAGCTGAACATTTCTGAGTCCATAATTTTGAAATAATCCTGTAGAGGAAGAATATGCATGGCAGAGTGTTGCAGACAATTTCACCAAGAAAAAAAATTAATTTTATTCAGATTTATGGAATTATTTTAACATTTACAAGAAGTGCATAATCCTATTCTTCCCTCCCTCCCAGAATAATGTTGCTATAAAGTGGAGTCTCTTTTGGGGCTGTACTGTGTGTACACTAGGGAATGTCCAAGGAGCTTGTAGTCAGTGATGGTAGCTGGACACACACACACACAAAAAGCACATTTCCCGGCACATTCTGTTATAAACCTGGGGCCCTGGAGCCATGAGGCTCAGCTGAAAAGCCCTGACCCATGGAAAAGAGAGTTCAGTCATGCTTGAGGCTTTGGTTTTGAAGTCTTTTGCCCTTAACAATCATATAAGCCCTTAAGCATTTATATTCAATTTTGGTTATTGATTTAAAATTTTTGAGGTGAAGCTGAAGTTCTTTGATTTGAATATTATAATTAATGTTCTAACTATATTATTATACATTTTTGTACCTTTTAAGATTAGTTCCTCAGTCAAGAGTACATATGCCATGAGAGTTGGAGCTTATTGTGAGACTTGAAAGAAATAACTGATACAGCAGGGAGAGGTTTCTATTAACAGGCCTGGATGCAGATCCTTGACATGCTGTTTGGATGCCTGTAGAAGGGAATGGTTATTACAAGATTTGTCAGTGGCTGAAAGTATATGAAAATAACATGTTTTAAATCAGTGTGATTTGGCAATATGGGAGTAGTTCCTAGCAGAATGAAAAAAAGGAATAGCCTAAAACAGGCTGGGGAGCAGGGAGAGATAGACTGTAAAGTTTAGGCTGTGCCTTTTCCTATCAGTTATATTATTTTAGCTAATTGTGTACTCATTTTTTCTTTTCTTCATGCTTATAAGGTACTGTGCCTTATCTGACTAATAGTAGAAAGCAGCTGAGAGCTCTCATAACAGGAAAAGCTCTTAATTCAGTATTAAGCGTTGCTGGGTTCTCTGTAGTTTTCCATAATCTCTATCCAACAGGCAGAGCCTACAGAGGTAGGTATCAAAACCCATCTGCAGGTAGAGTATCAGGTACTGCTTGTTCTGCAGCCCAGGAGGTTTGTGTTTGCCAGATGTAACTGCTCCTCTCAGCAGCAGATCCTCTGTTTTATAGATCCTCTATTTTTCACATTTGCTTATTGATTTAATTAAACCAGTACACTGAGGGAAATTTCTGCCTTACCAAAATAATACATTTTCATCACACACTTTAGGGACAGTGACTTAGAACTGGAGTCACCACAGGAATGACAGAATTAAGGACGGGGAGCAGGAGACAAAGGTAGGTCAAACCTGTGTGAAATTCCACGGAATCAGCTGTTGCTGTATAATTGGGCTCGGTATGTGGGACCATGGGCTGGTGAATGTTGTGGTGTGACAGGCTTGATCAGGTTTTGGGTTCTGTAACAGCAGGAATGGTGAGCATTTGTTATGGGGAATGGGCACATGGAGCTGTTCTAGTAAGGGGCTGAGGGACTGCCCTGTTCAGACAAAATCAGGACCACCCTAGTTTTGAGAAAATACTGCTGCTGTTTCCTGAAAGCATGGTCTGGATCAGAATTTTATGCTCTCTCTTACACGTCTCTAAAACACGGAATGGATTGAATATATAGAGTTAGCATCAGCTACATGCTGCTGTTATTTCAGTGATTTAATATGAGTTTGTCAGCCACAGACAGTTTGTGAGGGTTTCTGCTATATTGCTGTCTAACCCATTTTTTAGAGGAAATCCCCCTCAAAGAGAATAGCCCATGTGTTTTCTTGGATGTGACTTGGCTTTAATTTCAAACATTTCCTACAGTGAATTATTCTGAGGTTTGAAAGAGAAATTGTGGGATTTTTGTTTTTCTATTCTTGCTTAAGTGTTCAAAATTCAGTAACTAAATTGCTTACAATTGTTTTAGTTCATATTAGTTATGAATATGCATACACAGTAATAGGAAAGCAGAAATGTGTGTAAGGTAGTGAGACATTGCTCACTGCTGTTCATTATTCCCTGGTTAGTGAGAGTTCAGGTGTAAAAATCATTACAGAAAACGTGTCTCTGCTGAGTGCAATCCAGAGTTGGAACATATGAAGGACAAAGCATATTAGCGACAGCTGTGATTAGTTCTCCAATTTTCCAATATTAAATCCATTAAGTAGTTACTGTCTCAGCCAATGAAGAGACAGGGAATGGCCATGAATGGGCGGGGGAGGACAGGTGAGCCGTCATTTTCACATTTCCCAGTTTCTAAGGCAGGTCCTTGACAAGGCCCTGGGGAGTTTCATGTGTTCTAGGAAAAGTGACCAGAGAGCCCTGCACAGAGCCCTTCCCATTTGCTGGGGGGTGGGCAGTGATCCCAGCTCTGCAGGGCGATTCAGCTGCAGTGAGTTATGGGGCTGTTTGGAACACCTGGAGGCATTGCAAAAACGCCTCTCAGGTGATTTACCAGCTGCAGTAAAGGATACTGAGTGCCTGGGCTGTTCAGCTCTTGTTACTGTTTATTTGTCACCTGTCTCTCTGCGCCACTAGCCTGGGATTACCTGGGGAGCCCTTTGACATCTCCTGGGCACTCTTCACTGTAAATAATGAAAGCATTGCTTTTACCACGGCACTGCCAAGGCAGCATTTGTTTTTGTGGTTGCTGAAATAGTTTAAAAAATGGAAGCACCAGTAGCTATGGGAAGCTGTATCGTGCTCATCTATGTGCCCATATGGTAGAACATGTTATGTCCTTCACAGCACAATGAGACATGATTGTGCCTAATTCCGATTTGTATGGCATCCCCATTAATGCCTCTTTAAGCCCTCCATTAAAGGCCCTTAATGTTAATTAACTGGACTATGCCAATAAAGTTCCATTAGCTTCCCCCTATTAATTTAATATTATAGGCATTTAACAGATGTCTTAATTAGATGTTACACTGAAGGCTATGAGCAAAATTGAAACTAGGTCATTGTCCCGAAAGTTTCTGCTATGATTTATGCTTTCTACAGCTTTGTTTGTTTTTCCTTCTGACCTCTCACAGGAAACCGAGAGATTTTAGAGAATGTTGAAAGGAGTAATGGGTGCAAGGTAGAATAATAACTTGTGTCTACAACTTGGAACACATATTGTTCTTACTTCACAGATAAAAATTCTCATTGGTGTGAAATGACTATTTCCTCATATAAAATAGCAAAAACACTGTTTTCCCCATTTCAAGGTTATAATATAATTGCAACAAAGATTTTTATTTCTGCACCAAGTGGGAGCTTTGGAGGCCAGTTAAGTGTTTTTGTAGGACTGGGGGTGGAGGTGGTGATGAGCTCTGACTGCCCTCCCAACCCCAGTTACTCAGCTTTGGGGTGTGATTATGTGAGGAACAGCTGTGTTCTATTTAAAGAAATGACCCTGGTTGGCTACAAATGCTTGAAAGGTGACAGGGAAGAACTTTTCCCAGGTACAAGTCTTTCATTTGATATTGAAATTGATTAAAAGCTTCTGAAAATTACGTTTGTAACAAAACCACCATAGAAGCACTTTTATAACAGAAAAATGTTAGGCAATCTAAATACAGGGGCCACTTCCACCGCCCAAACATGTCAAACCTACCTAGTCAATGAGAGATTGTAATCTGGGCAATCAAAAATGAAGTGTACAGTAAAAAACGTGAAGGGGCTGAGGATACCTGAAGCACAATAGCTCTGTGGACAGAGGTTAAACATTCACAAGGCAATTCCATGGGTAACTGAAATACAAGATTGAACAGGGTCACTTACATCTGTGAATTTCTAGCTTCAAGTGCTTCCCTCTGATGTGTTCCCTGCACTCTGCCATGACAGTGTATATTTATTGATACAGACATATCTCAGTTAACCTCAAAGTAGCAGGGTGTTAGTGAGCACTGGGGGACAGACACCTTGCAGGGCTGTGTGGCACGTTTGGCATGGTTACATTACACACACCTGCTCTCTCTGTAAGGGCATCAACCCCAGGGAAGGAGACACTCAAGGTAAAACCTGTCAGCTGAAACAATTTACTTGCATGTGCCTGCAGCAGGCAGAGATGCTGATGTTGGCCCAGGCACAATGATTATAAAAAGCAGCTGTCAGCACCTGCAGTCTCACTGCCAACATATAACAGGCAGCTAAAGACCAATTTATACAACAGTAACATTTATTAGAGAGTTACAAAATCTAATTTTCACTGTACAAATTCACAATTATACACTGAAACAGAAGTCAGATAATTAATACTAATCATATAACTTTAATAAAAGCCAGAATATTATATACCAATAACAAAACATACAACCAATTTCAACAGTCTGAGACTGCTTAAAGACAGCAGATACTGCTCATTCTTCATTAAGAAGAAATGCTTTATAAATATTTCACATGGCTGTTGCTTTTTCCATCTGCCAGAAAACCTGGTCTTTGAACTGCAGGAAAACAGCAGACATTTCTGTGAATGCTTCTGACTTTCCATGAAATTATAGGTCAATAGTTCCTTTCAACTTGAATTTTTTTGCAGATCGCTCACTTGCTCTGAGCAGGAACTTGCTTCCATAGATGTAGGAAATGAATCCATCAAGCTCCAAGCTAAATACGTTGTTAAGTTTGGGAACAACTGAAAATGCAAAGAGACACAAACTGACCAAAGTGGGCTAACATAAATCCCTGTTATGAAAATACACTGACATACCAGGGGATGTTATTTACCTGGAGATTTGAGCCTTGACACATTTCAAGGTTTTTATACTTTATCAAGAGAAGAAAAATAACCCAAGCCTCCAAATTTAACTGGAATTACCGAAGTTAGTCCTCTTACAGGAGCATACAGTTAAGTGCTGCACTTTTTTTAAATTGCTCATTTCTAATGAGATCTGGTTTTGGTAAGATATCGGGCTGCTGGGTGGTGACTTCTGCCACTCTACGCAAAGCCAAAACCACTGATATAAACCAATGTACTCAAGAGGTGCAAAATGAAGAGTGTGATCAAGGATTTTTTTTATGATTCAAGTCGTGAAAAGAACTGAAAAAAAATTCTTATATACCTTTTAACTTGTCCTCTTTAGTGATAATTTTGAAGACATGTTTAAATTCCTGTAGAATGATTCCTGTTATCCCAACATAAGAGGGGCACTTTGATTTTGTAACTGCAAGAACAGAAGTATGTATTAGAAAATTTCAGATGGAGTTTATTTGCCCTTCTCCTGTTGCCTCATGATTTTAAAAATTAGTCTGCAGTATTCTGAAATAAAGAAGTTACAGTAATCACTGGTAAAAAGTGCAGTTAACCTTTGCAAACAACAATATGATTTTCAAGAGTAGTTGTAAAGCAATTAGCATTTTAAGGAAAGAAATATGATCTCAACTATGTGATTCTAGAGTTAACAATACTGAAAAGAATTTAAAAATAAGCACCTGAACTACTTAAGTGAAGTTAAGCATTACTTAACTGCAGATGATGTTATACAAGCAAACAAACAGAATACCTGTAACAATGGCTCCATGGAGATCAGCTTTTAGCAGCTTGCCCTGAATCATATGGGGTTGCCTTGAAGAGGAGAATGGGATCAAAAGGGAGGGAAAAAAATCCTATGAACTGTCAGGTTTACAAAATGTGACCATGATTGTTGTAATCATGGTCAAAGCTTACAGAAATAGTACTTATCAACTGTAGAGTTTCAAGCAGTAACTCAATAAAACTGGAAGCATCTACTGTATAAAACCCAGACTAAATTTAAAATATGTCAACGTACGCATCGGGTTTGAGTCCATGGCACAGGTCTCTGATGTACTGTTTCCACAGCTCATGGAGTGGGAGGAAGATGGCATATCTGCAGTAAAAAGAGATCAAAAGTATCATACAAAACTTAGTTATAAAACATCCATTGGTTGATTATTGAAGTAGTCTGTATTTCCACAGAGTTAAGACTGACATTTGTAAGTTACATAACCTTAAGTTACCCTGCAAGGTGACCCACTCCAAATAGCTGGTTTACTTTATAAAACAAGCACAAAGTATGCTCCTCTCTACCAACCCAAAACAGTCATGTGTTTTAGAGAATCAGGCTAAGACTGAAGAGATTTCTACTTTTTTTTCTACTCTTTTATCTCCTTGCTTACTTTGTTAGCAAAGCTGGGGCTTCATTTAACATGATCAATTCAAGGGACCCTATGCAGAATTTTTACTCTCTGGTCACAGACAGTCCAACTTTGAAAACTGAAATCAGAGGGAATTGTGTTTGGGTTTGATTTGTGGTCATATTCAGGTACACAAAATGAAATGCACAGAAATGAATCTTGCACCTATACAGACAAGAGAACTCTTTTTCTCATGGTGAAATGCCACAAGTAGTGTGACTTTACATACTGAAGGATTCCTATCCACATGCATGTGCTGCTGCTTTTATACACTTCTGATGTACTTCACTACACAAAGAAGACATTCAAGGTCTTACCTTTGCTGTTCAGGTTCAATTTCAAACAGACGCAGCTCTCTCCTCTGCTTGGCAGTAAAACCTTTTGTCTTCTTCCTCTTTTGCTTGGTCTTTTTTTTGGGATAATGCTCAAGAACTACAGCTTTCCGAGTTAACATATCCTGGATAGCTTCATCTTTCATTTTGGGCATACTACGCTTCAGGAAGGCATGTACAAATGTCTTGGCTTTTTCTGAGCCCTGGGGCTAAAGACATATGAAAGGACACTTTAAAATAGTACATTTTAATTAAATTAAAACTTGCTGCTGACTAGTGATTTTATCAAGTCGGCAAAATCTCCGTGGGAATGGGAGATCTTCCCGTCAGTGCCAGTGGAGGGAGATGTTCCCACTCCGAAGCCCCGCCTGCAGTGCCGAGCGCGGGCACAGCTCGGCCCCGGCTCCGGCCCCGGCCCGGAGTCGGACTCGCATTTTGGAGGAAAAGCTCTTTTTTTGCATTTCGTTTGAAACGGCGAGTTCCGAGCGGGATTTACAGGGGAAACCGGGGACTCAACCGACCCCCGGCGCTTCGGTGCCTAACGGGGTTTAAAGGACCGCGTAGGAGTGGGAATCGCCAGGTAACCCCCGGCGTGGAGTTCCGGGCCCCGCGGGCCGGGGCCGGTCGGTACCTGTAGGCGCAGCTCCCCGGTCTCCTCGGGCGGCAGCCGGCGGTACAGCTGCCCTGCAAGGCACGGCGGCGCAGGGTCAGCGGGGGCGGGCGCTCACCCCATCCCTCACCCTCCACCCCTCGCCCCGCACTGCCACCGGCGCCCGCCCCATCCCTCACCCTTTATCCATCCCTCACCCCTCAACCATCCCTCATCCACCACGCTCTCCCTCCATCCCTCAGCCTCCACCCGTCTCCCCGCTCCCCTCACCCTCCCTGTCCCCCGGTCCCTCTCTCTCCCCTCTCCCCTCACCCTCCCTGTCCCCCCGTCCCTCTCTCCCCGCTCCCCTCACCCTCCCTGTCCCCCCGTCCCTCTCTC
>NW_024581093.1:13281014-13315216 GCF_017639235.1 Corvus kubaryi | reverse complement strand
CTCTCTCCCCGCTCCCCTCACCCTCCCTGTCCCCCCGTCCCTCTCTCTCCCCGCTCCCCTCACCCTGCCTGTCCCCCCGTCCCTCTCTCTCCCCGCTCCCCTCACCCTCCATGACGCCGCGGCGCAGCCCGCGCGGGGCGATGACGGGCGGGCGCGCCTGCGCACAGGGGCGCTCCCCGTGCTGGCCACAAGGCGGCGCCGCCGGCCGCGGAACGCGGCGGGCTCCCGTGAGGGGAGCTGTTCTATTGATCTGGCTGGTATTTACTGCTCTTGTACTAATAAATTCTCTAAACTGGGAGACACTGAGCAGCAGATATTTCATTTACTATCATGGGGGAACTTCTTTTTAAAAAGCCCTGTCAGTCATACCTTCTGTAACACAGGCCATTTTCTGTAGTCATCCACCACCTGAGCATGGTCATGGACACACGGAGTACACGAGTCTGTTGTTGGAATATTGACGTGTTAGTGTCCTTCCCATAGTAACAGCGGAGTCTGGACACTCGTGATGGGCAGCCTGGCCACGTCAATCCTCACTTCTCTCTCATCCTGCAGTCACTCCTACCACAGATGCTAGGATAGACATTTCTATGTTTCCATCCTGCAGTCTCCTCATCTCCCTCTTTTGTTGCCTCCTTTGTTCTGGAAATTTCTCCCAGGATTTACAAATGTGGTACTGGAGCCAGCAACCGCCCAAGCTCTGGGGGCCACGGCAGGAGCAGGTCCTCTCTGCCCTTACCAAAGTTCCTGCTATCCCACTTCCCTTGGTAGGAGAGAGAAGATTTTCCTAGTCCCGTGCAGTCCTACAAGGCCTCTCCAGCCGTAGCCCTGGCTGCCGCTGCAGGCAGTGCCTGGCTCTGTTCTCAGCAGGTAACAGATCTGCTCCTGGAACTGCACACCCAGCAACATGAGATCTTTGGTTAAAACCAGCCCTCATGTTTCTAGCAATCAAGGTCAAGACATTGGAAGATGCCAATCACTGCGAGCTTTACATGCTCTGACACATCAGGGCCTCTTTCCTCCCGGGATAGGACAGAGTCCTGCTCACTTAAAACACAGAAGTATCTTGAAACCAGTGTCCAGTTCTTTTTCCTTGCCAGCCCAGTCCCAACTCCTGCAGCCTCTGCTCAGGCATGATTGTTCTCCAAATACAGAAGAGATTTATATTCTTGTCACATGTCAATATTGGCTTAGCAGATAATTAAGCACTGCTTGGAAAAGGATATTTGGGGAGGGAGTTACTGAGGCAGGGTATAGGAAATGTGATGATTTTGTTGAGTGGTGTTGTGGGGCACAAAGGTACTAAAGTGATCCTCAATATGAAATAGTAGATCTCTCTGGACGTGTGTAAAGGAGAAAGGGCCAGTCTCTGCAGAGTAGTAAGCATGAACAGCAGCTGGTTTGTATCACAGACCTCCTGGCAGTTAAGTACATTACCACAGCAAGTGGATCTCTTGGTTTTACAAAGCATGGACTCCTTGAGTTGTCATTGCTACTACGAGAAGATCAATTTTCATGAATGGAGTACCAGGATAAGAGCTATGGGTCTTTAGGGCCATATGAGTGCTCCTTCACTGGATTTATGCTGCAATTCTTAGGGCTCTTCAGGGATTAATAGTCAAATCAGTGTTGGCGGTGCTGGTGTTGTAAATCCAATGATCCAAGCTAAACTGGTGCCTGGGGAAACCAGTCTGTTCCAACAGCTCTACATCTTCATTCCACAATTTATCTTCAGATACAATGTCTGAGGGAGCGAGATCAGCGTTAGCGTGTGTCCCAGCAAGAAGGCTCTGTGTCACATCAAATAAACATGAAAAAGAATAGGTGAAGAAACTGAGAAACCACAGAATAGGCAAAGGCAGTTTGTAGATAAGAAAAAGAAGGCTCAGAGAAATGAGGAAAGATGGATAAGATGTAAATATAAAGTGATGTGGAAATATGCTAAAAAAATAACTGTAATGCGTGTTTCGGGATGTGCAGCACCCTGTCTTAGTGTAAATCACCTTGGAATAGGTTTGTAGGGATAAAATTCCCTGACATAGATTATTAATACCATGTTATAGGTGCCAGCATTGGCATTTCTTATCCAATTAAATCTATGTGGCTTTATTTATTGCTCTCCAAAAATATTAACACCCCCCCCACACCCATGCAAACTTCTTCCATGGACACAATCTACCTGTGTAGGGTAGGGGAGGATATTGCTGTACCTGTTGGGGCTCCTGAGCTGCGGAGATGGGCAAGAACCTGTGTATAGGCCAGGCTGGGGGCAGTAGTGTCTTTGGAGAGCTGGGTGGCTGTGGAGCAATTACAGAATGAGCTTTATAGTGACAGTCACAGAAAGCTAAAACTTGAGATGTGAAGTGACCAAAGACAGTATAATTAAAGATATTTGTGTGACACAAGAATAGCAGATCAGTGAATTTTTAAAAAAGAGTAATTATGAACTGAAGCGAGAGATGAATGTGACGTTAACTGGTGTGTGCAAAAAGTCACTGGGCTGTAATCACTGTTATACTTTTGCTGACTGTCAGTGATGCAGGAAATAAATACTGTAATTCTCTAGAAGGACTGTCTCAGCAAGCATTTGAGCTCTCAAGATCAATATAGTTTATTCCTCTTGGCCAAATTGTATTAGCAGCTGAAGTTGGTCCTTAGGGACATCTGTACTGGTGAAAATAATTTCCATTTAGAGCCCTCTGATCTGATTTCCTCTATCCAAATAATGTAATTCCCACCCCCTTCCCATGGCTGTGCTGAAGCAGCGTCCATTCAGTCTGTGTCAGCCCTGCCATCATCCCACCAGCTGCTGCCTGCACCTGGCTGTGGCATCCTTCTCCTGACATCTCCTTTGGGCCTGGAGGGAGCTCCATGCCAGCAGTTTTAGGGCCCCTTGGCTGACCATACCCAACACACCTGTTCCCTCCCAGGACTGGCTGTGCAGCCAGGACCTTTCCAGGGAGTCAGTACTCAGGGTTCCCTGGAAAAACCCAACCTGGAACAGGTCATGTCTGGAGGATGGTGGTGGGTGGGCAGAGTTAAATCTGCTGTCCATCCCGGTGGGTACATGGAGCGATTGACATGAATAGCCTGAATTTTCACCTCGTGTCAGTGTAGGTTTGCCAAAGGAAGGTTTGCAATATTTGTGTGTGTAAGCCCAAACTCTTGCATTAGGAACTTGGTTGACTGATTCTAGATTGCTGTGGCTGACTGAAGAGCAGCATCTTTTGAAGTACCCTGTATCCCTCAAATGTTTTCTTTGCATATATTTTTCCATTAATTTTTCTGCTTTATCAGCTTGCCCTTAACTCATGGCTTGTCATCGTGTTCTGCCCTGCCCCAAGCTGATAAACTGTCCTTCCCAGCTGAAAGTTCATTATTTCCTTGCAGTCCTGGCTCCTTCTCATCTCGAATTGCAGCTGCCACTGCAGGGCGCAGACAAAAGACTGGCTTGTCTGTGCCTGACAGAAACAAGAAAGCGCTCGGAAGCATGGTCCAAATCTCAGTGGCACAGAAATCAGAAGCAAATAATAATTCAAAAATGTTGTCAGAAAATCCCAATGATTTAATAGCTGGGTTTTAAAAAAACTGAAACATGGCAGGTTTTTGGCAGGCTGTGCCCTGTCCCCACAGCTGCTCACACTAGAGGGCAGCCCGAGACTGTCTGTACAGTGATGTTGGACTCCAGCTCACTGTTTCAGGCTTAAAGATAAATTAAAAAAAGTTTACAAATTGTGTCCTCTTTTGGAAGAAATGGGCCTGTTTGCAGCTTGGTTTAGCATACAGGACTCCAGTTCCCCCATACACCAACCTCTTCTGCATCACAGTATCAGGGAAAAGAGGCTTTTGAAGGAATTCAATTTCACCACAAGCTAAGGAGGCCACTTTTTAAACACCAATATATTCTTATGTCAAAATAAGAAGCTATATCAGTTTTAAAATAGTTAAAATATGGGCAACCCTAGAATACCTGGAGATAACTACTAAAACTACAACTACCCAGCCTTACCTCACAGAGCACCCCTGAAATAGCAACACTTGCTCCCCAAAACATTAATGAGCAGTCAGAAAAGCTGAGGCTTTGGCAGCTGACATTTGGTTTCCCTGCATGCTGGATCACGTATGATCCAAACACACATCACCATGACAGGCACCACTTCTGCTCCTGAACAGCTTGTATTTACTAATTAATACCACCATTCAGCATTCATGTATTATTCCATGACAGTCTGTCTCACAGTCATTACTTTTGTTATGCTTTGAGTCTCATTTAGATCTTGTTGAATATTCTATTTTAAAACTTAATTAACATTGGCTCGTTATAGGGATGTATGATGCAAAAACGAGGATTAAGAATAATAAATTAGAAAGTAATAATAGTCATTGGAGTTATAGCAGACTGACTAGTTTAATTTATTTCATTTGGTTTTGGTTAAACTACATAAAATTGACATAACTCATTAAATTTTGAATATAATACAGATGTATTGAAAATAAAAGGTGTATGTTAAAGTAATTTGTGTTTCACTGAAGCATCTTTTGCTGTGTTTCCCAGCAGGTGCTCGGGTCAGAGGCGGGGGAGGGTACCCTGCAGCACATGGGGGCTCTGGCTGGGACCATGGGCACTGCCTCTGACACCCTGACCCATTTGGGAGCAGGAGGCTCCAGCCACACTGGTCAGTGCCTGCAGCACAGCCACGTCCTGCACAGCTCCCAGCCAGCAGGTGCTTCCTGCCAAACAGCCACTGTGCCTGGAGTTACAACTGCTGTGAAATCCCAGGAAAGTCAGAAGGTTCATTAATGGAACAGATAAGAATTTCTCATTTTTCCTCTCTAATGAGGCATCCTTCTCAAAAGCATCACTCTCAGCAAAGCCCTGTTCCTGCTAGACTCTTTGAAAGCAGCGTGCTGGGGCTGTCAGGAGTGAGCCATTCCTTTCAACAAAGCAAATCTGCTCGTGCACCTCCAAAGGATGCAGTTGCTGAGTACACACGGGAAGGGCTCCTCTGCACCACACAGCTTCAGGTCCCAGACATTGGTTTGAATGTGTCTGTCACAACACGCCAGCTCACGAGAGTGCTGCCCAGGGGACCTGTGTGTCTCAGGTAGTGTGACCCAGAGAAAAACAACTGGGAACTATTTGTCTGTTGTAACTGGGCTGAGGGAGCCCTGTTGCCACAGTCAGCACCTGAACCAGCAGGGTCCTGAGCTGCTGCCTGAAGCAATCTGAAAGGAGAGCTGCGATTCCCAGCTGTTATGGAGTGGTGCATACTCACACAGGGTACTGATAACCCATAATGCTGCCTGGGACCATGTTGGTAATGCATGGAGGCAGCATTACTTTTATAACGTTCCTTGTATCTACATTGGTGTTTTATCAACCAATTATAGAGACATCCGTGACTGTATAAAGTGTGACCCAAACCATCAAGAGCAATTCAGCTAAATCCCCCTCACTGGACTGCAGTGGAGGGCACTGAGCTGTGCTCAGGACTCTCTCAGCTTTTCCACTTGAAGTTTTCATCCATGGGAGTGTGAAAAGCAGTCACAGCATCCGAGGGCTTGGACTCCCACTGCAAGCAGAGTCCTTATGAGCAGTGGTCAGCTGCTTGCACAGAGCTGGTGATGAGGCTTTCAGCTCCCTGTCTGTAGTCCCATTTCTTCAGAGCTGCTGGAGTGTGGTGGGCCAGTGAGAGGGTTAACGCTGCAGCAGTCCTTTGATAATTGAAAAAGAAAAAAGCCCATCCAAAGCTAACCAAAACAACCCCCTGTGTGAGGTCAGGGCTCTAGTAAGTGCCTTTTAAAGAAACAATAACCTGGTGCAATAGAAAATATTCTGTCCTTCTCTTCAGTAGAAATCTGATAAACCACGGAGGCAGGTGTCCAAGGAGATAAAAGTAATAAATGTGGCTGCAGTTCGGGAGTGAGTTAGGCTGTCAGGCTGGTAATTAAATGAAAGCCCTCTCAGGAAATGCTGGAAGCTAATAGATATACATGGAGATGCCAATTCATTTGCCTCAGCAATATATGTTAATTTTAGCATGGGATTAATTTATACATTTTGCAGTGGGATGAAATGGCAAGGGTGGGAGGGGGAGACCTTTCATCCTGCCTGTGATTATTTCAGGTGGTAGAGATTATTAAGCACCTTATACTTGTTAAAAAAAGAACAGTGTGTGAAAATGGGAGAGAGAAAATGTTTAATTTAAGTACATTCTCTAAACAGAATTAACTAATCACAGGCTTATACCTGACCCAAAGCACACTTGCAGACAGCTGCCAGGGGCTCCTTGGCTTTGCCACAGCTCAGTAAGTACAGAGCCCTAGTTAGCAGGTAGCTCAAGTCACTCTGTGTTGCTGTGGTTTAGAGGATTTCTGAGAGTTACATGAGTGTGAAATGAGGAGTGCTGCAGGGGTGGATCCTGCTACAGGAAGAACACCGGTTATTTGGGACCACAGCAAGCTCAAGGATGGATGCTTTGGCAGGTGTACAGAGGAGCTGCAGGAAAGGACAGACTTGTATGTAAAAGCACACTGATAATCACTGAGAAAGCTGGCAATCACCAAGAGGGATAATCTTCAGCAGAGCTGGTAGTCACCAACAGAGCTGTGCATGCCATGCAGGTCGGGGCAGCGAGCAAGTCACTGCTCAGGACCCTGTCAGCTTTAGCCATGTGGCACACACTGGCCCCAGAGCTGCCCAGCTCCTTCTGGTTTGTGGTTGTCCTGTTCTGGAAGAAAACTAATCTGAGGCCAGGCAGATACTGAAGTGGGGGAGATGTTCTCCTGGGGCAGAAGGCAGTGACCCAGCTGTGCACTCAGGACGTGGGTGTTTGCATGTTACTGTCCCTCTCTGAGGTCATTTTTGAACCTCACATCACTTCAGTGCTGTTTGTCACAGGCACTGAGCTCTCATGTAACATCCCTGCAGCTCTCAGGTGCACAGCTGAGGACAGACACGCTGCTCCCAGTGCACACTGGCCCGTGGTGAGTCCGGAGCTGCCGGTGCTTCTGGTGGTGTCTGCCAGGGCCCTCCACTGCTGGCAACACCAGGTGCTGCTGGGGACACGAAACAAGGCTCTGATTTACATGTCCAAGTGTGGCTTTAAGGGCCTGACTACAGGTATTTCAACCCTGAAACACACACTGCAGCACAGCAGGCTTCTTTCTAAAAAAAGCCCTCTGATCTGTAATATTATCAGCATTGAGGCAGCAGAAGCAAAGCAGATTTCCCTTTATTTTCTTCTGCCTTAGAGGAGGAGTATTCACTTGCCCTTCAGTATGATTACAGCCCATTTACCAACACTTCTATTTTTTTAAATTTCAGGCCTACATTTTGGAACAGTCACAAGGTAGAAGTGTTTCTTTTCAGAGCCTGGAGCAGTCAGCACAAGGGTAAAGTTTATTTAACAAAAAAAAATATTTCCAGCTGAATACATATTGTGAAATTACTGGTCCATTTAAAGCAAAATAGAATTGGTTGTGGGTCAGAGTCAGGGAAGGAAGATAAGAACATCTGCTGCAAAGTGCATCCAGCAACTGTCTTCAAATTTAAAAGTTTTTTTTATAGGATGTTTTTTCTTTTCTTTTTGTAATTATTCAAAATAATAGAATGAAAAAAATGTGCTAGATGCTGAAAGCAAGGTCGAGGCTTGCTCAGGGATTGCAAGTAGATGCATTATAAGTGGTGTCTCAAAGCTGACTGATTTCAGAGTTACGGGCTCTGTCTTTCCAGGATGGAGGTCTGTGTCCTTCCTGTCCACACACGTGTAAGGGATGTTCTCCCAGCATGGCTGGCCAGGGCAGGACACGGAGGGACCCCAGGAGGGCTGACCCTGGCTGCACACTCCTTGCTTTACAGCCATTGCCCTGATCCCCAGAAGTCACCTCGATCCTTTTTGTTCCAGACTGAAGCTGTCAAAATCCACACTCTTCATGAGAAAGAGAGTTGTTACCCACTTTTGATAATGGTACTTTTAGTTGGCTCTTGCCACTCTTGCTACACAGCCTGGCTGCTGTGTCTCCTCCCAGGCTCTGCTGTAATGTCCTTCTGCCCCTGCTCCAAGGGCTCTCGGTGTTTCCTTAACACTGGGAGGTGAGCTGGGAACAAACACAGGAATATCCTGGTGGTCCTACCAGCGTCAGCCCTGTGTGTTTGTCTGTGTGAACTGTGGGAGACATGGAGGCATCAGGAGAGCTCATATCATTACAGGAGGTGCTCCTGTGCCAAGGAGATCATCTTAATGAAACTCTCCCTATCACTCGAGGAGTGACTTCTAGGGATTTTAAGGGACTGGGGAATGCCTAAGTGTGTCTTTGTCTTGACACTACTGAATCATACTGAGCCATAAGCCTGGCATTTAAACACAGATGTGTGTTGTGTGCTGTCCTCTTCTTATGAATTAAAACAAAAAAAAAAAAAAAAAGAAGGTAGAAATAGTAATTTCCCTCATTGTGTTGCATGTAAAAATATCATACTCCACAGCTGAGACATTTTTGGTGCCCACACAGATATACAGAGTCAGTTCTGGGGGTAGAAAACGGGGATGATCCACTTGCCGGTGTAGATACATTCCCTGCAGCTCAGATTCTAATCTCTCTGGGTGGCACCAAGAAATTCCCCATCTTTGGCCAGGGGTGATGGCTGAGCAAAGCAGCTGGAGCCCTTGTTCTCCCTGAGTGCCGGAGGAGGCGTTTCCGGAGCCCGGCACATCTCCAGGTGCGGCACAACAGCTCCTCTCTCAGGTCCTGCTCCTGCCACGAGCTGTGCTTTAAAACCAGCTGAGCCTCCCACATGGCAGCGTGATTTACTAAACCACTAAGATATTGGGTCAGCCTTGTAAATCATTTTAATTATTTCACTAAACAGGTTGTGGAAATAGATCAATAGAAAATATGGCATTTAGGCTTACAGTGCTGTGCATTCATTATGGGAAAGGAATTATATTAACTGATTTAAGAGCTAATAATAACTGAAAATAACAATTTAATGGAAGCCTTCCAATCCTGCACTTTCAAAGGAGGATACAGCTATACGCAGTCTACTCATTTTAATCTCAGTCAAGTATACAGAGCAATCTTTTGACTCTCAGAGAAATGTCAGTCAAGTACAAGTACTTGCAGACTTTCAGCATCCCATAAATTACGTTGTAATAAAACCAAAACAAAGAAACTGTCAACAACCATTTTTACATACTGGCAGGGTCACACGAACCCGGCGCATGAAAAATAAGAAAATATATTGCAATCTAACAAAGTGAAAGGGTTGCACAGTAGGGGCTATTTTTCTCTTGCAGTTTGTATTTCTGTGAGACCATAGTTTGTGCTGCTGAGCTTGAAGGACACTTCTCTCTCTAAAATATTGGGGTTTTATCTCAAACATCTGAATAGTAAATATATGCTATATTTATGTGAATATATACTATATATGTGTGCTTTATATATGCAAGGAAACAGGAAGGAAAACAAACCAGAAAAACCTAATCTCACCTGTGCAGCAAAAGCCAGGTCTCACTGGTCCGTAGTTGGGGGTCAGCATTGCTCTGTTACAATTATTTTACTGTAGCTGAACTTAATTTGGTATGCTGTGTCCTGGTTTTCTTAACGCATGCATGACAGACACCTGGTCTGTTAAAATATTTCCTCCTGAAATAAGCTGTACATTGTGACTCTTTAATGCCTTATTGGCCATCGAGTAACTGCTGAACCCAGCAGCAGGACTGTGGGCAGAATTCGAGCTGCAATCAGATAGTGCCCCTGTGTCAGGCTGGTTTGAAAGCCTGCATCCTCCTGATAGGCAGTTGTCACACCAGCTATCGCCACTCTGCTTTACAGGCAGAGTTAAGCTTTCCTTTAAGCCCTCAGGCTAGATAGCTTTGGAATTATGCACTTCATCACGCCCCAATTAGCTAGGGATGCATGACAAAGCCCGTTATCAGTTCATTTAGTTGGGAAAACACCTTATTTTGTTTCTTGGTTCAGCAGGTGAAGAAAAAACACTCACCCTTTTTCTGCACCAAGAAAAGCTTGTTTTAGAGCAGAGTGAAACTTTGAGCTGTGTCAAATCATGCTGCTTCTGCTTATTTACCTGTGTCCTTGAGCTCCATCCGGCTGTTTTGAGAATGCTAAGTGTTGCTAAAATAAAAATAAATGGCTTCAGCGTGCCCGCAGAACTTGCCTGAGCACATTCCCCGTGCAGGCCATGCAGCACGCGTGTCTCCTGGCCCTGAGCCCCAGAGCAGGTGAGATTGTTTCCCCGGGGAAATGGTCCCCAGGGCTCCCCACACCGCCTCCCCCCCTCACCATTTTGCAGTTGCACTCCCGGCTGTAAACAACAAACTGGACGGATGTTTTTCCCAAGTCCTGTAAATGCCAGCAGCAATAGATGAGCACTGAATGAAGGGAGGAAACGTGCTGGGTGAACACATGGCATTTTCATGGCCCTGAACGTGAGCAGGGCTTTCTCTGGTGCTTCTCTGCTCCAAAAATCCTGCTGTGGCAAGGTTTGAATTACCTGGGGTAATGAGCTTAAACTGGGTTGACTTTTCCGTGCACATTTACAAGCAGGTTGACAAACACTTTCTGAACCCAGCAAAGCTCCCTCCTTTTGAGATGGTTTTCTTCAGTGAAATGCTTTAGTCTAGCGTAAGTAGTGTAAGACCTCTCTGGTCATAAAATAATTAACTCAGGTTCATAAAGGGAGTTTATGTTCTTAAAAAAATATTGCAAAAAGTTCAACTACTCACATTTGACACTGTGGCAAACTGGATTTAGTTCCTTTTATTCAGTCTTGTTATTAAGTCATGGTACAGCTCCCATTCTGACAGGAGCCTGGTGTGGTTGCTGACTGCTCTTTGCTGGGGCTGGAGCCCCTGGCCCTGAGGGCAAAGCCCACCTTCTGTCTCTCCCTAGTGCTGGGGAACTGCAAGCTGGCCACACCAACAGATCCCCCCAGGATCAAAGCACGGTAGATACTCAGTTTTGGTCTTCCTGTCTTGTCAAACCCTGCTTGCTTCTCTAGAGACTGAAATGCCAGGGTTATTAATTATTAAAAGATGTCATAAGGAGTCTGGCTGTGTGGTTCTTGGCTAGCTTGGGTGCAAATAAATGGAGGTTCATTCTAACCAGGATTGCAATTAGCACTGAAGTAAAGAAATTCAGCCAAATTAAATTTAATAAAGAAATAGATTTTATTTCGCGGCCGAAAGATCGGTGACACAGAAAGCCACGATCGAGAAAAGCAGCCCCGAGCCCGGGGTCGGAGCTGGGTGAACACGTATAGATCTGACCTCTATCACATCAGACCTCCCAAGTTCACAAACGTTGCTTCGGCTGGTTCCTTCTAATACAGTTCTTGGGCAGAGTCCGAATTAATTCTATTCTTCTCGCAGTTTAGCACATCCATGATGTTTTCTTGTCCTGAAGTTGGACTGCACAGAGCCTTTCCTGGGTGTGATGAATTGTCCATCTTGGATGATAAATGGTCCATCTCTGGTTCCTGGAACAGTTATTCTTAGTTCCCGGAATGTCCAATTCGTTATCGGCTGAGATGTAGATATCAGAAGATAGCGATCAAGCCATCATAGTGTTAATGTCCCGGTGATAAGATCCAACCCCACCTGGGGTGGAATCCTCACCTATTGGTTACATCTGTGCTGAGAGAACTTCCTTTTCAACTGCTCTAGTGTTGTGAAATTTTCCTCTCAGCCAGGCTGGTGGGGGGGTTTGAAACTCTGGCTCTGTATAGTTTTATTACAGTTCATTTTTATACATAACAGCACGAATTACAGACTTCATTTATAACAGCACCTTGCTGTGCATTTAACTAACTTAAGACTTTCATACCACTATACTATAAAAGTTGAAATTATATCCAGGCACTCTGTAAATGGATTACACTATTATCATTATTTGTAGCACTGAATGATTGTACTTTTACTATCTTGCACTGGATTAGCATAAATGAATAATAAACATGAGTGTATTTGGTAAAGACCATAAAGTAACTGATGTTTCCTTAATCAAACAAAATTTTCATTGTCTCATTTGATTTTGTTGCCTTCTTTTGTGCACTTTGTCAAGTGCTGCATTCCCCTCAGGGTAACAGGTATCGCTGACAGACATGGTTCAGGCTAGATCATCACTCAGTACAGTTACTCCTTGGCCTGACTTGGATTTAGATGTGCACACTGTGTCTTTGTCCGAAGGTTTATCAATGTTCCTAAGCAAGCGCAGCTTTGGAGCTCATGCACTGCTTGGCTCCATCAGAGTGAGGTACACTGGGTAGGCACTGCTGGCTTCCCAGGGCACTGTAATTCACTAGAGCACAGCATCCTAATTCCAGCCACAGACACAGGATGACTTTATCTAGGGAAAACAGGCTTTTAAATCTTGAGGCACTCGAGGGTCTCCCTTCAGGAAGCGATGGGTGGCTTTTCCTTGTGCTCCCACTGTCCCTGCCTGCTCAGAGCAGCAATGGCTGTCCTGCCAGACCAGAGAGTGTTAGGCTAAGCTGTGCCCTGGGACACTGGGCAGGAGCTTTCCTGAGCTGCACTGGCCATGGCTCTGGAGGCCTGGCAATACAGCCCCTGCCATCCTGCTTTCAGTGCTTTGGAGTTGTCCAGAAAACAAATTAAGAGTCCTCCTCACCATGCTGGTGATACTCCATAGGCTCCAGAGAACTGATTTTCTGATTCTCAGAGCACAGACTAACCCCCAGCCCAGGGCTGCCTGATGCCAGGAGAGGGCACATTAATTCCCAAGGGGGGCTTTAGTTCTCAGATCCTTAGCTAAGATCTGGCCAAGCTGCTCGTCTCCGTGTCACAGCCACCACCACATTGCTCTTGTGAGGAAAGGATGAGGCAAAGCCAAAGGGTGTCAAGAGTCCTGGCACTGATCTTCCTCACACCCGGCCTAAGAGCACAGACACTCTCCTTGTGGGGCTGGTGACACATTTGTAAAACTGCAAAGACACTTGGTTAATGACATACTGACAGGTATCTGTCACTTGGATCAACTCTGACAACTCTGGAAGCACTGAAATGCAACTGTCCAGAACAGTAAGTAAATAAATTACAGCACAGACATTAAAAAGAGGCTCTGCCATGGGA
This sequence comes from Corvus kubaryi, assembly GCF_017639235.1. Lineage (NCBI taxonomy): Eukaryota > Metazoa > Chordata > Aves > Passeriformes > Corvidae > Corvus > Corvus kubaryi. Next base: position 13,302,107 of record NW_024581093.1, on the reverse strand, counting down.
ATTTAGAACTATATCTCATGTTTAACAGAGACTGTTAATACAGATGGACTCTGTCAAAAAAAAAAAAAAAAGAAATTAAGAGCTATTATAAAAACACAACACTTGGAAATCAGAAATATGCTACTAATTTTTGCCAAACAGTTGACTTTGACTATCAGCCTAAATATCAACACCTGCCTAGGTACTATGTTGAACACCCTAAAACTCAAAATGAGTCATGATACTCACTGGATTGTCAGAGCAACTTAAAAGCCTGAAAAATACTTAGTAATGAAGAATTCCTATTTTAGTTTATTAAAAGAAATCAACTACTTCAGATTTCCAAGCAAAATGACAAGAAAATCAAAAATAAGAGCCCATTTAATGTAGTCATCTGTTTCTCCATCCTATATAATACTCCCAAAGACTTAACCTGTTGCTTCCTATTTCAAGGATAATACTAACACAGAGACAAATGAAAGTTTTTGACAGATCTGGTCACGTAATAGAAAAAGAAGTAACACCCCCTTTCCCATGTTCCCCAGAGTAAATCCCAGAAATTTCCTATTAGAAAAAGTATAATCTTCAATTGAACTGTAAATATTTTTGAATTATTTATGAAGATCTTGGTAATTTAGTTTGTATTACACTACAGATGATTTTCCATATGAGATTTAAGAAACTCAATAGTTCAATAATAAGAGGAAAGGAAATCTATATGCAACAAATAGGGAAATCCATTAACTAACTCTACATCACAGTGCTCTTCGATTCAACTCTTAATGTAACTGTGTTTTACTTGGAATGTCCATAATTGCTATAATTAGAAGGTGGGCAGTCACCAGAGGAGAAATAGGAGATTTCAATCCACTCATTGGCATTAGCACAGATCCTTACAAAAAGCCACCTTGTTCAGTGCTAAATTTTGGACTGTCATTGTTGCAAAGCTGAAACATGTATTTTCCCTGACTGGCTTCATTTATAATATTATCCATCTCTAGTCGGCAGAGGTTGCTGGGTTTTATAAGCATGGTCTAAACTCAGCAACAAACCCCCACCCCGCCCTCCCTTCCTCCTCCCATCCCTGCCACACGCGGCTGCTGCTGCTCTGGGGCAGGACATGCTGACGCAGGGGTTCCTCATGGCCTGCCTTAATGGAATTCTTCAAGCCTTCGTCTTGTTCACATTGTTTTAAGACCTGTTAATTTTCCTGTGGAATAATTGTAGCTGCTCCTACATGAACAAAACCTGGTCCCCCCTTGCCCACAGCGAAGCCCCCGGCTGCCTGGGAGCCCCCATTGAAGCACAGGATCTGCAGCACTGCACAGAAATGCCACAAAAGCCCAGAAACAGCAGAAAAGAAAGAACCCCCCATCTTTACTCTGCTGTAGGTGGATGTTTTACCATTTAAACGCTCTCTTTTATCCATCAGCAGCAGTAATTCGCACATGTTGGTATTTTAGTGCTCTCCCATAGCTTGCAGCACTGGTTTTCCCTGACCTGGAGGCACAGAGCCCCAGGGTGATGCAGGTGGTGTCCCACAGGCCCAGAGCTCACGGGGCTGCAGGGGCAGAGCCCCCTGGCAGGGCTGGCAGAGCCCTCCCCCTGCGCAGTGACACCAGCCAGAAATGCGCTTGCTGCACATTAATATTCTCACAGCAACCCCCCTCCAATCAGTCTTTGCTAAAAGCATTAATTAAGACTTTAACATTTCTGATCCCATCAATTTTCTGTTCTCTTCTTATTAAATAGATGTACTAGGGGAGCTTGAATAATAACTGCCCAAAGTTTGGGGATAATGAATAAATGAACTTTGCCAGCCTCTGGCTAAGCATGAAATTTGCTGTGGAGTAACAAATGCAACAGAGGCAGCTCATATATTAACCAACCTAGTTTTGACACACAAGTTTGGGAGCACATTATTTACTTACTTACTATTTCTAAGTGAGACTAGGCTCCAAAATGTTTTATGCAGGAAATGACAAATGACATGTTCAGACAGTCTTTTGCACTCTCCATCACAGCGTGAAGCTGCTCACTCACCCATCTTCCCTTCAGTGGGTCTGGCCCTCTTGCCACGCACAGCAAGGCTTTCAGCACTGCAGGCTCCATTTTCCTCGGGAACTTTGCCAGAAAAGGAGCACACCACAAACTAGGTAATTTTGTTTTTTACTCACTAGGTCTTGGCACTTTGAAGGTCACCTGTGTGCTATCAAACTACTTTTGTTCCATGTATTTTTACATGTGCACGGCTCTAGCACCAGCTCTGTTACACTGCTGTAAATCCATTCGTTTTTGTGGAAATCCATTAACTCGCAGTGAATTTATGGCAGTATAACTGTGAGCGAGCTGCAGCTGATGGCACAGACTGGAAATATTACAAGGAAAAGTGCAAAGTTCTATTGATTTTCTCTCAGGAAAAATGGGTGTTTCCTTATGATTATATTACAGATGACTCAGCTCTGGCCCCCAACAGCCATCCCTCATGTTTCCCTGCTTGCTGGCTGTGCGAGGAGCCTGTGCTGTCCCCAGAGCAGGGACCCAGGGCTGCCTCCCTGGGCACCACCCGCCCCACCCGCGGTGCTGGGGGACTCTGTGCCCAGCTCTGTGTGGCACTGCAAGAGCCACACCACCCTCCCACGGCTCTGCAGCACAGGCACTTACTCCTAATCGATTCTGACAGCAGACACCACAAGGAATGCTGAGATTTATGAAAGAGCAAGATTTGCCACTAGCCTCTGTCCATTAAGGGTACGGCAAAACCTCGCTTTGCCCTTTGTAAATACAATCAGCAGAAGTGAGGCAGTTGCCCTTTTCAGAAGAAAGAGCACTCTCAAAGGACAGATGTTTTAGCAAAAGTTCTCAACACACTCAGAAGCAATAAGGTTCCACATTCTTTACAGTTTTTCTTCAAAAACGTTTCTCATTCCTTTAAGTGTTTTTTAAAGACAAAACACTGTACTGAAAGCTGCACTCTCCTCTTTAGCCAGTTATTTTCCCTGCACTATAGGAAGATGGAGACAATTATAGGATGTGCATTTTGCCAAAAAGAGCTGGCCTGAATGTGGAAACCATGGCCCTGAAACCTGAAGGACTCATTTTGCACATTTTTAAAGGCAGAAATATAGTGAAGATAAAGGTAAAGCCATCTTATCTTGGCAATCTGCTCACCTGTTGAATTTACCCTGTGTGCTGGGAACAAGTTCTCTTTGCCTGTGTACAGGTCTTCATTGGAAAGAAAAAATGCCTGTTGCTCTTGCAAGAAGAGATTTACCATCAAATCCTCAGGTTATTGTTTAGTATTTCTGAGGTTTTATGGTGAATTGGAATCTAAGAATAGTTATTCCTACTGTGGCACACTTAATTCTGATCTCAGAAAGGATAAAAAAGTTATTTTTAGTTGTAGATTTAATATTTTTTCACCTTTAATGTAATTAAAGTCTAAAATACCTTGGTAATTCTGCTCCTGTCATTGCACCCAAAACGTGCTGCCACATCCCGTTGCAGGTAACAGGCTACAAAAGGAAGGGAAGGACAAACTCAAGATGATTGATATATTTCCTCCAAAGCACAGAGTCTGTAATTCAAGATACAATGTGCTCGCTAAGTGATTAAACAAAAGTATCAGAGCAGCTAGGGTAGGGCTGAAGTTGAAATAGAAGCATAACTACTCCTAGACAAACATGCTTCACTGCTTCAAGCCTCAGCTATTTATTAGATCAATTTAGGCACATTTTCTTCTTCTGGAAAAATTTTAGTTCTCTCCCTCAGAAGGAACTTGAGGCTCTGAGAAATATTCTCTGCCCTTGAGAAAACAGCAGCAGCAATGAAGAGCTGGCCAGAGGACCCCCAGTCCAAACACAGGCAGGTTTCACTCGCATGAGCAGCCCTTGGTTGAAGGGTTAGAGCTCTCGTCACACTGCAGACTCCACACACACCTCTGCTGGAGTAAGTGTCCTTGAGCAAATTCTCAGATGGGAATGCTGGTATTAGTTTAGACATGGTCCAACATGCAAATCTTTTTCCCACCTATCTGTTCCTTCCAGGTTTAGAAGCCCTCCTGTGTGCACATGGAAGCCAAGGACTGTGTTCTTCAGTGTCTCATGCTCTGATGCACTTTCAGGCACAAAACAACCACCCTGCTCTGAGTTCTTCTAAAGAGCAGTTCAGCTTTTTGTGGGAGAATCGATTATGGATTGTTCCCAAATCCGTGGGATCCTACAGCTGGCAGTAATGGAATGAACATTACTGCAAAGATTTTACCACCTTTGGATTCCCATGGTGAGTTTGCCCCAGTACAAGAGGCTTTTACTACCAGTGTAGGACACATCAAACACAGATTTGCTTGGTCTCAAACCCAGTGAGTGCAGGTGGCACAAATCCCTGGCTGTTACTGGCAGCCCTAGAAAAAGGAAATCCTGACCATCTGAAAAAATTACAATCCCTTCCTGCCCTCCTTCGAGAAAAAGACTTGGGTATGAGGTGAGGCAGTGGCTGTTTGCTCTGCAGCTCCTGCAGGCAGAGTCCTGCTGCCACTGGAGCTGTCACTCCACCTTTCCCACAAGGAAGCTCCTCTCTAAAATGCCACACAAGTGACAGGGTAAGAGTCACAGACATAGGAAATTTCAAGGTACTTCACTAAATTCAGCTAACGAAGGTCATGTTTCTTTACCTAAAGTTATCCTATTGGCTCACTTGAGAAACAAGCATTTTGGAGCAGAAAAATAACTGCTCTATTTACTGTAAAAAAGCTTCTTTAGAGAAATCTCACCTGGATAAGAAAAGTGACACAATTCTGCATTTAAAAAAAAATCGGAATAAATTTTAAACAAATCTTGGAACTACAGAATACAACATTCCAGGATGATTTATTTCTCTTTTCCACTGCTTGATTCACCTTTTTTCAGAGAGGCCTGGGGCAAACCAAAACAATTTACATTGAGTGCCACATAGTGTCCCGCTGTCCATCTACCAGATCTTGCCCTGACTGCCCAGAGGTAACTGGTGTCACCAAGGAAAAGGCAGCTGCAGCCTAAGACTGGCTGCCTGCACCTTCTGCTGTGGGCTTAGGCACTATGCGAGGGTGTCTGAAAAACAACTGATTTCAATTTTATTTTGTTTGTGCTGTGTCTTTCCTCAACTCTGTGCTGTAACAAGGTAGGGAACTCACACAGCCATCAAGCCTGCTCAGGGACATTCAGGACACAGGGAAAGGCATACACATCTGTAAAAACTTTATTTCAAAATCTTTTTATTCAACTGTTATTCAGCAATATACAATACAGTTTATAAACAAATGTCTTACCTTGTTTCCAATCTTCATTTAAAAATAAATATTATTGACAGTGAATATTAATTATGGTAAGATGTACCTTTTTAATGTCTCCAAAAGAAATAATTTAATTAAAAAAGAAAAAGGAAATCCAAAAAAAACCCTAAACACAATAATCTACTAAAAATATTTCCTTTCTTAGGAAGGGTTTGACCCAACATCTTTACATATTGTCATAAAGATAACTGCTCAACAGTTCGTGCAAAATGAAGAGTCAGAGGAAAGGTTTAGAAAAGAAAAAATATTACATTAAAATAGAGAAATCATAAGTGCCATGCACAGAGCAGGGCTTTACACCATAGAGTCTGGAAACTAGATGCATTATTCTGTGTGGTTTACTTTTCTGTGGCATCCCCAAAAATATGTTTTTCCCCTCATGTAGAATTTATCATGCTTCTTTCAGTCTCTTTCTGTCCATCTTTAAAACTGTAGGGATTTCTTTGTCAGGGGTTTTGTTTGTTATTAAATAGGTTCCTTTCTGTTTGGCTGAGGAAGAGTGGAGGGAGCAGTCCGTCAGTGGTTTACTAATAAATGTACAAGCTTATGCAGTATTAACAGGGACATATATAGGAGTGGGTCTGTAGCATAAATAGGTCCTGTACCTAGAAAAGAAAGAGACAAAGAAGAGAAGGAGATTTGATTTTTTATCTTTTCCAATATAGAAGATTAAATGCAGAAGAGAAATATAGGAAGATTCATTTTTATCACTTTAGTGCCAGGGGTCAGAAGCTTAATTTTAATAGTAAAACAGCATCCTCAAGCTATCCAACTCAAATAGCTTTTTCCTCCCCCTCCCAAATCTAGCTCCACTTAGGTCATTTCATTATGTGTTACTAATGGTATGCCTAAACTTGGCTTCAGCCAAGTTACCAGCAATTGAGATTTCTATAAATACACCATAATCTGGTATATAGTTTGAGAAATGACAGGTATCAACCACCCATTACTTTAAAGGGAAATGACAAATGCTGCGGCTGTACTTCTTGATTAACAGGACATGAACCCATTTCATTTGGAATGGGAACAGCAAGACCTTGACATCTTCTTTACCTTTTATAGGAAAGAGCAGAATTTTAAATTAAAAATGTGCTCAGGAGCTATAGAAAAACAGAGGTCAGGTGTGGAACACATCTGTTACCGTCATTCTGTCCCAAGGAGAGCAAGCTGCGATGAGGTAACTCACGGGGCAGGACACGGCTCTCCCTGGGCAGGACACACACTGAGGCATTTGCTCACAGCAACAAGTGGCAGCCACGGCCATGCTGCAGTTACCAAGGCTGTCCCTGCCTCACATCCATCTACACCAAGATGCTTGCCCAGTTTTTTTATTTTCTAGCGATGTGTGCTGAAAAGACACAGAAAGGTATTTGCTGTGTGCGCTGTGGTGTGGCCCCTCTCCCTGGCACGGGAGGGCTGAGCCGTGGGGCTGAGGGCTCTTGGCCAAGAGAGCAGGACGGACACACAGGCACGGCCTGAGGCTCTGGCTGTGCCACCTCTGAAATGGGTCACAGCTGTGCTGCCAGCACAGGCAAAAGGGCCCTGTTCCCTGGAGCAGCCCTGGTGCCCCAGTGCAGCCCACGCCGCTGCTGCAGGGCAGGACATTGGTGCCTGGCACTCCCCGGGCCTGGCTCAGCCCATGCAGACAAGGCCAGGCTGGGCCACAGCAGCTGCCTGGGCCCAAATGCCCACAGGGGACACCTTCCTGAGCCATGAGTGGACCAGCATGTGCAGTTGTCGCCAGCACAGAAATGGGTATGACAGGTGTGGGACGTTTCCACGCAAAAGCAGGAGTCCAGCGGGAATTTGCCCTGCACCTGAAGTGCAGAGGGGCACCTGGGGAAAGGCCTGCTGAACACCCGACCTGCAGGAGTAACCAATGCCCAAAACAGACTGCCACCCAGACTGTCAGAGATGCTTTGCAAAGCATGAAAACTTATTTTTAAAGTTTTCTGTGTTCAGTGTCCCTAGAAAAGTAATCAGGGCACTTCTATTTAGGAAACTCACTTCAGGTACCATAATGTGAATATTTTAGTCTTGGTCTCTAGGACATGTGAGTGGTACGATCAAAGGAAATGCCTCAAACAGTGCCTGAGCAAAGCACTGCTCTTGGGCTCGCTGCTCCAGCTGCCTTGTAATCTACATACACCTCACCAGCAGTGCTGGAGTATGATTACCCAGTATCAAAAATAGTACATAGCAATGTGGTGTGCAATTGAGGAACTCAAGAAATGTCCCCACAGTGCTATCTCACAGACGTCCAGACTGTGTGGTGATTATTTAGTTATTAAGGTTTTAATTAAATCCCTGCATGCACAAACACGTGCTAAGGACTGCCTACATAGCAACAGCAAGGTTTTAAGATGAATACAGGATTTTTGTTTTGAATGCTGAAAAATCATTAACAAACACAATTAACTCCAGCAACTAAAGGAGTTAGTTGCAACCCATTGCAAAAAGACACTAAAAGTGTGTGCAGGGAAGTGCACAACAGCTGCCAAAGCCCAGGTTCCCAGCCAGCACAGGGACAGTCACCGACCCCAAACACAGCAAATCTACACAAATCTACCTCCCAGTGAGAGAAAAGAGCTGACTGGGAAGGCTGGAGGGGAGCCCTGCTGTCTGTCTGTCTCTGAGCCTGACGTGCGTGTGGTAGCTGGAGACAGATGCTTACCCACAAACTGCACTCACAGGCCCAATGGACCCACACTTCCATCAGCACATCCCCATTCCCAAGCTGTCAGATGGCTGTCCTCCCTTCTGGGACATGGCACAGCTGCAGGAAGGCCAGCCAGAACAGTCCCCACGTGCTGTCACTGTCCCCCGTGCCTGGGGATGGCAGGGGCAGCCCAGCAGCAGCCGACACTCCTGGCAGCTACACACAGCTCAATGGTCCCAAATTTGTGCCAATTCCCCACCTGCCCAGCACTACAGGGAAGAGCTGGCCTTGGATATTTATTATGACCAAACCTGAGGGTGATGAGAACCCCTCTATTAGGGCTGAACTTGTTCTTTCAATGAACAGGACTCAAGTCTGAGATGCTGCCAGTTACTCAGACAGCAAGACGTCTTTTGTGAGGGGGAATTCCCCTGGAAACACAGAAACTCAACCTGTAGAAATGGGCTCTTGAAGCTCAAGTGCTCTTGCTGATACTGAAGGGCTGCCTGAACAACAGGTTAGGATTATTTCTGCTTTGAAGAGAAAGCAATATTAGTCACAACTCCTTGCAGCACCTGTGTGCCTGCTCACCAAAATAATTCCTATGTTGGTTTTACCTTTATGTACTAGTTTCAGTTTAAATTTCAATGCAGAACTGTGAAATCAACAGTCCAAATTTTGTCTTTTCCTTCTGTAGAAATTGTTGTTGTTTTTAACCTGTATTCTCCATTTTCTTTGATAGCAGAATGTGAGTTTATAGTCTGTTAACAGAATCTCAGCAGTTAAACATATTTTTAAAACGTAACTTGAAAGCAATTATTCTTCTGAATACCACATACAAGCTTCTTTTTTCATACTGATTCAGTGTTGTTCTGCTCTAAGACTTCAGGCATTACTGGACACACAGAACTTCAGAATTCTCCCTCTGAATATAAGCAGACCAGAAAAATAACTTCCAGTACGTTCTCTCTGGTTAGTTAACCTGAGCCATTGATTATAAACAAACTGAACTTAGTGTCCTCAATTCTGCTGTTACTGCAGTAGTGGTAATCTTGAGTTTTTAGTTAATAAATTGCTACATCTGTAGATGTTAACAAACAAAATGTGGGCTTGAGCATGAGGATCTGGACACACGATTGACCCAGGTGTGAGAACAGAGAGTTTTTACCCAGACACCCTAAATCACGAGTACACAGTTACTTGCAAACTACAGACACTTGCAAGAAAACATTTCACTGGTATTTTGAATATTCATTTGATGTTCTGTTATTGCAAGCTTATTTATCACTATACAGACTTATAACTTTGCTTTTAAAATATTTATATGCTCATGGCCAAAAGGGAAAGTCTACCACCATGCAGAACAAGAACAAATTGTTCTCTTTGTGTATGGTGAATTGCTCTCTGGCATCACTCATCCTTCTTTTCGATTTATGACATAATATTGTTTTACTGCAATTTTCTATTTAGTATTTTTTTTTATGCCAGAATTAATCACAGTTTGACTTAAAACAGTTCAGTCGAAAACAAACATTAATTAACCAAGTGAATTGTGACACGCAGAAAAAAATGGGATGATTCTTTTACAAGCTATATTTAACCAATGGTCAAAAACCACAGTTTCCACCAGTCACCTATTTTTCTTACTAGAAAGAATCTGAAAAGTCCTTTGATGTCTCTTTCTGAGATGGTGGTAAAATGCAGTGGCCCATATAATAAAAAGCTGAGAGACATCAGTAGCCTATTTTCCTTGAAAGATGAGATAACACCTCAAATCTGACTGCCTACTGATGATGGAGCTGGGGCCCTGGTTGGCAGTGTCACGAGACATTCCTCTGTACTGCCTTTTATGCAGTGACCTGTTAGCCTTGGCCTATTTCCTTACAGAACAATGCCCAATTAAAGCCCTCAAACCTGGCATTTCATTAAGAGGTGAGGGATCAAACTGACCATATCGACTGATCTATTCTCTCAGTCCAGAAACTTTAGACTGTGCTTGACACATGTTCTCGTTCTGGTATCTATGGAAAAAATGGAATTCTACATGGGTTGTTGGTCAAGGATCATTGCAAGCAATAACCTCCTAGATAAAACAAATTCTCACTCACTGACATACATTTGGAGCACTTACGCTGAATTGAAGGGAATTTACCCAACTTCAGACTTAAGAGCTTCTTAGAAGTTTTTAACTGAAATTATTAAAGTCACAATACACTTACTCAACCAAAGAGATAATAAGGTACACCCCATTAGAACTTTTCCACAGCCGAGACAGCTTATAAGCTGTCTACACCGTTCCACTCTTAAGTACTTCAACACAATCCACACACTGCATTTTTGCTATTTTTTTAAATAATTTTTTTGTACCCAGTGCCTTAAACTTCCCACTCCTCCCCAAGAGCTAATTCTCCAGGATGCTGTGCAGAACTGCATGCAGAGCCTGTGCTGACTTCAGCAGACTCTCCTAGCTCAACCCCAGAGAACTGCATGGAACAGGAGGTGTTTTTGTTCAAAGACGTATTTGTACAATAGAAAAAAAATACTGAACTGTGGTGTCCCCATTGCTCTAGCTTTCGTCTGGCTGTGGATCATCCTGCCCAGGCACAACCAGAAACAGCTCCTCAGCTGTCTTTTGGTGTAGCTAATTTCTGCAGTGGTGACTTCCCACATATTTATGAGCAACTGCATGGGATCTGCTCGCCACTGAACCTGCCTAGAAGGCATAATGACAAAATTAGTTTTCTATCCACTACACATCTTTATTTATGATTCACTGAGTTTTGGAACAGCTTTCCATAACTCATCTCAAAAAAATGCCTCACAGAAGTCAGTATATGTTTTTATTTCTACACAACATGCAGGTAGAAGCTTATGATTCTGCTTTGTTCCTTCATCCACAGTATCAAGGTTTTTAAGGTCAAGAATAAATCTTCTCACAGAGCCAGGTAAAACTATCAACATTGTCCTCCACACCCTTCATGAAAATGCCCACAATTTCACTTTCCTTATCCACACCATAGCCTCAAACTCCCCAGGAAGCTGAAAGAAATTTTACTGGCCAGAAGACACTGACCAGAGTTTTGTACAACTGTGTCAGCATTTTACGTCTTCTCAAATACACCTGAGTTTCACTGTTTCTCTACCTTCTCTCTCAAGATATCCACTGCAGTATTCAGGCCTATATTGAGAGGTGAACTGCCAAAACACCATGTTACAAGAGTAACAGGAAGCCTCTCCTGTTCTAATTTTGGAAATTCAACAGGCTTTAGTATTTCAAATAAGATTTTGCATTTGGAGTATTTGGCACACCTGAAATGAGCATGTTTTACTTGCCCACACCTGTATCTATTTACGTGCTGGGCTAAACTCACCTGAAAGCAATGAGCTGAGGCAAAATTTAAGGCTTGATTACTCTGCAGAAGCTGCATACAGGGCAGCACAGTGCAAACTTCCAGAATAGGTAGAAAAATAAATATGTGTATTTGAGGAAAGGCCAATTCTTTGTAGCAGCCTGGTCCTTAATTTTGACAATTCTTGATGTGACAACTCAAAAAGCCCACCTAGGACAGAAGACTGGTGTTTTAGTGGTTTGGTGTTTTATTAGACTTTGGTGTTTTAGCATGGTAGCAGAGAGGCTACAGATTAGAAAACAAATAAATTGGACGGTAATGAGAGGGGGTGTAGTCATGCCAAGGAAATGATGCAGAAATAAAAGTTTGGTTCTGATAAGAAGCTAAGAAAATAAAAATATTCCTTCTGCAGTATTGATTTTCGGAAGCACTGCAGTGCTTTGCTGGAAGTCAATGTGTGAGTGCCTTTGGGACAGAACAAAGACAGAACAGACACAGTCGGGGATGTGTTTCTTAAGGCACCTGCAACTATTGAGGCAGATTTTGATATCAATAGAGCTCATTTTAACTGAGACTCATTAAAGCCACACTGTTGTTAAAATATTAGTGCTGACAATCCCTTCCAAACATGCTCATGGTACACGGACCAGCCAAGTGCTCCATTATCCTCTACAGAGGCTCTTCCCCTCTCCTGGATTTAAGGACATCATTAGACATAAGGTACAGGATTAAATGGACAATTGATCTGACCTATTCCACAGCTGCTGCAGGTCTGCAAGGCACAACAATTTCATATTAAACACAGCTATCACAAACAGAGGAGCTGTTGAACTAGCGGATTTGATGGATATAGGGAAATGCATATCTGCTACAAAGCAAGAAATCCTTCTACCTTTTATACAGAAATGTTTCTGGTTTCTAGGTTCCCAAAGAAATATGCAGTTTCATTTCCAACAGGCTGGTAAAAAATCATCTCCCACTAAAGTCACAAGAAATAGGGGTGCATAATATGGGAAACATTTTCCCTCAATATCCCCACTTCCCTTCTGTGGTAGCCAAAAGTGCACAGAACAATCAGCACTCTTACCAAAACCTCCCTCTGCTTCTCCAAACACTACATCTGCCTGTGAACGCCTCTGTGCTGAGGGCGGGCAGTGCCCACAGACAGCCCAGCCGAGCAGCAGCTGAGCTGAGGGAGCCAGGCCCTTGAGGGGCTGCTCTTGGGATGCCTGCTACACTGGAGACAAACAAACCACTCAACCACTCCAAATATCCACTCGTGGAGAAATTAAAGAATAACTTCAAGACAACACCAGGAGTAATTTATAACAAGCTCCAAAAGGAAATGCTGCTGTAGACGGTGTCAATGGATAATAGAAATGCATCCTGAATGCTTAAAAGGAGCAATTCATTCTATATAGATTATACAGTTTAAATACTTTCTATTGGTTTGCATTTAAATAAGCCAGTAACTTTCCTCTTTTGAGACCTGCAGCTGGTCTCTACTTTGTATTACCCTCACATAAACAGATTTCTGCTTTGGTATCAGTGAGATGATCTCTCCTCACTAAACATCTTATTAAGACACTCAAACCATGCAACTATGAGTTTGTTTTAATTTCCAGAATTTTCTGCAGTTCCATGATCTAAAATTAACTTAACAAAACCAAGAACCCTTAATTCACTCCTTGAAAGTTGAATAGTAAGAGATACAAAATTCTTTGTAATGAGGTTTGGTAGAAAATGAATTTTAAAAAAAATATATAGAAAAATACCTAACTGCATTAGTGGTAGTTCAGGTGGTAAATGGGTAGCCAGTGCTACACTTCTTCTGTACTAGTATGTGAGAAACTCCAGAGCATATCTATACACACAAGTAGCAAAAGCACAACTCAAACTGCCCATATCCTGAGACAATGAAGAGTAATGGGAGCTGGTTTCAGCTACTGAACTTTGAAGCAAGTCTGGGCCATATTCTCAGGGGTTTTATTATAAGTAGGAGGACTAAAAATATTGGACATATTGCAGAAAAGGAGGCAAGCTAGGTATGGTCACACAATTCCACAGGCTGGCACTTTATGAAAAGACTGGCAGTAAGAGTCACACTGGAGTGAGCCACAGGTTTCACATTCTGTAATTGATACAAGCTGCAAATATTTGCAACCCAGAAATAAAGACGATGACACTGTAGTTCTCACTTCACTGTCTTTTAGAGTATTTTTGATCAGGATTAGGAGCAAGCTGCTGATGTAGTTGTAATTATCACTCCAATCAGAATTACTAAACTTAAGCAGATGCAAGGGCAGATTAAGGATTTTTTTGAAATAACCCTATCCTGTCCATACTTAAAGAACAGAGTTAAAGTGCATTAGCAGAATACATGATGACACATGGAAAATGGCTGTATTGAGAGCATGTGCCTGAAAAAAACCCCAGAGCCTGTGATTTCCATAAAGGAGGGATCACGTTTTTGCTGTAAACCAACAGTGGGATTTTGGGACTGACCCACAAATACACAAAGTCTCCAAACATTTCCAGTGATTGATATTTGCTAGATGTTAGTTAACTAAAGACTTTGCTATGCCCTAGATGTAAGGGAAGCCAAGCTTTGCAGAATAAGCCAGCAAGGGGTTATTTGACAAAACTGTGGACATGGGATATTCCTCAATACCCTCTGTACATGTGAAATCTCCAGCTCCTTGGCAGGAGAGGGATTCAGATTAGCATACCAACTGTAAAAATTATAAAGCAGTAAACTATTTCTGATTATGTCAGTTTGATGAATTTTATCCATAGAATCACTGAATTGGTGAGGTTGGAAAAGACCTCTAAGATCACTAAGTCCAGCCATGAACTCAGCACCACCAGACTGTCCACCCCTAAACCCTGTCCTCAGGTGCCACATCCCCGTGTTTCCTGTACACTTCCAAGAGCATGGTAACAAAATGACAGACATGGAGTATAATGTCCCTTAGAGACCTCCCTGTGCTCTACCTGCTTTGGAAGCCAGCAGCCTCTCCCTGCACACACAGGGATGCCCTGCTCCACAGCCATGGGCAGGGTGAGAGCAGATATTTGGGGAATGCTCGGTGTCCCTGCGTGTGTTCTGTGAGTGCAGCTCCCTCCTCCCCAGCGGCACAACCTCGTGCTGGCTCGCACAGACCCCTCCACTGAGCACGGCTGCTACTCTGCCAAACTGCTCTTCTTCCCAGCTAATAAAATTGCCTCCCAGCTGATAACAACCTAGCAATATAAAGTACTTGGTTGTTAGCTGCTGTTGTGGCAAATAATACCATTCTGCTGACAACCCCATTTTTTCCAATCCAAACCCACTTGAACTGTTTATTATTGACATATGGGACTGCTCTACCATTATCTAATTTTAAAAAACACATAGTAAACAGCAACAGTGAGCCTGACAGCATTCTTACTGCTTTAGCAAAGCTAAATCAAAACCCAAACCCCCTTTTATTACCAGCACAGTCCTGTCAGGCTCTCTTAAGTAAAAAAGAAACACCTACACAGGACTACTGTAAGATTCATTTCCTGGCAGAGGCTACTTTACGTTTGCTTTCCACCTACAGCCCATGCTACTAAAAGCCTTCTCAAAACCAGTACCAGTAAGGCTGTCTGGGCATTTCTTTGTGCCACGACTGCTAAGTTTTAAACTATTAGGGACCTATATAAATCAACAACACAGTTCAGGCATTAGTTTATACGTCAGTAAAGCTGCACCAGTATAGCAGAGGTGGGGAGTGAGTACCAATTACTGCCTCATAAAAGATACAAAGTTAGCTGATTCTGCAAACTAAGACTACAAGTTACAAAGTATCTATTGAAACTGTGTATAAAGAACTGGCAGTATATGTATATTCCTGCCCAAAATGCAGTTTGCTCAGGCAAAAATACATGTGGGTGCACTGAGCCTTTCTTATTACAAATTTCTACTTTTCAGTCACTAATGAATCAATCTTATATAGAAATCTAGACCAGTGTTAGGTACAGCTTCCACATTCATTAAAAAGACCTGGAATACCCCCTTCATTGCGTTTAGTAATATTTTTAGAAATTTTTTTCATCTATAACTTCAAAATATCAAAGAAATTCAAATAATATTCAGATTTCTTCAAGGGCATTGCACAGGCTGGAGTAGAATAGGTTAGTACAGTTTTGTCTGTCCTCTGGGGAACAAGCAAGAACCACTGAAAGGAGGTTACTCAAATAAATTGCATTTCCACAGTACAAAAACACCCAGGCACAGCTTGTTTCTGCCCTAGATAATGAGGTGACACATTACAGCACTTAGTGCTTTTGTCCAGTTCGAGAATTAATCCATATTACACAGACACAAAAGAAGATATTTGACCTCACTTGTCCCCAAAGCAGTCTAATTTGCCTAGATATTAAAGTGCTAGTGATGTGTATTTAATGAGAATTCTTTTTGCATGTTTATTATCCAGTGACATTTAGGAGGTCAGCCTGATAATTCAGTTATGGCCTCTGTCTTGCTACTTTATTTAATGTAAAGGAAAATGTGATGTGACCCAGGTTGCATTTAACTACAACAACAGAGTGGAGCTCATACATAGTCTCATAAAAAGCACAGGGGGAGTGGAGTAGACCCACACATTACCGAGTGGGAAAGGCAGGGAGCCTGAGCTAAGCAGCCTCATAGACTTTCCTTTCTTGCTATTTCATGTAACATTCACCTATCAAACCTAAACCAGCTCCACAGGCTGTTTCTCAAACTAGCACAGTCATTCAAGCTCAGACCAAGCCAGGAGAGCCCTCACCCAAAGTTAGTCCGAACCCAACCACAGCCCCTCCAGAGTTCCCCTAACCAGCTCAGCACACTCAATGAAACATTGTTCTCCTTCCTCGCCTGTCTGTAAGCTGCAAAGACAGACCTCTGGCTTCCCAGGGCACAGCAGGCATCTAAGTCTCCACCTGGTCTCCTGCCTCAAGGTGGGCTGGCTGTGCATGCCCTGCTCTTCTGAGCACCACTGGGAGCTGCACGGGCACAGAGGCTGCAGGACTGGGACCTGCTGCTTTATCTTGGGCCAGGTAGCCCAGGAGCAGAGCTCCCTCTGCCTCACACATAAAAGGCTTTGAGGAGGGGAGGGACAGGCATGAAGTGAAGACTTATGTTCTTCCCTGCTATGACTACTTCATCTCTGCATAACACATGAGCCTGTGTCCCTCCTAGAGCACTCTAAGCATAATGAATCACAGCTTCTTGTTTCACACTCCCATCTTTGTTTATTTTATTTAAAGCTTTCACTTCTGAGCTTTGAGGCTAGAGATCAAACAAATAAAAGGGAATTTGGAAGCTGCAATGTCTGATCTACATTCCGCTCAGAAGTTAAACTAAAAATTGCCCCCAAGCCAATACACAGGCACTCATTTTGGAGACCATTTGGTAGGATATAATACAGTCAATTTCCCTCCCAAGAGGTCAGTATGAAGATCCTAGTTTATTACTTCACCATCAGATGACAAAGTTAGTCTCACGACTAAAAATTTAGAAGATCTGAAATTAGGTTTTCATATTTAATTTCACAGCTGTCACACAACTCAACAAAGTCAGTTATTGTTCTTGTGCCATTTATCTGTCTCATCCACTTGGACTACAAATTTCCTGAGACACTGTGTATTTCACTCAGGGATGCTCCTGCATCCCCCCTACTCTACCCAGTAAAACCCAGGAGCACTTCCAAACAGAAACAACTCTGCACACTTTCACTTGCTCACCCCAATTTTTTTCCTACAGCGTAAGATTTCATTTGTGTACAAGCATTTAAACTAAAAGGTCAATATTATTTCATTTAGAACCACATGGATGACTGCTTCTCTGACAGTATTAAAAATAGTCTTGCCAGCAGATCTTTGTCTCCTCACAGCCCAAATCCCATTTTCTAGGTTCACACTTCAGTTTACCTTGCTGGCAGACAAGCAGTAACCTTTCTGACTCATGAGACCACAGCACCAACTTTTTATATGGTTCTTTAAACATCACAGATAAAACTCTGTTAAAGTAGCTAATATTTGTGGCATATTGGTCAATTTTTCTGTTACATTGGCTCTGTTGCCTTATATACCATAATGCTGATCACAAACTTCAGCCAAATACCATTTCTGATGACATGTCTGAAACAATGGATTTTCTATTTATACCCAGTTTGTCAGATGAGAGTCTTCTGCTCTTTAGATAATCTCAGTAACAGAAATGTTTATTCTAATAAATTCATGTTTCAGTTCACTTAGAAGATGTGAAGAATCACATTTTTCCACGGTGCATGACTGGGATGGCAACTGAAGTCAACAAAAGCCCTGCAGGCACATCCCAACATAGCATTTTATCTATAATCACATTTATTGGAATCCAAGCACATAGAGGCCATCTCTTACTACACTGAAAGTATTGGGAAGATTTCTATTTCAAGGAAAATAGGATTAGAGGCCAATTCATGCAGGACACTGTAGCTAGTGCCATGCCATCAGCTCTTAGGCAGAGCTCTCCAGTGTCTTAAATGAGGGTGTTTCTTAATCACTGATGGCAAATCCATTGTTCGACCAAATTTCTGCTTTTATACAGAGGAAATAATCGCTGCGTACAATGAAAAGACTTAGGAATGCTAAACACTTTAAATGTATTAGACTATTCAATTATTACACACAGATTTGGTGCAAGTACTCATCTGTGTGTGCTAGGGAGCTCAAAATAGGATAACAGAGCATATGTATTGTGCTGCTATGCAGATATAACTCATACAGCAACACAAGGTTAGGTTCTGCAGTCTTAAACACCATGTGAACAAAGGTTTAGTTGGATTTGTTGGCCCTACTGTGTGGAAAACCAGTTACAACACTGCCTTGTGGGGGTGGACTTGAAACAGAGCTTCTAGTTCCCAGAAGTAAACAAAAGGGGGAAAAAACCCCATTTCCTATAAAGCAACCGCATTCTTTATGGAGAACAATAATTACTGTACCTAACACAGCTTTAAAGAACACCACTTTAACACACAAATGGGAAACTCTGAAGGTCAGAGATGTAGTTTTCTTTTAAGACATTTTGAAGAAACTTTAGTGCTTATCAACCCAAGTGGCAGCACTGGAGACCCCAGTCTTCCATTTCCTCACAAAAGCAGATGATATCCCTGCAAGTCCTCATCACGTTGACTGCCGTATCAGTATTTTATCCAGGTCTTTATGCAATATTCATGTCTAGGGAAGACTTCTTGCCTCTACACCAAGCTGTCTCTCTCTGCTTCAAACCAAGTCCCTGGCCAGACAGCCTTACTAAAACACTGAGAAGATGGGGATTGGGACAGCAGCAATCTGCTTCACAGAAGCGACCAGAGACATCTCATGGTAACAAGACTCAGACAGCTCTGGTCCAGAAGGCACCCAAATCAGGAATTTTTGAGGGCCAAGCCTCTCAGCTGCAAATCTCCTAAGCCATGCTGGGGTTCCTGTTCCATTGTTAAGTAATGACAGGCAGTTCCAAACTACCACAGGTACAGAAATTACAACAAACCAGGGAGAAGCCTGTTATTTGGGGACGTCTTGATTCAAGCAGAGTAAAAAGACATTATTTATGCAAAAGGACTGTACCAAAATACAGGATTAATTACCTCCCTCTTATGGGGACAAAAGCAGGTGCTGGTTTACACCTCATTGAATCAGTACTAGGAACAGGAACAGTTTGACTTGGCTTTCTCCAGCACTGGAGCTGCCACGGAGTGGCAGTGTTCACAGAGACCAGTGTGCAGCTCACAGCACCAAATTCTGGTTTAGCCAGTTTTGTAGCTCTCAGCATCAGCCTCCATGTGGAGACCCCCACTAAATGTTTTTCTGTATTCTGCTACCTTTTTCACCGATTTCAATCATTCCATTACCTCCACTGCTGGCCATAATGCTAACAGTTCATTTTCAGAATTTAATGCAGCCTAGAAATGATGCAGAAGTGCCATATCCCAAACCACAGACATGTAAAAAATCAGGACAGACAGCAGTTTAGCTGATCTGGGCAGGAGGGCTTGCCCTAAGAGGCATATGTGACATGCTGTCTTGGCGGCGCATGCTCGCATCCATCTGTTGACGTGGAACTGAGCCCACTGCACTTCCACCGTCCTGGTTTTAGTTCATATGCAGCACATAAGCTCTGGGTTCAGCAGGCAGGGTGCACACTGCTGCCAGTCCTAAACCCAACCTCTACTGTCAGCACAGAAAACACTGCAAGAATTCTCACAGTCACAGAGTGGAGAGGAAACACTAAAATGACCCCCAGCTCTAGGGTCCGGGGAGGAAAGCAGATCTTTCCAAACAAAAAACAATAGATTGTGAGCATTACAGTGCTTGGTTTAATTTCTTGGGATCAGTGGATTCAGTAAAAGCAAAATGAACTTCTTTAAATGCCCACAAGCACCTGTAGTTAGATCTCAGGAATTATCACTGTATCTTCCACTAGACACCAATGAACAACCAGCTTCATCTTGGGAATGATAAGGAGTAAAATCTAACTTTAACATGTATTTCTCCAGAAGAAAGAAATTAAATTATTCAGAAAACAGGAAAAGGTAGTAGCCAGATAAAACAGCACCTGTAAAGCACCAGCAGGTCACAGTGACCCATATACAAATGATTTCCATTACTGTGAGCCAAAACGGGCAACTGTTTGCCCAGAAAGTGTGAAGAAGTATCAGGAAGAAGTGTGAGCTTCCCTGCGTGAAGATTATGAATCTGCGTCAGAAGAGACTCAGCAGAGAGGGGAGCTCAGGGCCTTCCCTGCACAGTCAGTGGCATAAAATTGTTTCCCTTCTTCCACAGATAACTTGGCAGGGACCTTTGTTCAACGTTAGCTAAGTGACAGTGGCTGAGAGGGGAGCTGAAGCCCAGCCAGAGCAGCATTACACCTCTGAAGCTTGAAACACTTTTGCAATTCAGATTTAAGACTATGTTCTTGTCCCAGACATTCCTGTCATTAGATAAATAAAGGTTTATAACTGCCTTCTCTGGCAAGCCGCAATATGTTAATGTGGCATTAATAACTTAATACAGTATTAACTGATAGACAATCAGTATTAGCATGATGTTTACATTTGGAAAATATTATAGAGCACTGTATCTCCAATGCCTATCCTGCCATTAATTCAAATGTGGAGCTCATTACACAGCAATTGACATTTCCCTTCTGAATCCACATCCTGCTTTGCACAGGCCCTGCATCTGCCTGGGACAACCAGCCCTGTAAGCCACTTGCTGATCTAAACTCTCTGCAGAGCATCCACGGCATTTAGCTCACCTGAGGCTGCACCTACTGTTTAAACACTGCACCCAAAAAGCTGCACGGGGGTTCTGAACGTGGGGTCTCCCACTGCACCTACCAAAGGGATGCGGGTCCCAGCCTTGTGCTCAGACCCATCTCCCCAGGCCGGTGCCTGTGTTCACTCCTGCCCAGGCCAGGGCAAGGCACCAATCCCAGCCTTTGGGACAACCTAACTACACTTTACCAACAAACTTGGGTACGATTACTCAGTTTCAGCGTCGCAGCGAGAGTCCCGCCGCGGCAGAGGGGTCACAGTGACCGACCCGCAAGCGAGTGGCGGTCCCGGGGCTCACGGCCGTGCGGGAACAGGGGTCCCGTCCCGCCCTACCTGACCCGTGCTGCTGGCGGAGGATGGCGGCCTGCCCGGGCGGCGGCGAGGCCGAGGAGGCTGCGGCGGCCGTCGAGGCGGAGGCGGTGGCGGCGCTGGCAGCTGCGCTGGCAGTGCCGC
>NW_024581093.1:13261204-13276014 GCF_017639235.1 Corvus kubaryi | reverse complement strand
CCCCGCCCGGGCGGTTGGTTGGGCGGCCCCGACCGCAGCTGCCCCGCGGCCCGGCCCCCGCCCGCGGCCGCGCCCCGCACCGCCCCCCGCTCCAGGCCCCGCCCGGCTCCGCCCCGAGGACCTGCGGAGCCGCTCGGGCTCGCTGGCTGCCCGTGCCGCTCCGTCCGAGCTCCTGGCCGGCGCTGGAAGTACCTGGGAAGCACCTGAGCGCGCAGCAATAAACCCGCTGCTGTTTGCGGCATCCCCATCCACGCCCGGGGCTCCTCCTGGGGTGCGCGCCCGCGGCGGATTGCTTGGTTGCTGTCAGGCTTTCGAACTCACTGTGTTTGTTACTTGTTAAAATACATTAAGGAAAAAATCCCCACTCTTATTGATTTAGAAAACAGTATCATAACAAGAAAACGTTTCCATGGATAAGCTGTTTCTCAGGCAAATGTCCCAGTTAAAAAATAGAAGCGTCAAAAGTCATCAGTAAAATCATTAGTGAGTAACAATCACAAGCAGAGTTTGATTTTTGCAGTTAGTAATGTGAGGGAGCTGTATTTTAATAAATTTGAGGTGCCTTTAAAAAATATTTGTCCTTTCCCCCCCGGAAATTTCATTAAAATCACCATTTTGTTCAGCCACAACTTCATTTAATCACTGTGATGGCCTGGGATGTGTGCTTTAAGATCTGCAGAACATTTCCTTTATGTTTTTAATGGTTTCATTCTATACCATAAAAAAGATGCTGGATGTGTTAGCTTGATACATGAAGATTTCTATGGAACAAAATACTCAGAAACATTCACTTTTTGAATAACTAAATCAGACCAGCTTTGATCTAGTCCGCAGCTCCCCAGCTATCTCTCTGTCCCATCAGAAAAATCTCTGGAGGTTGGACCCTGCCAGCTGCTGGCTCCCTGCTAGGAAAACCCACCTGCAAGGTTTCCATCAGGAAGTTTCAGTAAAATTCACACAGTCCTGAAGAATACCAAAACTGCAGCAAATCAATATTTCTTGCTGAAAAATTTTTTCTTCAGAGCATTTTCAGCCATTCCTACTGATCTTACCATGACTTAAATCCTGTGACAGTCCTCTGGCAGGTCTGTGACAATTTGCCTGAAGAGCAACTTGCCTTTCTCCAGATTGGTTACTGGCAGTCTAAACCATGCCCCAGGCAGGGCACAGTTCCCCAGGCAGGTGGAGTTAGCTCCCGCCAATCATAAAAACTTACTGTAATACTAGTAATACTGTAATACTAGTAATACTGTAATACTAGTAAACACCATTTAATTAAATAGCCTAATAATCACTTACACTTTGCTTTTTCACCCAAAAGCTCAGTGTGCTTCATCCAGCATTATTTATTTTTTCACATGTGGCCTCAGGCCACCCATCACTGCAGTGAGTTTTATTGTCACCTTGCTAGAGTCCCCTCATTGTGCTTCACCTACCAGGACATGAAGAAGGCAGGGAAAGACAGTCAGGACAGACACACCTGAGGAAGTCGATCCAGCAGCCATTCTGGTCAGCAGCACAAGTCTTTCAGTCAAATTCCAGGAAAGGGTTAAGGTCTGCTAGAGAGGCAATTCCATGACTTTGTGCCCTCCACACAAGGACTGATTAGAAAGCTCCTGTTGGATAAACAAAATGAAAACACAAGTAATTTTTATATCAAATGACTAGTGACAAATCATGTTTTAAACATTTTTACTCAAGTTTTTATTAAAATTGATGTTTAAAAATGTCCTCTGAGATTGCAACATTGTGAAAATTTACAACAGCTGGGAAAGTGAAAATACCCAGTTTACGTTAAGTGAATTTTGTTTCTTAGAGATAAAAAATACGTAATAAAAATGAAAAGGAAAGGCAAATGCATTTAAACTTAGTTCTATTTTAATAAATTTAAGGTTGTTATTGTAGTAGTAGTGTTGGTGAAAACAATTCTATCTTGAATGGTTCTCTCAATTTATAACACTAAACCTTCAGTTTTGCTGTATTTACTACCCCCCAAGTTTGATTTTGTATGTAGCAGCTGACACTGAAGTGCTGATATCTTTGTGTTCAATTAAAGTAAGGAATTAGAAACACAAGAGTGTGTTTTTCACAGTCTTAAGTTAGAGTAATTCAGGACTCTTTTTATGTTCTCCCGTTCTACTAAAACTATAATGAGGGACTATTGTGCTCTACACTCACTAGCGAGTACTGTGTGCAAATCACTTTGCTCTTAGGATCATAACAACATTTGAAGTCATTTATTGATTCAATCCTGCCAGCAAAAGGGATTTCTACAGCAAAAGCTCTCACCTGCCTGCACTCTTACCCCAAACAGGTGATGAATGGCAGGAATGTCATAGGGTGTCCTGGGTTGCAGTGTATTCTATTGCCATCCTCATGAGCTGTTGAAATCAGGTGGGGCAGTGTTTCCTTGCCTCCTCCCCCCAGACTATCTTTCTGTTAATTGCCCATCATTGTCCTGCCGCATGACTCAGAGATAACTCCCTCCGGACCATCTTCTGTTAATGAGCCTAATCAACACTTTGCCTCATGACTCATTACCCCATTGTGAGATGCTCCACCCAGAGGGAGGAACCAAGCATCCCATCGTGGATATAAGCTGAGGCTGAACACCAGAGACAATGCCTTTCCACTGGATTTCCAGAGTACAGGAGCTACACAGCCACCACTGGACTGTCTGAGGAGGAGCAGACCCTTTTACTACAGGATCACCACTTCAGAGGACTGTAGCCACCACCCTGCCTAACAGGGACTCAGGTTGTATCTTGACTCTGTCAGTCTGAACTAGTGTTTTCTTTTGGCTTTTTTTTCCTCCTTTTTCTTTAATTTCCCCGTTAAATTGTTGTTCTGACTTGGTGTCTCCCACTGGTTTGTTTTTCAAACTAGTATGTAGGGAGAAGCTCCCTTTGCAGTTGCTGATCCTGCAGCATCGTTTGCATCAGCAATTCTCAGAAATCAGGGAAAATGTTCCGGTGCTTAAAGTAAAGGCCACATTTAGTTGATGACCTTACTCTTTTGCTGCAGCTGTCTGTATGGCAGATAGGTAACAATATTTTATACTTGGGCAAACTGAAGTTCGTTGTCTTTATGGAGAAATTCTATGGCGTTTCCATAGCTTTTCACTTCCAAATCAGATTTTAGTAGAAAAGATCCTCTCTACTGTAGGACAAGCCAAAACACGCGAGCATTTGTTCTGGTAACAGGATTCTCTCTCACTTTACACAGTGGCTTAATTCCTAGGCCATCCTTGAGGGGATGGTGGCAGGGGAAGCTCTGAAGTCCCCTTCCTGGCTCCTAAGCACCTTTCCAGGGAAGCCAGGAGGAGTCTGAAGGGACCATTGGATGAAACCAGCAGAATTCCTCCTGAAGGGACAGTCATCTCTGTCATCTCTGAGTCCCATTCTCATACTCCACTGTCAACCCAAATCCCCCTTGGTATGAAATGCAGGAGCACCACTGACCCCAGGAGGGGATGGATGGTGAGCTGTGGATGAGTGCTGGTGCTTTAGGCAGACTCCTGTGTCACTCACAGGGATGGTAGTAGCAGACATCTTTTGATGTTGCTGGACTATGTGTTTATAGCCACTCCTGAAATCCCTTAAGTGATTCCAGCACTGTGTAGCTAATTACATTTAATAATGTCTGAAAATTCTCCCTGCAATATTTTTAAATGACTAGCAGCTCCACTATTTGAATGACCAAAATACTTTCTAATGGCTGCTTGAGGAGCCTTCAGTCTTGTTTGGAGTTAATCCACTCAGAAATTAGGACAGTGCAGATTACCTTTGGAAAAGAGAAAGCTGCAAAAATATCCAAATTTGCACATACAAAGCATGTGTGATGAGACATACTTTGAGCTGGTGTAAAAGCACTGTAACATACTTGATGTGGCATGGTATTCCTACCATATTTAACTAATATTCATCTCTCCCCTAAATCCTCTGCAGAAATAAATCCTGTTCAACACTCTATTCTTAGATTTTTGTCAGGTTTTTTTTTTTTTTTTCCTTCTCATTTTTCTCATTAAACTGACATGGTTTCCTAGTCACAGGGGCCAGTTCTGCTTCTAGTCACAGAAAGTAAGTGTTTTTTTGCATGTGACCCCTGTGGACAGGGAGGACTGGAGCAGACAGTGCTGTCTTTTACAGCTTACATGAGGGGTTCCAGCACACTCTGGGGCTCAGGGTGCCTCCCTGGAACCTGAGTATGCTGATGGCCTGCTGAGGGGCTTCTGCAGACTGCATTTTCTTTAGAAAATAGGTGAGGGGCAGAAGAGAATATTGGTTGTAAAGATACCCAAAAAAGCCAAAGGGGAGAGATGTCAAAATGTTCTTATCTCTGCTTCCAGCACAGTGACCTTCACTGTGGAGCTTCTATCTCAGAGTAGCTCCCAACAACAGGCTGGCAACTGCCACCCTGGTTGCTTTTAAAATGTCACTGGTGTAACATTAAATCAGGAGAACATATAAGAGGTATAATTGCCTTGTTTCTTCCTTCTCCCCACCTCCCAAATTCCAGTCCTGATCAGGCACAAAACAAGCCAACAACATATTTGTGTTCCTGGAAGAAGTTTATAAAAGGTCATAAAAACTGCAAGTTCAAAGGGCTGGATTGTTTTCAATATACACTATGAATTTCCTATTTCCCATCTCCAAGCATGACCTGCACTGCCTTGCAGTCATTCCAGGATCCAGGTGAGAGTCAGAAGTCTAACACAGTGTCTGAGAAAGAACTGATTGGTGTCATATGAGGAAATTTGGGCTTAAAACTGGCAGACCATGCTATCTCTCTGGTTTATTAATCCTTTCTGTGGACAAGTGACATTTCCACCACAAAACTTCATTTTACTTTCCATGAAACTGATTAAGGTAGAAAGCATGTTTCTGCATTCTGGCCAGGCATGGTTCTCACTTTATGCAGCAAATGCATTTTTAATTAACTTTAGTTTCTAATTTTGCTTTCTTATCTGACATTCTTTGTTAAATGATCTGACAGGATGAGACACTTGTGGAGAAACATATGGAAGGAGAAGGCAACATTCATAATAATGAAACAAAATCTCACATTCTAGTATACCACGTTTACAACAAAATCAAAGACAGTCAGAAAGTCAGGTTATGCAATATTGTAAAACTTATCTGAAATTTATGGGCTACAGCCTGTTTTAATAAAAGACATGATGCTAGCTGCCTCACAGACAGGAGTATAAGATGGCACGAGAAGAAAATACACAAAAATTGTCATCTGTCAGGTCCATCAGCGCATGGGGTTGGCATTTGGCAGCTCAACCTGCAGCAGATGGGAGCTGCTGCCCCTCCACTGCTCAGTGCAACCCCTGCATACGAAAGGGATCGAGTACATTTATGGGGAAGAGCTTGAATGAGGTGGATCACCCAGAGACAGAGAGCAGAGTAAAAGCCAATTCAGCTCAGTCTTGGGAATTATAAAAAAATACTCTGCTTTGCAGAAGTATGCTAAATACAGGGTAGCAGCCAAAATTCCATGTTACCATGAGAAGCTCTGACTCTGAGATGTCCCAGCAGTGCCTGACAGAATGGGGGTGAATATTTTTGACTCTGAAATGTCTCTACCCACATATTGTGGTTACTTCCTGTGACCAAAATGTTTAACTTGCACTAAGGTCTTTATAAACTATATTAGATCACCATATCTAAGTCCAAGAGAGGAACACCACTGAGTTAGGCAAGACCTCGTATTTCCTGCTGGGCTCACAGAAATTCATAACCTCTCCCACATAGAAAACCAACATGTATTTGACCTCAAAGAACTCCCAGCACCTCATAAGTAAAGAAATCTGTGTAAGAAACCAACAGATCAGACAAGATCTGCAGCAAACTCTTAAACACTTAGGCCTCAGTTCTGCAAGTGTTCCTGTCACCTGCAATATAAATGTCTCAACAATCTCCAAATGTAAAGGGGTAGGAGATGTACCTGCTGTGCAGTATTATAGAGAAGAATATATGTTTTCCCATGTGTAAAACTAGGGAGTTTGCTTTACTTTTTAAAGAAGCTAAGACTGTTTCACCTTTCCTATGCATTATTTGCATTGCCAGGATCATGTCATGCTGGGCTCTCCACTAGTATAAAGCCAGAAAATCTAAAGGATTAGAAATTCAAATCATATCTATCCAGTTTTTTGAGAAAGATTCAATGAATGACTGGAGAATTAGTATAATTACTGCAACATCACAGATACTAAGCAAATAAAGCCTGATTAAGTAGAGGTGAGGAAGTGAGTTTTATTTGCTTAGGATGTATGATTTATTCTCCTTTCCTTATTTTTTTCTTTAATAATTATACTTGATAAACAATTGGAAGGAAAACTGTTGCCATTAGAAAGTAATCTCTTTCATCCCTCTGGTCAAGAGCTGAAGCTAAAGGTAGAAAAGCTTTTAGTTTGAACATGGTTGAATTAGGTTTCCTGATGTGGCTGCCAGTTATCTCAGAAATGAGCCACTGTGGGTGAGAGGAATCTACTCCTGCAGAAGGCAGGGAGAAAGCCGAGTCAGCAGGACTTGCAGTATCCTCTGCAGTGTGATGGCCTCTGATTCCTGGCCACACCCAGGTACAGGGGCAACCTTCCTGCTCACCTGTGGGCCTTTCACCAGAACCAATTGCTTTAAAATCTGTTTAACACACAATACATTCTAATTTGTGTAGATCTATAATTATATATATAGACATAGTGTCTATATACAGATACATGGTATTCAGAGTTGTTATGCTACAAATGATCTATAAGATTTTATACATTAAATTCCTTTATAAATGGCACTTAAGTTGTGAGAATGTAAGGGAATACTCCAAATGGATGTGGGTTACTGCAGCAGGCAGTTTGGGGTTGAAGTCCATAGCATGTCAACATACCATGTCTTTGAATCATGGGGTGAGTGAGACAGCAGAAGAAAAGGTATTGACAGTGTGAATCTAGTGCGTTGGTAAAGCCAAAATCATGACCTTTATTAAATCAGTGTAATCAGGAAATGTACAGAAATCCCATCTTTCCAATTAATACTAGAGCACAAGACATCAAAGTGCAAGGAAAAGTTCAGGTAGAATAAGAATCTTATAGTACACATAAAACACATACATCATGGAAAACCATATTGGACCCAAATATGTGGACTGATGCACAGAAAGGCTTCTCAGTGTTCAATTAGTTTTCCTTTAGACATCAAGAATGTATTTTTATTTTTTAAGGAACTGTCTGCAGCTGCTCTCTGCCTAAAC
This sequence comes from Corvus kubaryi, assembly GCF_017639235.1. NCBI lineage: Eukaryota > Metazoa > Chordata > Aves > Passeriformes > Corvidae > Corvus > Corvus kubaryi. The sequence goes on along the minus strand of NW_024581093.1, from coordinate 13,268,763 downwards.
CACAAAAACCTATCCACTTAATAAAAGAATGCAACACAACTCACTGAAGCCAACAGTTTCAAAAAGCATCCATTAATTTTGGATGCTTCTGGTTTCAGATGTCTCTCTTAATGAGCTTGAATGTAAACATGCTCTTAATAATTTTGCCAAAACTGAGCTAATAAGTCAGTGTCTTTGTTTATCAACTGAAACACCTGACCTCATGCTGTACAGATGAATCAGATGCTCTGACTTAATCATTTATATTACTTTTTTTTATATGAAAAGAAAGAAACTTTGGGCCCAATTCCCTATTCTGTTCTCATTCCTCTCAGCAGCTCTGGCTCTGGGAGAAAGCCTGGATGGAGCAGTCTGACTGAGAGGGGCTCCCTCCACACCTCTCCCATCCCAGCATGCGTTTGTGGAGAGAAGGGGATGTGACAGGACCTGTGCTCTTCAGTTTGCAGATAACCCTTCCGTTGACAAGGTACCTCTTCAGTCTGTTGGTGAATCAGCCCATTACCCGCTGTTTCAGAAGGACTGTGAGAGACCACGGATCCTCAGTTAGAACTGAAATGACTCTTTGGTCCAAGCAGGATCAATTACTTGCTGGTGTTTCCTCAGTGCTGTGATTACAAAGCTGCATGGCTGATGGATGCATAGAGTAAGTGCTGGACTGGGAGGTGACACTGGCGAGGTTTGGCCATGGCCTGTTGACACACAGTATTTTATGGATATGGTAGGAAGGACTCAGGCTGAAGAAAAATCCATCCAGAAAACTGACCTGCTTATCCCCCAAATGAGAGGAACCAGTCAGTGGGGGTGTATCAGGCAGGTGCTGGCACTTAGTTTTGAGGGCTGGGTTCAGAGATCCAGCCACTGGCCTGGGAAACTGAGATGTGAGGGATGCCTCTCAAGTTCTGGCTGGCAAGGTTGGAACCCACTCCTGGCTAGGATGAATTTTCTCTTGGGTAGTTTTCCTGCAGCCCATGGCCTTAAAGGAATTTTTCCCAAAGAAGAAAGAGTTGCATAGCCCCAAGGGACCAACAACATCCAGGAAGAGGAGCCGGTCCCCATTCTCCAAAGAGTTTGTGGCACCAGAAGACTTGGGGAGATGCTGCCACCAGCGAAGGAAAGATGGAAACTAAAAGGCAGACTGTTCTTTATTCCACATCCTTCATGTGCAGACTCTGACATTTTTTTCTCAGTGTTCTCAGGGAAATGAGATTAAAAATAATTATTTCTTACCTCCCTTATCCCAAGATGTGAACTGGTTAACTTCTGATGGGTCATCCTTTTGTACAGATTCTGGTAAGAAACACCAAAACCTAACCTCAGAAGCACATTTGGTATGTGTGCATTAGAACTTGTGCATTACAGAGTGGTAACTAATAATTTATAGTATATATAGTATATATATAGTATATACATATATTTATAGTATATATATTTAAATAATTAATAATAAATAATAATCAGACAGGAGTTTGTTAGGTGCAAAAAGGGTGGGCAGAAAATACTGGCAGTAGACCAAACCCCAGTATCAGAAGAGATATTTAACATACGGGAGGATGGATTCAAGGAAATGCTCAGAAGAGTTTGACATTTACAAAATTTTAAGTAAGGTTTTGCCAGCTTAAAATAATAATGACCACTGCAGAAATACACAAGTCCCAGCAATTAACGTGCAAAAGCATCTTGGAAAAGTCTGAGACAAAATATCTTCATTAAATGAATCTTTAGAGGTCAGCAAATAGTTCTAACAAAGAGTTTTGTGGACAAATAGTTCTATTTGCAGACTTTTAGAAAAAAACTGCAACACACTCTTGTTCAAAGTGGCTGCTGTTAGGGATAAGCACATGTCTGACTTCAAGTGCTCCTCCATGAAAGCTCTACGTCAGGAGGCTCATTAGGTGATAACACGTAGATAACAAAACTCAGACAAGTAAACATATTTCTCCCTCACTGGTCTCTTATGTGAGTGAGAGCCCTGATGCTCAGATGTGACTTTGCTCTGACTTAGACCTTCTACACGGTGACAAATGCTGAGCAGAATGCTTATTTCTCAAGCTGCACTTCAGTCATGTCCAGCTCACTGCAGGCAGTCATTCCGGCATGGAGGCAGGTATCCAGGTGGATTGGGAAGGACAAGCTTCATAGCATGCTGGGAATTAATTTAGTTTCTGGGACTCGGGCTGTGTGGGTGACATTTGTGAGGCATTGCAGGGCAGTGGTCACGGTGCTGGGGGTCTGCAGCTCCAGCCCAGCTGAGCTCAGGAACTCCTGCCCAGCCCAGGACCCAGAGGCATCCTCACCTGCCTTCAGTGCATTGCAGTGACAGGGAGAAGATGAAGGTTTCATGAAGCAAAGAGTTACAACTTTATAAACATTCTAAAATTCAGATGTTTATTTAAGGCTTTCACTTCACTAATCTGAGATTAATCCACCATGTAAAAATAGACATTTGTTTAACTAAATTGACCACACTGCTAGTTAGAGATTTCCATTGTTCAGAAGGTCTGCCTTATTTTGATCTTTTTTAGGAGATAATCCTCATAATCCTGTATAAAGTTGACCATAATATGTGTTCTCTCTTAGAGCTCTTTGCATTCAGCAGTGATCCTGCCACCACTCACTAGTTTTGGCTACTAGTGGATTTCAGGTTTTCAGGAGGAAACTGGGAAGAAGTTATGAAGATGTTAACTGCGATGATAACCAGAACGAATTCAGCCACAACACTGTTAGCAGATGAACACTGTGAGGAAAAATCTAAGCGCTGATTGAGTTTTCTATCCCAGCAAAATCAGTGTTTTCCTTAGAGCTGGGTGTGCATTTGCAGTCTCTTCCACCGCTCCCAAATTAAATGTGGAAGTTCAGTCTGTGTCCCCAGCATTATTATTCTGTGTATGAAAGCTCTACGTGTGACGTTTCCTGCTTATCTATTTTTATTGCATCTTCCTTAGCAATAAAGCCTCTCTGAGCTGTGCTTTACACCTCGGAACAAGTCCGTGTGCCAGATGGTTGCTGTAACAAATGGGGAGAGATGTCAGAAGCGCTTTTGCGTACCTGGGCACTGAGGCGCACAGTGCTGCCCCTCGCAGGGACACGGGGCTGAGCGCACCTCGCCTGCTAGGCACGGCGACAAAGAACACCCCTCTGGGAACAGTCCCTGTGGTGGAGAGGGGCTGCCCTGCCTGAACTACCCGGCTGTGCCTCTGAGACCAGCTCCTGAAACCCAAAACCTCACCGAAACGTTTTCTAAAGCCAAAACCCCCATGAAAATGTTTTCTGTGTTTTCTTCCTGTGTGACACACGTGGCTTCTGCCATAAACACTATCACCAGTGTTTCAAAGAAAGCTTTGAATGGGAAACTTCTAGTTGGATTTTAAATCATAACCTCACAATGCTTCATTTTATCCTGATTACCAGGATTACGCTATGTGCTTCATAGAGTATCTATCCTCTTATCTTATGGGTGATGATTCCTCACTGCTGCTTACGATTTTGTACAAAACCTTTCATTTTCAGGAAAGGTGTCTTTTAAAGTCCAACTTCATGGCCTTGTTTTGTGGATTTGAAAAGCCAAGTCAAATAGACAGGACTGGTTGGCTGATGAGACTGGTGAAGTTTATGGCAGTGAACCACATTAGCTAATAGTTACTGGAAATTCTGACAAAAACAAGCAATATTTTTTTTGCATTCGGAAACTCTTCTGTTGTCTATAGGTTCCCTGCCAATGTGATACCATCAAGTCAAAATCAGATCTGTGGAAGGCAGAGGCCTGAAGTTAGTGATGGCAGTCATGGCTAAAAGGATGCAGGCAGTGAGGCCGGGGTGGCCTCCTCAGCACTGCTGTCGTGAAGCCTCCAAAATATCTCACCTTCTCAGGGTTAAAGTTGATAACCAGAGATGACTGAAAAAGCAGGTAGACTTCTCCTCTAATGTGACTACTGTAATGATTTAAGTTTTTAAGATACTCTCATATGTACTTAATTTTTCTTCCAAGACCCTTTTCGTTGTTTTGGCTGGACTTGGATCAACCTATATGTCCAGCAACAGCTGCTGGCAGTTATGGCAGTTATTTTTGACCTTTTCCTGAGAAACAGCTGATAGCTTTCTAGACTCTTTGTCTAATGGTAGAGTTTAAACTAAGACTAAAATGTTCATCTGATTGCACATGAACTTGGGGCTTACTCAGGTAGAAAAAACAAGCTGCACTTTTGACAGAGACCTGCTTCCAAAAATACTGAGCAAGCACTTGGGCTACGACTTTCTGTGCTATTGAGTTGCATTGCACAGAGAATTTGACACAATATTCCACACACACTGAAGACCACCTTTGTAGTTTATGAAATGTAAATACCACAGCATGAATTTCTATAGGTATGTGATTAGAAATTATAGCCTGTGGAAAAAGTCCTATTCATAAAGTTAAATGTTGAAAACAATGATTCACCATTTAGTCTACAAATATATTATTCTATATATATTTTTTTTTAATTCTCCAAAGTTATTGATAGGTTTTAGTATAACCTTGATAATATATGAGGGCACTTTACACAAGTGAATGTTTTGGATGTGGTGAATCCACTGTTAATTACAGAAATGTCTGCTTACAAATCTAGGATACCACCTGTCCTAAAACTACCCTTTATCTAGCTCTCTGCCTACATTCTGTGCAGCTGTACTTTGCCATTGCACTCAAAATAAATAGGAGTACGCTGCAGTACAAGTTAATGAATAAATGACGAATTACTAAAACTGTCTGACGAAATTATTCAATCTCTTCATCATGAGTCAGAAATTCTACTTAGGTTTCTTCATCATCTGCGTTTGCTTGTGTATGCTCCTTCAAAGCATGGTTTTTAGTTATCACTGTTATTACACACTTTAATGGTTGGTTAGATTTGTCAGATTTTTGCAAATTCAATGAAATGCCAAACAGAGAAAGCACATAAAACACAGAGTTTTTTCTACTGAAGAATTATTTTTTTTTTCACATTTGATTTGTGCTGGTGTTTGGATACAGAGGGAAGGAAGGTGTTCCTGATACCCCACGCTCATGCTGCCAAACTGAATGCCAAGAATCTTTCCTGTCTTGGACTCAGCAATGGTTTTGGTTTTATCCCTGTCTTTGGACTGGAGGTTTTGTGAGCTGAGTTTAACAATCTCTGTGAAGAGACTGTACCTTATCTCCAGGACAAAAAGCCACATAAACCTTTGGTTTAATTAAACAGGAGTAGTGGGGATCCATTCTTTGATTAGGACATTGTGGAAATACCAGCTTGGAGTGGCATGGAGAGTCTGTTATTTTCCCCCAGCTGCTCATTGTCATTAGTCACCTCTCATGGCTGATTATCTGGAATTCTCTGGCAGGTGCTTGATGGGCACTGTAGCATTTGTGTTTGAAAATCTTGCCTTGCTCGTGCCCATAATTAATTATTTCTAGCACTTTGGTGATGCTTCTCTCCTCAACCCAAGAAGTAAATTTTTCTTCTACTCCTGTAACAAACCCTGGTTAAATTTTATATAAATGTTATTACTGACATTTGTTCTGATTGGTAAGTGCAGAGAATGGCCTGCTCATGGAATTGAATGGATCCTTTCCCCAACCTTCTTAGGAAATGGCTTTCAGGGCTCCAGATATTGGCTAACTCCCACTAGGGCCTTCTTCCAGCATAGGATGAGCCAGGAATTCACAGGGATGCACGTGTGGAGCTGCAGCCCCTGCCTGCAGCAGTGAGGGCCAACACACCCAGTGTACCTGAGCAGGTGGGGGCAGATAGATTTGGGTCATTTCTTCCAAGCTGTTATACTAGAATTGTGTATTTTTAAGCAGTGGTTTTGCTTCTATGGAATAACCCACAGTAGACAGCTAACAATCTCCATCCTCAGGGAACAAAAAGGGAAAAGCCCCTGTGAGGGAGAAGGAGAACTTCAAAGCCTTCATTTCAGCTCCTTCATCTTATGCTCCTTTTCACATAACAGTATCTAATCACAGCACATATGAATCAATTCTGCCTCAGGGTCATAATTTCCTCTGTCCTTTGACCCTCTGCAGATGAGAGCCTTTGCACCTTTCCTGGGGATGGACACTGCTCACTGGTGCTGCTGAAGGCAGGAATGGACCATGCTTGTCTCATGCTGGCTCCCCTTTCCCATGGTCATCCGCTGAGTGCATTTTTATACCTTACCGGAATGAACAAAAATGCACTGTCCCATTTGACAAAACTTCCAACTAATTACTTTTTGCAATTTCCTATGTAATATCCTTTTGAAAGTTGTCCTGTTTTCTTTCTCTTTGAATGCGTATTCAGAGCAGGCAGATTTGTAGGCACACAATAAGAAGTTGATTTTGAAAAGAGGTAAATAAATTGCACTGGCTGGAAAAGGGTTTCTTGCTGCCCTTTTATTATGATGTGCACACAACGTGCTACAAATTCTTTACTTTGCATTTCTATCACAAAGATAAATGAAATTGTCAATCCTGTTCACATTTCCTTTTGATGGCTATATAAAAGTAATAGCCAGGGTGCCAAAAAAAGCTTTCATTAATTCTTCCATTTATTAAGGTGAAAGGAGGACTATTTTGCAAACAAAGAGGAGTAAACACACTGTGGTGAATGTCTGCTCCTTTTCCAGAGAATATACCTCCTTTATTCCTAACTTTAGAATGACTTTGAGCAGTTCTTAAAATAGATAAAAAACTTTTTGATTTCAGATTTCTGTAGCTTTATCTCAGTATTCACCACTGCAACACTACACAGGATAAGTGAAATGTTGTATGGTAATGTTGAAATTTAATCCAGGGAATAAGACCACACTTTAAAAACAGAAAGAAAAGAAAAATTCTGTACTTGCTCCACAGAGATATCTAATATTAAGGAAAAAAAAAAAATCAAACAAAAAACTAAACAAAAAACCACCCCACACTGCTTTTTCTATGTGATAGCTATAGATATCAGCGTCATTTCTTCAAAACCATCTTGGGGAAAGATGCCCTCATAAATCATATTTATTAGGAGTAGTCTGGAGCAGAAGAAGCCCTGCGTGCTGCCATGGAGCTGACACAGAGTCTGCCCGAGCTCCCTGTCCCTTGGCAGCACAGCAGAGCTCCAGCCCGGGGGACAGCGGGGACCTGCTCCAGTGCCAGCAAGGTGGAGCAGAGGTTTGTCCCCAGCGCGGCTGCCGAACACTGATCGCTCGTGGCAGGGGAGGAGGAGGAATGGGGAGGGCACAAAGCCCTCGTGGGGAGGCAGCAGAAAGAGGAGAGCTGGACATCGGGGGGAAGGTCACGGGGGAGTGAGACGGGCACTGCCCAGTCATGAGACACCCTCTGAGATGGCCGTCAAGGGAAGGAGAGCTGGGGACCTCGACAAGGCAGTGGAAGAACCTGATTATGGTTTCCCCAGATCATCTCTGCAGATGGGGTAAATCTGCCTGCAGAGAGGGTCAATTCTTACAGTCTCAGAAACTTACGTGGACTTTGGCCCTTTACGTTTTTCAGTGCTGCTTTTTTTTTTTTTTTAATTTATTCCCCCGGGGGGGGGGGGGGGGGGGGGGGGGGGGGGGGGGGGGGG
>NW_024581093.1:13068508-13261104 GCF_017639235.1 Corvus kubaryi | reverse complement strand
TTTTTTTTTTTTTTTTTTTTTTTTTTTTTCCCCCCCCCCCCCCCCCCCCCCCAGTTTTGCCATTACTGGCCCAGGCATAGGATTTATTAGATTTTGAGGAATCAGCAAGCCCCAAGAGACAAATAAATCTTCAGAGATTCTGATAATTAAGATGAGGAGATTTGAAAATCACACAAAGTTTAGCAGTATCATTGTAACTTCCTGTCCTGCCTGGAAAGTATTTGAGCAGAGAGTTTGTAAATATTTAGATGAGGAAGAAATCTCTTCCTCTGAGGGACAAGGCAAGGGCAATACTTCCCGAAACTCCACGAAACAGGACCTAGTCTAAATTACCACACCAAAGTTGTCTTTGTCCTTCCTATGAGCTGCAAAAAGTCTCAGGACAATTACTCCTGTCTTTTTTATTGGCTCAGTGTGGAGTTTAAAACCTCTGACCTTTTATCACATCTATTTAGCTCTATATCCATGGCTCAGGAAAAAATTAAAAATGAGATGCATATTCTGTGGTTGGCAGAGAAATGCAGTACTAATTCATGTTCTGGCTACAACAGTCCAACTGTGTTTAGTTTTTCCTTCCTGCATTCACATCTCAATCTGCCTCCTCTCTTCCACTGCTCTTTACACACATTAGCATCTATATGTGTTTATGTGTCGGTGTAAATCTTCAGAGTCATTTTTTACTACAGTTCTTATTAGTACAGGATATATAAGACATTCTGCAAAGGTTTGAGTTTTCAGAATATAAAACTCGCTTGCTTGTTTAGACGTGGCTCAGCCTGCTCTAAACGTGACCATAAAGCATTCATTCCCAGACACTCAGGGGCCACAAAGCATGATATTGACTCTGCTCCTGGTGCAGCTGCGTGTGATGTTATTCACAGCCAAAGCCCCAGGCCATCTTTCTACTCCACTTTGAAGGAATCACTCTCTTTATCAGTGAGGGAAACAAGCAGCTTGTCTGCTACAACATTCAGAAACCTCCCCTTCCATCTCCTTTCCTCCCTTAGCTACAATATGAACATCAGATAAGGGAGAAAAATAACACTGTGTTTCCCGATGCAATTAATTTTACAATAATTCAACTTTAACACCTTTGGACATAAGCACAAATGGGGAGAAAAATTAAAGCTTAGGTTCATAAAGCCATGAAAACAGAAGCAAACATCCAGCAAAAAAATGTTTCCTTATCACCTGCAAGCAAAGGACTTAGCCACTGGGAGATGTTTTAAACCCAATTATTTTAAACGTTACATAAACACTATTTCTGATTCCATGTGAAAATCATATCCAGTTCCAAAGGCTTCAGAAAAACCAGGCATAAAAACTTGAGATCTTACTTGAAAACAAGCGGTGTCTGAAAGTGCAGTCTTCCCCGAGGACACCACAATTTAAATATCAAGTCTTAGACAAAGCAGAAAGACAAAAACTCCAAACCAACCCACACCTTGTATCAAACCCAGCTGTTTTCACAGATTAAGCCTCGTTTTTTATTACTGTGTGTTTTGACAGATATGGTGCCACCCAGTGCCACACACCTGCCATGCTGGGGACGCTGCCAGCACCCTGTGCAAGCGCTCTGCTGGGGTGAGAGAGAAGACATGGGGTACATCAGATCAGCCTCTAATTCCTCCAAAGCAGAGACATGCCTCCGTTTGCACAGCCCAGCATTAAAAGAAGCTTTGACTGTGGTGAAAATGTCAGTATGCAAGGATTGAGTCCCTGGAGCTTTCCCAGCTAGATTGCTTTTTCTCCCCATACCTTCACTCCTGCTTTTGTTTGGTTTTTTTTTTCATTTTGGATTTTTTTCCCCATGACATTTAAAAATGATATAAATATTATGGGCCAGGTTCTTGTCTCCTGAACTAATAATATTGAAGCAGTGAAGGTGTCCGTGTTTAAGAACACAGGACTCTCACCAGCTATTTGGCTGAATGTTCTTTGCTATGCAAAGCTCTGCAGTATTTCCAGTAGTGCCTTCTAATGTCAGCCTTTGGAGTATGATAAGGTATCTCTGTGGTTTCATATTGCATCAAGTGGAAATCCAGCATACAAATGACTTGCTTGGGAATACTCTGCACAAAATTATTGAAATTTTTAAGCTGTTTCTGCTTTTACTGAGGGAGTGAAATAGATTACATGGTATTGAAGCATTTTTAGGCAAGTTTTTACTTTTTGAAAAGACCACTTAAGTGAGGAGTGTTATATTTATGGACTATCATATATTTGTGCTCCTGTATGTTCCCCTCCATCACCCACAAGAGAGGGCAGTACGTCAGGATGATCAGCAAAAATCAGGTCTGTTTGGTAATAATGCTATTTTCAGACCATGCAACTACCAACCCATACGAGATTTTACTAGAATACCACTCGCTTGCCTGCAGAATGGCTCTGTACCTGATGTTCAATCATTATGTTCATTAGTGGGGAAAAATCCTTCAGGACTATCATTCTTTTTAAAAAGCCATATGCAATTGTGTGGCTAAAAAGCAGAAATGTCTTTAATTATATCAACCATGCTTGCAAATTAAAGTCATAATAACCCATCTGCATCTGTGTAAATCGGGTATTAGGCCTGAAGTCAGGATTCATTTGTGTACATCTATTTAAAAAATAAAGGAGTAAAACACATGCACAAGAATAATGTTTAGAGTTTGTGATGGATTGGAACGATATCAAAGGGTGTCAGAACAGTAAATCAGAGATATCACAGAAACAGAAAATCATGGGAGATCCTAGATCATGGCATGAGAAAGAGGGAAATTTACTTCCACATTTATAAACTTTTCTCCACAAAAGCAGTGTGAATATTGTTACTCAATCCTTCACTTTACCAAATTTGCAGGACAAGGCTTATGATAATCTTAAAATTGGAGTATGAAGCTGGCATCCTTCCCTGAGTGTCAAAGAGCTTCCAGTAGCAGACATCAATATGATCATTTAACTTTCTCCTCCAGATCAGGCTTCAGATTCTGGCAGGGAGCTATAATTGCTCATTTTAGATGTAAAATTAAAATTTACCTTGAAAGAGTTTAAACATCTATAAGGAACATCTGGAAGTTCTTTCCCAAACACTGAATAAGCAAAGGCTCCAGGACTGGCTCTTTTGTTCCTGTGTATTTGGTTAACATATACAACAGCATCAGTGTCAAACAAATGGATGTACTTGAAAGAGCTACAAGGAATTACAAAAGGCTCTTGCTCTCTTTACATCAGCTCTGTGATGCTTCCTGCTCCCGCCTCTGGTTGAAGCTGCTGCTGTAAACAAACAAATAAATCCCAGAGCTGCGCAGAGGGATTGGAGACATCACCAGCCACGGCTGGGGAATAAACCCAGGCATCCTGACACTGGAAAGGAACATACACACGTGTTGAGTCTTTGTGGAAAGCTGCTCCCTTCGGCCGTTTGACAGGGCGGCGCAGCAAGGACTGTGTGAGCAAAGCCAGTGGGTCTCAGGATGCTTCTCAGGACTGGTGTGGAACTGCTGCTATCATCAGTAACAGCACAGTAAAATCCTTGTAGTTTATCAGCAGAAAACAAAAGAGTTTATAGCACAAAATAAACTTCACGACTCAAAATGCACTCTATGAATACTGGGTCAGTTCCTGCTGTCCTGATTTACCCAAGCACTCAGCCTTAGCTGATCGGGGAGTAGCCCTGTCTACAGCCAGGGCTGGTGCCAGTCACAGTCACTTCAGCTTTATCTGCTCCCCTCTGGGAATTCCACGGGGACGCTCCACTAAGGGCTTATGGTCCCAATGCAGAAAATGACAGGGAGTAGAGAGTTTCCTCCAACAGGGATTAAAACCCTGGCCCCGGGTGTGTTAGCAATCAGTAACCTTGTCATGTTAGTGCAGTTTGTATTTTGTAGTGGTCATACATCTAACAGTAAAGTACATTTGGTTCATGGATCCGTGCCAAAGAGCACAGGAATATAAGTAATTCTTACAAGGAAAACTTCTAAAAATAGTGCTACTTCTTCTAATAGATGCAAAGGGATATTACTGATTAAGGGTCATTGCTTCCTCTCCCACTGGGACTACTTCTGTGCTTGGTGCTGGGCAGCCTGGGCTGGAGGAGAGTTTGGCTCGATGACAGAAATTAGGGCAGCGCGTTCAATAGTGACATGAGACCTGGAGGAGTTGATTCCTTGTCTCTGGGTTGTTATGCCAAAAAAACAAGGAGATTTTGTTCTCTAGATATTTGTTCTTTTTTCCCCCCCTTTTTCTCTTTTTAATGTCTGCATGAAAGAAAATCTAGTTTTATCTTAGAGCAATTAGTACTTCTGCCTGTGGAACCTATTAGCAGCATCAACAACAGCAGATATGTTCAAAATATAAAGCTGGTCATTCCTGCGCTTTCATCTTAGTTGAAGCTTTAAATCTAACACTGTTTTAATCATTTAAATAATGCTGGAAAGAAAAGCGTGGGTTTGGGGGTTAAAAAATATCTTATTTCCTATGTTCTTTTCAGAAAGTTATGATAATTATTTTTATAGTGACAAGAAGATTATTTGACTTAATTTAATACAAAAGATTAAGTTCTCAAGAAAAAAAATACTGTAATATACACAAGTAGAAAAACATTGCCAGCTTTTCCCTATATCATTAGGAGAACTTCCCCATCCATCTGTGGGACAATCCTGTCCTGGGATGTGTGGTAAAATTTAAGGTGCAACTAAAATGTGGGGCACAACCAAGGATCAGACATCTACATCCAACTCACAGCTCTAAAAATTCCTTTTTTCCTCCCTCCCAAACAGTTCTTTACTGAAAAATCTCTAGGTTTTCTCCCTTATAATCCATTTTTTAGAAATTCTTTTAAATTAAGTTTAGCTGTGAACTAATGGAAATAAATTATCTATGAAGTATATCATGGTGGTCCTGGTCTTGCAGTCTGCAGTGCGATGATAAATGACCAGCCTCGTAAAATAGCTGTTAATAGATTTTAAAGCCAGAGGGGAAAATTATGATCATCTAATTCTGACCTCCAGCGCAGTGCTGGTGCCTGGACATCCCCCTGTAACTTCTGCATCAGGGCCACAGCTGCTCACAGAGTGCCAGGACATTTTTCAGCCAGACAAGCCCAGCAGCCCCTTTGGAAAGAGTGAGATGGATTCTCACCTGGTAAAAATCAGAATGGTCGCAGCACTGTGTCACACCACATGGAAATCTGTTCTACTACTCTCCTGTTTTATGGTGCCATGAATCTTCTTCTCTTCCCTGACAGTGCCACTCTCTTTCTTTGCCTGAGCCATCCCACTTAAGCTTTCCTATTGCTCTTGTATCTCCATCCCAGCAAGCTGTCTAAGCACCAGCTTTCCTTCTCCTCTCTGCAAACTGCCCCCAGGCCCTTTCCCTTTCATGGTCACCGTGATTCTGTGCTGGCTCTACCAAACCCACTTGTTGGCACTGGTTTCCAGGGACTGGCATCGATACCTTGCTCATGACAGCACAGTCTGCAAAAGGGTCTCTGCTGACTTTTCATCCACCTGGGGAATGCTTCACTGATTATGAGGAAACCAGGAACAGAGAGAAGGGGTAAATTACTTAACCAATCCTCTACCAATCACTTTGTTATGTCTGCTTTCAGAATTGTGAGCACCATAACTCTCCGATTTCAAGGTTTGTGCTCTAATCAGTTACTTCAAAGATTTTTGTTCAGGTTGCTGTATTTTCCAGCCTGTATTTCTACATGCAGGAGAAACTGCACAAAGTAGAGTTCATGGCTGGCAGTGCTGATCATTACTGTTCTACAGTTGTTCTACTGTTGCTACACTGTTCTTCTCCTACTTAAAAAGTTTTAATGCCCTGTGGGTTTTAAAGCTAAATTTTTTACTAGAAAAAAGTCCAAAATGGAGTTTGAGTCCTGAGAACTTGTCAGTTTTGATTTGCTCAACACGATTCTTTACATGTGTGCAGGCAGTTTTCACCCTGATGGGGCAATGTTTGCCAGCCCAGACTATCTACAATTCCTATTAAATAAATATACAAATAATTAACTAAATAAAGCAGATGTACAGACAGAAGATTGCCAGATCTTGTTCAAAACCAGCCACACCCATGAACTGACAGACAGTGACAGGAGAAAGACCAGCATGGGCTCCACTGGCTCTCTCTAAGAGCTCTTCCCGGATGCCAGGGGATCACTGAAAGAGCAGCAATTGCTGAAAACTCCGCTGAAAGGCACTTGGAAATGCCTGCAGTATTTACTTAGCGAGATGGGTTCCTGTGCAAGTGCCAGCAAACACTAGTGCATGAAGCAAAGGCAAGTCACTCTTCTGCTGGCTTACTCCAATCAAAAAAGATCAAAAGTGGGGTGATCTGAACTGATTCTTGAATGTGGCTTTTCTGGTTAGCACTGTACAATGCCCATTACAGCACTGTCAGGACTTGAGGATGTGAGGGCATAAAGCAGATTTCAAGCCTGAAGAGCAAAATAAATTACTTGGCTTGGGCAGACAGAAAAGGACACTTCTCAGCTGTCCAGCAAGCCAAGAGTGGAGTTTAGTCCAGTGAGAACAAAAATAGCCCAGGAAAACCACTGGCTGCAGCAGTACAGATGTCTTGTGCCATCTCCTAAGCCATTTACTTGTAGAAACCGAAAAATGGCAGCGCTGAAATTTTAGGTGAACATTTCACTGCAGGTGATCATCCTAGTGAGAAGTGTTAACTCAGGCTCTTACCTTGCATCCGTTCCCTCAGCGTTTTAACATTTCACTCTCCTGCCTCCTTCTCTCCCCAAAAGACCTTAATCCAAGCCAAGGCTTCAGCATTCAAGGCAGGAGCACTGAATTTAGGGATTCATTTCAAAATCTTACAGTACATTGTTCCTGCCCTCAGAAACAGTTGCTGATTATCACTTTCCCAAATATTTACTGCTATCTAATTCTTGAATAGAATATATTATGAAAATCTCCATATGCCCAGGCATAGCTTGACTTAGCGAGTGAAAGACGACGACTCTATTTTGGATTCACACTGCTGAGAGAAGAACACTTACTGTATTGAATTCATACCTCATTTAAAATTGCCTTTACAGATAATAAATCCAAATGTTCCTTTGATAATTATTCTGTACTAAAATTAATGCCAAATAATGTGCAAGAAAGCAGGCAGGCCTTTATGGGTATGATTACAGCATTTACTTCTCTTTGGGAACTGCTGGAACTGTCTACATAAATAATACCATGCCATTATCCTTAAAGCAGCACATTTGTTTTACAATGAGCCCTTGCTGGGGGAACTTTTCACATATATACTATTGAAGCTTTCTGTGCACCTTAATCATCTATCATATCCTTTAAGGAAAGATCCCTTAGAAGAGAACTCTTCCCCTCCCCCCGCCCCCCCCCCCACGACTGCTTGACATAAAACCATAAAGGTTGCTAGGAACACTGGAAATCCTCCCTCCCTTCTAAAAGACAATTTATCTTCTTTATTCATTCTGCTTGAATGCCTCGGTAGTGAAAGAAACTTTTACTGTGCTTTGCCTGAAATTCACAACGTGCTTATGTTATAAGTGCCCCATATGTATATATGTTATAAGCAGCCCCTTCTTTAATTGCATCCAAGCTTTTTGGGACACTTTCACTAGCATAGAGATGTGCCACCTGCCTGGGGCACTGCCTCTTGTGCATGTGCTCCTGAACTTTGTGTGAAATCTATCAGTCGAGACAATTGCTGTGCCCAGTGAACACAGTTGACAAATTATAACATCAACCTGTTTGTTGCTATCAATGAATTCTAAGTCATATTTTCTGCTAAAGTCAGATGAGCAGTAGGAATTGTAAGATAGCAGCTTAATTACAAGCTGGAGGGACCTATGCAGCACCGAGTCCATGAAATTACTGAGCTGCTCCTGACTAACACTGGCATCAGAAAACCAAAAATACATGGATGAGGAAAAATGGCTGTTTTGTTGCAGACTGCTACTGAGCAGCAATTACACTCTAATCAGAAACTTTAAAAGGAAAACCAGGAGTAACTCAATTCAGAGGCCTTTTACTGTCAATTACACCAGACCTTTTCTTATTCACTTTGCTGAGCAGCTCCTGAGTGATTCTGATGGAGTGAAATCACAAGTACTGCTCGCCAATGCAGCTGCAGCTCCCCCAGTCTCACCACATGGACACTTCTTGCAAGTCAAAATGGGATCCAATAAATTATGAAACAAGGACTCCAAAATTCAGATTGCATTATGAGTGGATTTGTATGCTTGGGTCCTTCCTTCCATAGAGGGGCAAGTTGGAAATTGAGGTTGGATGATATACACTGAGTATATTTTCTCTTCTAGGGTTCCTCAGCAGGTGAGGTATCACTGCCCTCCTCTGATAGGTTCCTGTGCACTGCTCTCTGAATTACCAGGCTCATCTCTGCTCTGCAACGGTAAAAGAAGATTTAAAACCTAGAAAAACTCATCATGGACAGGGGCATTCCAGCCTGGCCTTGTCTCTGGCTTCCTCCTGCTTTGGGAGTGTTGGGCCTGTTGATAAGTCCATTGTGTAAGAGAGGAGAGTTGATGCTTTGATCAGGGTTGGAATGCAACAACACTGTGAACACTGAGCAGGATGGATAAGCCTCTTCCCCCTTGGAGTGCCCAGCCTCAAAGCTAAGAAGGCCACTCTGCAGTAGATGCTGAGAACAGCTTTTTTCTCAGATTTAAAAATTTTTTTAAAAAAACTTTGTTGATTGCCTCTCTCCCCTAATTTTCCTTCACAACATACATTTGGGTTCCTAGATTTTAGAAGTCTTGCAAATAGGAATCTTAATTTTTCTTGAAAGGTTGATTTAAATAGCCATCTTTCTGCCCTGGTTTTAACATATGTTCTCTGAACACTTTTCATATCCAGTAGTGTGCCCATCCTGTAACAGAGGCAGGGGGTGAGGCAACACTTGCTTTTGAGGCATACCATAGTATTTTTATTGAGAGCTGGAAGTTTTCTGACTTCTGAGGGTGCCAAATTATTTCATAAGCATTTCCAGGGGCACTTGTTGGGCTGGTGATACCATTAGCAGCTGGTGTCTATACCTTTCTTGTCTCCATTTCAGTAAACTTAAATTGCACCATTCACCTTTGCTAAGTGTGCAGGGACTCTGAGTGACCGCACCGGCAGCTCAGACTGGAGGTAGACCAAGAGGATTCCATAGGAAAGCTGGAGTGGTGAAAGGGAGAAAAAGAAGTTTACAACTCCCTGAAAGGAAGGTGTAGCCAGGTGAGGGTCGGGCTCTTCTCCCAAGGAATCAGGGATAGGACAAGAGGACACAGTCTTAAGGTGAGCCAGGGGAGGTTTAGGTTGGACATCAGGAAGAATTTCTTTAAAGAAAGGGTGATTAGACATTGGAATGGGCTGCCTGGGGAGATGGTGGAGTCACTGTCCCTGGCAGTGTTTGAGGGAAGACTGGATGTGGCACTCAGTACCATGGTCTGGGTGACAAGGAGGTGTTCGGTTGCAGGTTGGACTCGATGATCTCAGGGCTCTTTTCCAACCCCACTGATTCTGTGAAGTTGCACCTCCCCTGGCAGTACGTGTTTGTACTGCAGTAGCTGCTGTTGGATCATAGGACACCGCAAATTCCTCATCCCCACTTCTGCCACCCCTGAGCTGAGCCAGGTGCTGTGTACGCCACGGAGGAACTGAACCAAACCTCCACTCCTGGTGGGAACAGCAGAGTGCAGCAGCAGCCAGGTGCTGTGCCAAAGCAGGGAGAGGCAGGTGTCTCCCTCTGTGCCAGCACTACAGTTGCCAACAAACCAAAACCCCCAGAGAAGTGTGAGACATGGCTGTGGTAACTAAAACTGGACCTGAAGAGGTTTTCAGAAGTTCTTATACAAAAGGCAACATAGAGGGGTCATCTCTTCTCAGAATGAGAAATATGGAGACTGCCATAGTTTAGAAAAAGCAAACAAGAACTGCCAGAATGAAAAGGTGAAATGCAGTTATTGGTGCTGTGACAGAAAATAAGAGACTCAAAATCCGAGGGGAAATACTTGATTCTGTGCTGAGAAGTCTGAAGGAAATGGACAACAACTGCACAGACCCAGTCCAATTAGGAAAAAAGATTTAATTTAATTACTTTCCACAGACCTTGTTCTCTGAGAACCAGTCAAATGCAGAGCTAGAAAAGATAAAGGGCCGCCTTAGGGGTGAATATTTTCAGCACAACTCCTCTGAAGGAAGTTAAGCTGAACAACACAGGAAAATCCATGCAGAAGAAGATATATTTCTCCTCCAAGTTTACTTACTCTTAAGTGAAGTACTTGCCAACTTTTTTCAATTAGTTTTCTCAGCTGAAAGAACTCTGGATTTGTGAAGCCTCACAGAGACGCATGATAAAATTGACTTCGACAGGTGAGGTTCAGAGCTCACTAAAAGGTCATACAATTTAAACTGACAGGTATCACAGAAGACAACCTGACTAGCCCAATATATTTCCCCTGCTAGAAAAGCCAAGGACTTTTAGGCAACAAATTATCATGGATGCTGCTACCAAAAGTTATTTAACCTAGAGGGTAAATGAAAGTTCTAGATATAGAGACAAAGCTGGCTGCTGAGCCTGCTACTACCTACATAATGGGAAATCATTCCATACTTTCTGCCCTGCTGTTCCCAGCCCCTCGCAGACACTCCAGTGCCAGGAGCACCATACTCCTTCCACACTGATTCTGGATGCAGTTACCTAAGTGAGAGTTAGTGAGGACAGCCCAGTCTGGCCCAGCTTCTGCTTCTCTCACCAGTGGTCATGCCCTGATAATGAGAACAATCTAATCAACAGTGCATTCCCACCTACATGGAAGGTGACTAATTTCAAAGATTTTCTTTCTCTTGCTGAGGCTGAACTTCAGTAACTGCAAGAAAAGACACCATCAGGACACTTGAAGGTATTTTAAACAGTTTTAGGCTGTTTTACTAGTGCTGCTTAGACAGAGATGTACAGCCTCAGTTAGGCAGAAAATTTAGTGCTCAGCGAGGATATGGGAAAGAGAACCAAAACCGTCCAAGGTTTATTTAAAACCCCTTATTTAGTAACATACCATCTGTTGTAAAGATGGAGACACCCTCCATTTTCTCTCAGGACGGGGATATAGCTGTAACCCTGGCAAGAGCCATGCAACTTTACACAGCCAGGATTCCATGATGGAACAACAGCCCAACATCTTTCAACAAAGTGAGCTTCAACACTCCCCAGAGGTACCCACAAAAGAGAAGTAATTGCTGTGAAATATTCATGGACCTGCATAGCACATTTCTCCTTACCTCAATGTGATCGAAGCAACTGCAGGAATTGGTGAGTGGTAGACCTGGATAACTGAGAGCTGCTTTGCAGTTCCTCAATTTCTGTATTTTGTGGACCGAATAACCACGTGGATCAAATATGCCTGCTTTCCTTGACTAGAATGCTATTTTCATTAGGTGTTTTTATTTATACACTTAGCTGCTCCGGACTCTGAGTGGCAGACAAAATGTTCTCTCAGAGATGAGTCAGACTGCTCTCCTTGTAGCGCTAAATTACAGAGGGATTTTCACTGCACACCGATTCCAGCAGTATGAAAGGTCAGTACACACGTATCTCCGGGTTCGGATGGGAGATGAGGAAATGCTTAAGCTTTTATCTTGTTTCCGAGTGCTTTGGGTTAAGCCTTACAACTTTGCTGAAAGCTTTAGTGGCTTATATCTGCTGAATGACAGTGTTAAATCATGACTGTAGTGGTGTCCTGCACAACACTGTTCGTGGCCAACTCGCCACCATCTCCTGCTTTTTATAAGAAAAGCACGAGGAGGTAATAGGATTGGGAAGAGAGGCCCTATCATCTCTGCCTCCACTGGGTGAAACAGGAGCAACCATCCATGCAGGCTTAGCTTAGGCCACTTGTGGAGGAGAGACACGGCAGACTGCCTGAGGAACTAACGGGGACAGAGAGGAAAGGGGAGAAAACAAAACTTAAAAAAGGTATTAAACGCTGCCAGAGAGAACAAAAAACCACAGAAACGATTCCAGGGAAAAGCTGCATCTTGGGAGAGTGCAGTGACACATGCCACTGGAATTTGAAATAAATACAACTAAAAGGATCTTAGTCCAACAGTGAGGGGATGAGGGAGAGTGAAATTCACCTCGTGGGAACCTTCACTGTGCTTGTGCTAGTTTGCTGCTGAGATACAGGATGCTCTCACTGCCAATGTCAGCAGTTGGGAGAAGTCGCAGTATTCTATCTTAGAGGTAGCAGAGGGCTGCCCCTCACCCCTGTGCAGGCTGGCAAGGTCAAAGCCAATCTAGAAGGAATAAATTTTCTCCTTTGAATGTCACAAAGCCAAAACCTGGCTGTTCACTCCGCCCTCAAACTTTCAGAGCTGCTGCATTCGTGTTTTTCTTCTGCACTGCTCCTTCAGGTCATGATTGCCACCAGATTTTGTGAAGTACAAGTTTAGAACAAACTAAAAGCTTTCCTGAATTTTTAGGAAGAAGTGAAGCAGAAGAATCCTTTCTTTCCTGATAGTAACAGCCCTGGCACTCCCCACAGATCACGCTCACCCTCAGAGACCTTGCATTTCTGCTATTAGCATCACTGGCTTTTGCATTCTATCTTTACATTTCAGTTCTGGGTTGTACCATGGGACTACTCAAAATTTCTGCTTGCTTTCTATTTCATAAATAAACACGCATGGGAGCAAAATCCCCAAGCACTTTTTATATGCATAAAACTGATTCACCAACAAATAGCAATTTTGCTATGAAAACTGATATTTAGCTTTTTCTGTTGCTGCCTCTGCAAATGGAAAGCAGGGACTTTTATTTTTTTTGTGTGTTATTTCTCACTAACACCATTTTCCGGTATAGCTTTCAGTAGCTCACTAAAAACTGGCAAAACCTCCCAGATATTTGTTTTATGGTAATAACATAAGTGATTACACTTTCTAAAGCCAAACAAGTGCTGAGAAATTCTCTGCTTGTCTGAAATGAATTTTTGCTTGTAAACCTTCCCTCATCACCAGCTCCAGGACAAGGAGCACAGCAGATAACTTCCAAACACTTCTCTTCTGACCAGTCAGTGCCATGCAGCTCCTCTGACTTGTGCTAAACTGCTCCT
This sequence comes from Corvus kubaryi, assembly GCF_017639235.1. Classification (NCBI taxonomy): domain Eukaryota; kingdom Metazoa; phylum Chordata; class Aves; order Passeriformes; family Corvidae; genus Corvus; species Corvus kubaryi. Next base: position 13,248,020 of record NW_024581093.1, on the reverse strand, counting down.
GCTTTGGGGAACATAAAGGAAAGGAGGATGAGCCCCCTTTCAGCCACTTACGTGATGGACAAAGCTGCTTTCTCTGTGCCTCAGGGGGCAGGGCTGTGCTCCTGTGCTGGCTGTGGAAATAACCAAATTCTGCCACTGTTTCCCTGGCTAAAACACCCCGACCCACTATAATCCTGCTCAAAATACTACGAGAGGAGTTCTAGGAAACACAGGCCTGAGCCCGTTTCTCAACACTTGGTGTGAGTTGGAGGCAGAGCTCACACACTGTGGTCACCCTGGCATCTTCCCAGCACTGACCCAGGCTCTCCAGCCACTCAGGGCACTGCAGGAACAGTGGAGAGTCTTCTGCTCCTGAGGACAGCTGCTCCTGGAGCAGCGAGAGACTCCTGGCACAACCACGGAGTGTTTAACACAATTCCCTCCCTCTCTCATTCTGCAGAAGCAGCAATGAAATCTGCAGTGTAATATATATTCAGCAAAATTTAAATGATAAATGCTGATGGCATTTCCACTCACTGTTAATATTAGAAAGCTGGAGAAGATTCCCTCTCCTGAGGTGAACCACGGCAAATCAGGAATATTTTAAATCAAAAGAGATGCAGGGCCAACTTGCAGTGAACTCTAAATTACAGGGAATTGACACATGCTGAATTTAGGGATTCTGTTTAGCCCAGCTCCGCCTGCAGTGTAAGGTGAGATGTTCAATGCCATGCCACACTTTGATTATAGCTGAACTCCTTTCTGGAAGGATCTGACATCCTGGCCTTTCCCAGTTTTCCGTACAGAGCTATTTCAAACCTTCTGTAGAACAGAGCTCAGAGATGTCCTTTTAGCAAGAGTATATTTATAATATTGATAAAAATAAAAGTTTAGTTTTTTGTTTTCTTCTTTTTAATGATCCAAGTTAACATTCACCATTGTATGGAAGTGTGTGTGTGTACTAAAATGATACATACTTTACTGAACACAGCTTCTCAGACACTGCATCACCTGTCATACAACCACTTTCTTAGTTCTTCCAGTTTGCTTTGCCTGAAATCTACCTGTGAATGTAATATTTACAGCAAACACATTTTTATCAGAAGCAGTTAATTAGAATACATTTCAAAGACACTGCTGAAATATGCCATGAAGGCTTTCATACTGCAGCTGTGGTTGAGCAGGAATTCTGGTCTCTGGAACTCCAGCAAACCAGAGGAACTCCACAGCTCTCTGGGATTTCTGATTCGGACACTGGCAGCTAAGAGGAAGCCAAGCTATTCCCTCTAAATGGCTAAAGGGCTGAGAGAGTGGGAGCTGCAGTGGTGGAGAAGTGGAGAAGGAAAGCTGAGCATTGCCATTTGACAAGTTAGTTTCAGAACCTCTAGAAACAGCAGAGGTGACAGTGCTGGCATTTTGCATATCTGTGGAAAGCACAGAAATCTCTGCAAAGAACCCTGAGAAGGTGTGTGGAATTTCAAGGAGTCATTTTGCCTTATGGCCACGAGTCCTTGGACCAGACTCATCAAGTTTAGCTTTAATGCAATAGGAATGGAGGCAGCTCCTTTACACTTAGGGGTTACTGTGGGCACTGATGAGCAGCTTCCTGCCAAGGGCTTTCCCAGGCACGCACTCAGAGGAGCGCACAGGGAAGCCTGGAGGTGCTGAGCTCCTGGGAGCTGGACACAATCAAGCATTTAGAGCTGGTGCTGTTTGGGGCAGGCTCTGCAGTGGCACTCTCACCCCTCTCTTAAGCTGTACTTATTTTCAATAAGGTGAAAAATGAAATGGGAATGCTTCAATACAACTCTGAAAGGAGCACTCTGAGCAGGAAGCTGGCTGTAGCAATTTAATGAGAAGATGAGGGCAAGGTGGGATTAGAAATCCAATCCTTCTCAGGGCCAAAGAGTGCTCTTGGAAGATGCAGGGAGCTGTGCCTGGGATGGGCTGCCTGGAGTTTTGCTGCATGCTTCACTCGGGATGTGGCTGAGGTTGCTCTAAGGGGATGCAGAAGCCACCAAAGCAACAAAGCATCTGCCATTCCTCCAAAAGTTATCAAATTTCTGAGCAAGCCACTCAAGCTAGCACAATAGAGTCAAGGAAAGCAGACTGGAAGCCTTTAACATGATTTTCTGCATTCAGCTTAGGAAATTGATGAGCAAATATTCATCATAAAACCTTTGGAGCCAGTAGTTCACTCACATGGAAAGAAAGGGGATGTGAAACTGCCATAACTTGGAGGTCCCAAGAACTAACTTCTGCCCAAGAGAAGAGAGCTTGAAGAGAGGAGCTGTCACAAACTCTAAATCCAAACACCCCTTCATGCCACAGATCCTCATATCCCAACCCAATCGCTCAGAGCCAGCGACTGCTTCACCACCAGCCCAGCTAACAGAGGCCTGCTTTGGCCAGAGGCACCAAGCTGAATTCAAAAATACATTGTTGACCTGGTCAAACTGTTCCGTCTAAGGAAACAACATTTCCTCAGAGTTGAGCCATTAATCCAGTTAAGTGTAATTAAAGCATTTGCACAAGTCTGAACTAATTTCTCTGTTTACAGAACAGATTGGATAAATATCCCTGTGAGAGGCAGAAAATTCATTACAGCAACAGCTTAGGTCCCTGTATTTCTGAGCTGTCCTGATATGAGGAAATTACTTTGGTACCCTAACAAATATATCATTTCAGTAAGCTCTTAATGCAAAAGCACTGTAGAAATAATGTCAACAACCTTGTGATGACTAATAAATAGACTGATGTACATCCAGCTGCACATAATAAACCTTTAGAGAGCCTAATGTCATCATAAGCCACAAGAAAAGGTATCACAAGATTACAGCTGAGGTTTTATACACAGGCACAACACTTCACTCATATTAATATTTATTTTTCTCCTTATTCTCCCCAGATTGCTGCCCTTGCTGGCTCCACTGCCAGCCCTCTGAGCTGGTGCCTCATGACACTCCCAGCTCTCTCTGGCTGCTTCTCAGCTTTGAACTTTCTCAGCAGCAAATCCTGGAGCTGCTGCATTGCTGGATGAAGCTTTTCACTTATACTTTAGACAGAATTTTGATATTCTTGGTGCTGTGAGGACTGAAACTCCCAGGGCTCCACTCAGCCAGCAGGAACAGAGAAGAGGTGACTGGGCTGGTGTTGTAGTGCTGGCGTTTGTGCAGTGAGAGCTGCAGTGCCACCCACACCTCACGCCAGGCACTAAAGGACTGTGAAACGGGAGGGACGCATCCCTTCACCCTCCTGGTCCAAGACAGTTGCTGCTAATTACACACAAAGACACTACTTAAAACTCAGCTGTGCAATTTTGGTTCCCTTACAGGAACAACAGACTTTCGGTGCATTGTCCCCCAGCTGAGCTGTGTTAGTGGGATTAGAAAAAGACCAAACTGATATGTGCCACAAAACCACGTAGTATGAGCTGTAAGGAGATACAGCCATGTGGTGTAACTTTAAGTGCAGAAGGTACTACAAGTGGAAGAACATACCTCAGTACCAATCTCCTGAGCATCCAAAAGTGCATGTTTGAACTCAGCACAGCTGCAGATTAGGGAATTAGAAAGGATACTGGCTGTCAGTTCACATTTTTTAAATGACTGATATTTTTTCCTGTAAACATCTGCTTATAAATGGGTTTCACTATGACACAGACTTTTGGAATGGAGAATGTTCTCAAATTCTCTTTCCTTTCCAAGTTTCTGTTGGGTATTAACAAATCTCTGTACTTTCCAACATCAGAAGAAAAATATATTTGAGCAAAAATTTTTCCTGTCCTTGTTTTAATACAGCTACTGTTGCTGATCAGAAGCATTTAACATTCAATTTTTATTCTTCATCTTTAGTTTCCAGAGTGTTAAGGTATATGGTAAACAAGAACACATCCAGGTCTTCCTACCACGCCACACACTTCTGTCATGCTTCCTATTTCCACAGTTTCAGGTCTCGTCCTGGACACTCCTTCCCACGGCAGGTTGGGGGAAATGAGACTGCCTCCCAAAGCAGATGGCCATTGTGCCATGCTTGCTGCTTCCTGAGATCCTCCTGTTCTCCCTGACAAGGGATGGGATGGTAAAAACCCAGCCAGCAGCTGCTGGCATTCTCAAGTTTGTATTTTCTGACATCCTGTTTCTTGCCCAGTTGCACTGTGTGAGATGTGAGCTGGCAACCGAACACCTTGTTAGGAGATGCTGTCTTGGAGGAGAATGATTCTGTAGTCTCACAGAAGCCAGATTAAGCTGCTGCTAAAGCACCCTTGCAATTCCAAAATTAGTGTCTCTTTAGTTTGCATACAATAAAGGTATCAACAAAACACACCACAGGCAGAGACAGCCAGCCCTGGGAATAGTATGGCAGCCCTTGAAGTCCTTGAAGTGGTAATTGCATGACCTCTTTATTTATCCATTTGGGTCCATATATCAGTTCTCCACAGGAATCCTGGAGAATTTTAAGTGGCTCTTGTTAATACAGTGAGGAGATAGGCTGATTACCTTGTGCTCATTAGAAGTGTACAAGGCTGCCAGAGATAATTGGAGAGCTCAGTGAAATATTTGCCTTTCTCAGGTTGCAAATATTGTAGAACCTCATTAGTTTACCCTGCTATTGCCCATTGACTCACTAACCAGGGGTTTGCAACCTGGAAGGGCAGTGGATGAATTCCTAATAAAACAGGGCAATGTACTGCTCTTATTTCTGGAGTTTTACTACACTAAACAAACCTTCTGGTACAGTTTTGTCTGTGCAAGAGACAAGGCACCGTGAGTGAGGAAACCGATGTAAAAGAGAATTCAACTTGATGCCATATCAACAGTGTTAATAAAAGTGCTAATAAAAAGGGCTCTGCAAACATGAAGAAGAAAAGCAAAACTTCTCTATTTCATATTTACAATTTCCGGCAGAAGAGCAGTGAAACCAATTTAGTGTGAAATGGGTTTGTATCAGTGTTTATCCACGAGCTGCACCGACACATTCACACAGGCTCAGGTATGCAAAGGGATCGACGTATTCACATTCCCATCGCTGTGGATCCAAAGCCTGTCCTGAGCACGGCTAAAAGGAGGACAAGCACAGTGCAGCTGCACCACCCCATAAGAATACCCTGCAGCATGTCCTCAAGGCAGGCTGGACAGCCAGGCTGGTTCTGGACAGAGAGGAATCGCCTCCGCCTGTGGACACAAACACGGCTCACAGCCTCCCTGGCACAGAGCTGTGATACTTCTTCCCCAAAGAACCATTTCACCACTTCATGGTCTATTTCTGAAGGACACTGAAGTACCAAAGGAGCCTGTGCAAAACAGCCTTCTTCTGTGGGCTTCCAGCAGACACACTCCAACTTACCCCACCTCACCTTAAACACTGGAAGCAAATCACCTGCATCTGATTCCAGTGCCACTAACTCCTTCTGAATCACAGCAGATATTTGAACACAAACTCTAAACTTGATTAATCTCAATCTATTGATAGGAAAAGGAGGGAGGAGCTCTCATCTGAACTAAAATTCTTTCTGACTGGCCTGTTGTAACTGCATTACAACAGAAAATCTTAAAAAGAGCCCTCCAGAAATGCTAGTACCATTTTGAAAAACCCTGTAGTTTCATGGCACAATTTAGTTCTAATGATTATATAATTACATTTGTGAACGTAATCCTGGGGGGTATTATTCTAATTATAGACCACAATCCTTCTTAGCAGCTTTCAGAGAAATAATTTGCGTAATGAAATGAAGGTTTCTAGCTGCAGCAAACAAACCAATCTCAAACCTATTTTGTAAATGACAGGCTACCCTTAATGGTGTGATCCAGCTTGGATCAATCCACTGACTCTGTATTTGCCTGGATTTTGGGGGATTCCTTATTCCAGGGCAGAAAATGGCTGAGGGCAGCATGCTACTTGCAGAAGCCACAGATGTTCTCTAAGATGATAAATAATGCAAAAAAAAATTAAAACTGAGGCCCGAGCTATTCCATCCCAGTGTGAAGTAGCACCACTCCAAGTGCTGTTGTACACAGAGGCTGAAGACAAGGAACTCCTGGCCTTGTGGACATATTTATTCTGAGGATACAAAAGGAAATTTTGCTCAAAGAAGCTTTTCTCTATAAAAACAAAACTGCATTGCAGAGCAATGAATGCATTTGAAAAGGAAACACACAGTAACTCCAAATAGGTGCAGCAGCCTTTACCTATCTAAACTGGGATCTTTCCAGATACTAAATGTCTCTGTAGACACTCCAGTGCCACTGATTAGTACTTCATGGTACTGTTATCTGAGCCGTGGGATAAAATATGTTCACTATCCCAAAACTACTACCAGTCATTTGTTGACACAAAGAGCACCTACAAGCCAGCTCTTTATAGTTGCCTGTTTCCTAACAAGCTGTCCTGAAGGACACATCTGCACACCTCTTGCCATGTGAGCCACCTTGTTTTGTCAGATAGAAGCTTCCTGAGATTGTGTCCAGCTTCCCTTCTATTGCTCTTTGTACAGCATCTTTAGGCAACCCCTCACCCAAGGTAACAAGGCAGATGATGCCAATGCAAGGCATTGGAGCATCCTGTGAGGGCAGAGGTTTACAGGAGCTAGAAACAAAAGGGACCCACCAAGCAAGTAAATCGACCTTCATGCAAGAGGAGGATGCCAGTCTTTGATTAGGAGTGCACTGGGAGTATAGGTGGACTACAGCCGCTCCCCAGCCCTGTGCCTTCCTATAGCTCTATAAATACACATTGCAACTGGGCAGATAATGGGTATATCCCTACAGCAGTTCACACTGAGAAAAGATGAGCACTGAATACTCACAGAACAGAGGCTGAACCTACTCAGTGTGACCTGTATATTTTGGGCTGAGGCTTATACATTAATCTACTGGGGGACATGGCATAAAATTTCTGTTCTTACTGTATTACTTGGTTATTCCTGAGGCTTTTTTATTCTTACTTCCTTAAGCAACCAACCAGTAGATTATAATGTTTTTTTAGGCTCAGCATTGTCATAAATGTTGATTATTGGTGGTATCATTACTTATAACTAGGTATACTTTGATCTGCTATAAAATCAGAGTACTCACACTAGAGTCAACACATGGCATGGCTGTGCCTGTGCAGTCCAGGACAAAGGCACATGACACAGGAACATCTGAGAATGACTGGCACTTGCTGTACCTTCAGTCAAGCCTGCTTGCTAGGCCAGGCAAGAAAACAGATACGCCTATTTTATGTAGCTCTTCTTTTACAATAATAGTGTTTGTAGAATTGGTAGTCAGTTTGAATTGTGTTCTGTACACTGCATTATAAATGCAAATTATTTCCTATTAATCTTTATAATGTTAAGCTCCTGCTAAAAATGTTCATTTAAGAAGTGCCTTTGTTCTTCTGTCTCCCTAATTTCAATTCCCTTCAGTCTCTTCACCCCGTGTATTAAAGCACATTATTAATTTTGTCACGTTAATCTGATCAGTGCTAAACACACCACCATTTCTAAAGACCTAAAACATGACGCTAAGCTACAGTGACACGCAAACAAAAAGCTCAGCGTGCAACAGGCACAGCAGCAGCTCTCGTGGTGCCCGCTCCTACCAGGAGGTGACAATCTCTGCCCTACTTGGGGCCGAGGCCACCCACCTCTGTGGCACTGTGGCCAAAGGCCAAGCAGAGCTGCAGCCCGGAGCACAGAGGGCAGGGCAGACAAGGCAGGACACGCAACTAAAACCTCATTAGAATAACAGGGGGGTTAAATGTGTCGTCAGAAAGGAGGGGGTAAAAACCTGACAACAGCAGAACCACCAAATTCTGTCATCCTGCCTATTACTGAACGGAAGGCCTGAAGCTGAGAGGATTGTCTCTGAATGGTGCTTACCCGGGTCTATGGAACTGGCATTAATTCTGAAATTATGGGATGAAAATAGAAAAGTAACTACCAAATAGAACTGTCTCTCCCATTACAAGATGGACATGTTAATAAACTGGGGTTTTATGCCAGAACAGATCTGTAAAGAAAGCAGGAATTCATGGTCATTCATAAAACACTATGTACTTATAAGAACAAATTTCTAATTTGAGATTAATTTCCATTCCCAAAAATGTCTGTCCAGAAAAGTGTTGTTGATTTAAACATATCAATACTTTGCTAGAAATTTCTTTTCCTTTTCCATTTATGTTCACTAAATTCTTGCAAGATTTTAGCAAGTGTTTTGGCTCATACCTCATGAAAATGTAGCTAATTTGATGTTCAAGGGGTGCTGAAATAGAAGTGTACTATATAACTTGCCCAGAGCTCCAGACAGAAGCAACAGCAGGTACAAACAGAGTTTTCTGACAGAGCATTTTATCTCATTATGTGATTGTTGATTAAGCTATGCCTAACAGGTAGGTTGTGATTGATATCACAGACTCTTTAAAAAAACCCCCTATTTTTCTTGAATAAACACGCGGTCTGAAAACAGAATTTCAAAATTTGCTTTTTGTGCAACAGCCTGTCAGCTTTTTGCTCACTTGTACTATTTATTAACTATTTCTGAAGGCAGAATAGATTAGGAAATTGTGAGCCAGTTCACAAACGTTTCATTAATCCCAAAGAAAATAAAACTTATAAAAATTACTGCTATACTCTACAGATTAGCTATTCTATGACAAAAATATTTTCTCCTTAATAACAGAATCAAGTTATTGTCTTGAATACTTCCAGTTCATTAAATGCCAGTAACATAATTGGGAGCTGTATGATATGAGGAGGAAAGATGTGGCTTGCAGTAAGCACAAATATTAATTTCATTTTTCAATTCATTTTGAGTAATGAAAAAGGGAAAGAAAAGGAAACAAAGTAATGGGATCCAGTGACAGTGGTGTGCAGCAAAACCAAATAGGACATAATCTAAAAGATAAACTGCAGTAGTCACATCTGCATGCTCAACATTAAGGAATAAACCTATGTTTAGAATGAATTTTCAAGGCCTTAGACACACCACTTCATGCTCTGTGATTAATCACAGAGGAAAAAAAAACCCAGTCCCATACCAATTGCTTCTCTGAAAGTTAGATTTGTTGAACATGCAGTTCACCTATAGAGTCTATACATACTTGTGACACATAATCTAGATACCTGATACTGTTGAAATACAAGAAGAATAAAAAGGACAGCAAGTGCTAAGAATTCCTTTCCCTATCTCTGGATCTAAAAGAGCATTTGTAATTATAACATTTTCAAGTTCAGCTCAATTCAGGAAGATTTAAATTCCTTTTACAGTTTTATGCACAAAGGTATTATGACTTAGAAAACATGACTGCGTCACAAATTCTGCTTTCTGTGAGTTTCGTTAAACTCATTTAGAAAGGGTGTATTTTGTAAACTTTTATTATTTGTTCAAAAAGCTTCCAAATTATGGAAAATTTGAGATAGAGAGGAAATTGGTTTGGATTAGTGGTTAAAGACTGGCTGTAGTCCCTAGTCCTGTTGACTACCCAACAGAGCGTGGTTATGGCTGACTGAAAGGCCTCCCATCATTATTTATTCTTGTCTACACCAACAGGCTAACCAGGCAGAATTGTTCAGTCACACGGACTGCTTCACGTAGTGCTTGACAGAAGTTTAATTCTATGGTTTAGAAAAAGTTCCTGATGCACATGATGAGTGCAGGGGTCACTGATCACCATAAAGGCTGGATCCAGAGCTGACGCAAGAACAGCACACACAGAGGGACTGGCACTGTCCCCTTTGTGTTGGTCAGGATACAAGAGAGCGAAGTGAAGCAGTTTTTGACAAGCTGCTGTGCACTTCTGCTTTTGCTTGTGGTGCAAAAGATGTATGAAATACACTGATAGTAGAGAAAAACAGAACACCACTCAGATTTTGACAAGGCACAAAGGAGGAAATGGACACCTAAACTGGTTTTACAGATGAGGATTTTTAATGGTTCAAATCCAAAACACAGTACCTGCATGCAGCAGCAGAGCCTCCATGACAAGGCAGCAGTGGGGCTGCATGGGGGGTTATAGGCTGCCAGCATTTCCTCCAAGCTGGTGTCTGATCACAGGAACATTGGGATGGGATGCCACACTGTTTGCTCATCTAATGAGATACCATGAGGGCAAATGTTCTCAGCCTTCCAGAGCAGCATATTTCTGTTGGGAGCATTCATCTGTGCAACTTTCACTGGTGAGCAGGTGAGCCCCAGAAGGCTGCAAACTTCCCTCTAACTCCAGAGGAAGGCCTGTCCTGCCCAGCACGTACTGGGTAAGACCATACACACACAGACAGTTTGTTCTTGAATTTTTTTTTTCCCCTGACCTGTCTTAATTTCTAAGCAAAAATCCTATGTTTTAAACAGCTGTTGGTAAACACTGCTGTCTGTAAGTCTTCAAACAAGACACGTGGGTCATCCATGTAAAACCTGAACTCGCGTAGATCTGGATAGATCCATTGGAGCCAGGTAAAACAGTGCCGTGGTACTGAAGGTGGATTTCCTCAAAGTGACTATCATCCTATCTGCAAACACATCATAAGCACATGAGTGCGAAACATTTTTCCATCATAATGCTTTAACTATTAATGAGAGAATATTCTAGTACGATAATTATGAAAGAAATAGCATCTAGCTCCAATCACTTGAAATAAGACTCGCTACATGCCTCCTACAAACCAAAAAATATACATAAGCCCAATCCAAGCTATGAGATTCTGCTAGGGATGCAAAAAATGGGGCAGTAGCAGCTTAAGCATTATTACAGATTTCTCAAAGGTGCACAGTGGGTTTCTGAGTGCTCAGCTTCTACAGAAACTAAGCTACAGATTTCTTGCCCTTTTTAAGTCAAGTTCTATTAGAGTCATAACTTTATTGCAGTTTTACCTGTTTAGTGAAATAAATACATTTTGTAAACTTTGGAAAAGCGCAGCTCTGAAAACCTTAAAATAATTATCATTATCTTCATCTATCAAAGATGCATAAATATCAAACATAGGCATGCGCCTTGTAGCAGTTACTGGTACAGTGCTAATGGCAGTGATTCAAATGCTCTTCAATCATCTACTGAAAAGTCTGTCATCAAGGCACTCTGGCCATAAAGGTTAAGTAAGTTTTGGCAGAACTACAAAATATTTACAATGAAGACCAATAACTTCAGAGATGCAGAAGTGTGAGAGGAGAGTGGCGTGGGCCTTCTGCAGCACAGGGGATTGAGATTCTGCCCAGCTCCTCACATATTTGATTGTTTGATTTATTTCCTGGGAGCCCTTCATTTCAGATGGCATTCTACTTCTTTATCTTTTTTGTGCACATTTTAACTTGTTTACTGATTTACTAAGCAACTTTGTATTAGCTCCCACCCAAAGGACTGCTGAAACTGCTCTAAGTATTTACTTTCCATCAGACAGCTTTTCTCTTCCATTTGTTTTCTTGACATTATCGATGCCTTCATATGAAAGAAGAAGCTCCAGCAGTGCACCTCTATCACAGTGGCTACACATTTTAATCAGAAGGTAGAGGAAACAAATCTGAAAAAATTAATATAAATAGGATACTTGAACTTTATAACATGACTCTCTCACAGCTTTATGTCACAGGCATGATAGCTACTGCAATAGGAAAAGTTCCTGCTCAGTGAATAATTGGTGAATAGACTTTTGATGTTTTTTCAGAGACAATTTACAGCTGCCTCCACTCAGATCAAAGTCCCTGTTAAAATGGCCAGATTTCTCTTCCTTGGTAGGATCTGCTCTTCAGCTTCTACACTGAGGGGTCCTCTGATCTCCCTCTCACAGCAATGGCAGAGGTCCACATGGAAAGTGGTCATTCAGTGGAAAAATAAAAAGATGCCAATAGTTACAGATGAATATCCAATCTGATCCTACATATCTAAGCCTTGCAGAGTAACTCAGCTCATTTCTTACCGTCACCAGTAATTTAAAAAACATACATGCTTATTCTCATTTTTAACCCAGCTAAAATAAATCTTTGTCTCTTTCAGTGGGTCTTGCCAAAAAGAAGTGCACATGTATGTAGGTTTCAGGATACTTAAGTTTATAGGGAAGTTTCAGGGGTGGGAAGAAAATGCTCAGAGTTTCCTTTTAGTGAATTCTATAGGCAATTTATAGCAGCTTTTCCCTGGGGAGGACTTTAAAGCAGACCCAGGTTGTCATTGAAGGTCAGTATGAAAATCCCTTTGATTTTGTGAGTGAATTTCCAAGCTCTTTTGTGGTGCAATCACCAAAGACAAACACTGAACACCAAGTAAGTACCAAAGAACACCACTAACTTTAAACCAGGTTTCCATTATCCCCAGACACTACTGGGAGTACAGTGAGCTTAACATATTAGGTGGTAGACACAGACAGATTATTAAATAGTCATTTTGGCTCTTCTGAAATAAACCTTTTTGATTCCCACAGAGCTAGAACAGTACCCACACTGTCTGACTCCATGCTTGACTTAGCTGTTCCTACTACTTTTAATTCAAATTATGAAGCAGTAGACACAAACCTCAGAAGCAGTAAAACCATGGGTCCTTCTCCCATTGAAAAGAAAAAATAAAGGGCAAAATCCCCCAAAACTACCCAATTCCCATGTTCCTGAATTTCTGTAGCTGATTTCTTGGTGACATTTTTCATCTTGACAGCACATTCATGAAATGTGACAAATTTAGGCAACAGTCTCGCACTGAAAAATGTTCCTGTGAACTTTTCCCAGTTAAGCTGCAACGAATTTGCTTAGCAAAAAACAAAAGGTTTTTCCTCAGCTTAGCTTCCAGTTACTTTGATACATGATGTTTCAAGTAGTTTTCAAAAATGGACCCGGCCTGAGTTTTGTATTACTTTTTAAAGCTCAGAACATCGTTCAAGATCCTGTGGCATTTCTCACTGCTAGGTCTGAGAGAGGACTGTGGGCTTTTGCAGTCCCAAGGCATCACCACTGCCTGTTTCCACAGAGTCCAATTTTCCAAAGCATCCTTTCAGTTTGTGGCAGCAGCTCAGTGTGTGACATCACCTGGCTCTGCGATTGCAGGATTGCTGCACAATGCAATCTTGTAATTGTCAGACGTTGGAGCTCTGGCCAAGCAAGCTGGGGACTGATCTGCTGCTTTTCAACCATCCAGGGATGAGTCAGGCAGGCCTTGGGAGGTCTCACATGTCTGAAATGAAGCCATAAACCCTGTCAGAAAACCGAAATGAGAGCTTTGGCAAGCTGTGAACGACTGGAGTGAATGATGCCCTGGGAGGGTCACAGACAAGATAGCTGGGCCCAGTGGGTGCTGGACAGGATACCTGTGGTATTTTATGGATTATTACTCAAACAGAAAATACAGGCTGGCATGCCTGTGTGGATTGCAGAGGAGGAGAGCGAGGAACTGCACACAGAGATAGGTGCTGAGGAGGCTCTTAGCCAGCTGCGCTCACGGCCTTAGCAGCCAAGAGTCTTTTAATCCTCTTCTGTTTTTATAACCTCTCTCTACCTCATGAGTGGAATTTCAACACCAAAACTCTCAAGGTCACCTTTTGATGAATGTTTAGCTTCACAACCATACTTTCTACACAGCTTTCTCTCATCCTCATCCATGGGGCTTCAGCAAAGATTGCAGTATAAATGTAATTTCTGAGATATATTCTGACTTGGGTGCATGACCAGGTTACCATGAATTATTATAGAAAACATTCTTTGTATTCATTACTAGACATTTCTGAGATCAACAGCAAAACTACAACTTCAAGATCCTTTCAAAGCATATCCTAAAGCCCTCTGGATATTTCTGTTTTATATAAGCTGTTCTTATGCTCTGCCTACAAGGGTCTCACTGTAAATGTAAAGATCCTTTGGGGCTGGGCTAGCAGGACTAAATTGGAAGATGGTTTTGTCTGGACCAGGAACACACAAACCCAGCTTTTTCTTGTTGTGGCATTTGTTCTCACAATAAAAACCATCAAGGAAGAAATTAGAAATCAGCTGCCATAGCAAATGGGTACAAAAATTGGTTTGGATGCTACATAGAACAATGAGAAACAGAAACCAAACTGCAGTAGGGTAACACACACATTTTATCATCACCATTGAATTACCAAAGCCCACAACCAGTCTGGAACAGAACAAAAAGCACACAAAGGAGAATTTTATACTTAACAGTGTGCTCCTAGGGGATAAATGTTATACAAATACCATAAATGCCTACCCTTATCTTCAAGAAACAAAGTGGTTCTTGAAATGGGATGTTAGCATGTTCAAAACTAAACTAGTCTTTGTGTTCTTGGGAAACTTTAACTGCAAAGTGACTCTGCTTTTGGAAGCTTCTCCTTTGCGGTCTGGTGGGGTAGATTAACAACAGATCTACTAATGTCATCACTCCCCATGAAACAACCAGTATGCTGAGCTCTAAACACTGTGCCTGTGGGAACAGTTTGTTTATTCTTGCTTAGCATGAGAAATTCTAGAAGAACAACTTGTAAATAGAAATTTTAGAAACTTTAAAATGAGAAGATTGGAACCATTGTTTCAAGATTGAGCACCTACAATTCATTTAGGGGAAATTCACACTAGTGTGTCTCAGAGCTTCAGGCATATTGGACAATTGCTGGCCTTAGTTCTTCAATAAAACACGGAGTTAATTCAGCTCTTCCATCCAAAAATCCTAAATTTTCATCCATGATTCCTAAAACCTTTGAGCACATACTGCGAAATGCAAATAAGGCTACGAAATGTTCATCTGTGATCAGCACCTAATGATTTGAGTGACCTGAATTTGGAGAATATTCATGGAAGCATAATAATTAGACATGGAAAAGACCTGAGGCTGTCTTCTATTACCTAGTTAGTGCAGCACTGAGCCAAGACTGATTACTTTTGACCAATCTCATTTTGCAAAGAGCTGTGTCAAGAATCTTCCACTCCTTCTCTTGAGAGGTTTTCCCAATAAAGCAGATCTTGCTTTTAAAATATTTGTCTTGATAACCTGTATCCACTTTTTGAGCGGTCTACTTCACTTCAATACTAGTCACACATTGCTTTGCTTTAAAGAAAGGTGTGTTCAGCTTTATCAAATATTCAAGGACATTCCAGTGGCTCTTAAGCTTTTGTTTGGTCGTATTGTTCTCTATGTGCTTTTCTCTTCAGCACTTCAGAACCTCAAGGGCATTCCTCAGGTATCTCCTGTACAAGTCTGGTCCTCCAGAAAATGGATAAGAAATGAGAAATTTTACTAGAAGTAGCCTATGAAGTCCCCACTAGACTGCACAGATGGCCAAGAAATCGTAATTGGAAGCATTCATACATATTTCAGAGAGAAATACTGGAAAAAAAAGATAAAATGCAAGAGGAAAAGGAGCAAAACCCCTCAACTCAACACGCACTTTGGCTGAAACTAGGTTGGTGTTTCCCCTAAACATCCATCATGCAACCCAATTGACAACACTTGAATTAAACGGATGCAAGGGAAGCATTGTTAAACAAGGCTCTCTTAAGGACTGTGACTGCTACAGTTTGATTGCATATCTTATCTTCAGCCAGAATATTAAATATATGGAAAAAACAATCCTGCTAGATACAAACTACCCAAGATACGTAAATACATGGTGAGCTAGGAAACACAAACAGTCCAGACTCTAGGGCTGGACCTTAATGCCAAGACAGCACTGTGGCTGACATCATGCATAAACAATAACAACTAGGACACTTTCTGGAGCCCAGCCAACATGTAGGTTTTTTCTTAAAGGATGCACTAGTATTAACACTATTATTAAAATCATGTAAAATTTCACAGATTTAGAAAAAGAAAGGAAAAAACACCACACCCAGAAAATGCGTGGAGAAACTGGAAAAATCTAAATATAGATATTTCGTCATAAAGATTTTATTGGTGCCAGTTAAGAATGATTTTCTCACTCGTGTCTTTAGCAGATTTGTGCCAATTTTGCAATTTTTGTGCTTCTACATCCCCCCTGACAGTACATCAGACATTCCCCTCCCTTTGGAGTACACCCAAGGAAAATGTATTCCAACCTCAGGGTTGGATGAGCCATGGCTGTAAGCCAGGGTTTCTGCATTGAATTCCCAGTTTTTTTTCCAAATCTCTCTGCATATGCTCTGCCAATTCATTGTCTCCAGAAGTAAGAAGAAGCTAATAAAGCTGTGTTGGTATGTCCAGTATGGTTCAGCACTCTCTGCTAACCTCCTGCTTCACTAGGCTGAAATCCCTCCTTGCAGTGCTAAAGCACGCTAAAAGTTTTGGAGAGGTGTTACTGGAGAGCAGTTGGTAAAGGGCTCAGTGCAGGTAACTTGTAAACTTGCACAGAATTTCAGAAGCTGTCTGTGAAGGCAGGGCAGATTTGCAGGACCAGGGCCCTATATTCTGAAGAGGTGATCTGGGCTGGTTCTTTGCCAGTTGAACTGGTTGGACTTCACTAGAATTGCTCTTGACACAGCAGCAGCAGAGAAAGGAAAAAATGGCCTTTGAAGATGCAAGTGACATTTCCCATGGCTTCTTTAGCTTCAAGGACTTTGATAATACCACTGTGAAGAGAAGGGAAGTCTCTGCTAGGTTGAAAGTAACCTATTTTATTAAAAATTTTCATCTCTGATGTTTAGTAAAAGCCAAGTGGCCTCCATTATCTACACAAAAATAGCCCACTAGGTATTCAGGGCTGTCTTTTCTAGTATCTCTGCGCTCTCTGTAGCCCTGGGTACATTCCTCATGCATTAGCTGAACAGGATTCTCTGAACCACTCCTCGATCTGGGGTACATTCCACATTTAACATTGTTGTGCACTCACTCGCTGAACCATTTTTAAACTCAGCCTCCTGCTGAGAGCTAAATGCACTGTTTGTATTCTAATCTTTGTACCTACTGCAGCTAAAGTATAGTGGTTCCAGAGCTAGAAGGCAATAGCTAAAGTGGAGGAAATGTAATTAAGAAGACTAAAAAAAATGATTGATAGAAAATGCAGCACATTGCTCTAGACATATTAATTTAGTGCTGAGTGACTCGAACAACTAATTTATTAAAATTACCTGGAAGCGTCTTATGATTACCCCAACATAAGCAGTCTTTAATTCGCCTCTGCCTCTATTCCTGGCAAGACAGTCCACGCTTTGCATGCCCAATATACAAGATGCACGAAAACCAATTAATGCTGTTGACCTATAAAAATGGGATAACACCAGTGGACTTGATCACCATCAGACAAGTGCAGATAACTGGTAAATTAAGGACTTGCTTCTAATTTGTGAAGCCAGTCAGAATTAAAACATGCTGAACTCTCCCTGGCATCCATGAGAGGTATGAATGTTTAGTATCCTGTGCCACTCTGAGATGGTTGTGACACTTCACAAGTTCATTGCCTGTAGCGACCAGAAAATGAACCCAGAGAAGGGAGAGGTGGCTATAATGAGAGGAATACCACACACTTCCATGCCGGGCTCCTGCCCTCTTTGCCCTCACAGCTCCATCCCTCCCAAAGCTGCCCTTGTGTGATGAGCTCATGGTTCCTCTAGCAGAGCTAAAATCACACCACAGGCTCCTTCAGGCTGCTGCTGACTGACTCTTAATCACAGCTCAGTCTCCTTCACTGCATGGAAACATTTCAGAGGCTTGGTCACGAAACACAGAGAAGGCCTTGGTTTCTCACTCCACCAGTAAATACGTTGCATATTATTGAACTGACTCTCAGGTTTGGGGATATTTCCATGGCGGTTTAACTACACCAAGCTCATCAGTGAGCTCCTATGTGCTTGCTCAGAGATGTCAGCAGGATGAGATCCATGAAGAAGTCTGAACTGGTTCATCCAGAATACCATAGAAAAGAATTTCTCTTATAAAAAATGAAGTCTAATAGAGGAAGATATCAGACATAAGCTGGAAATCGCTTTAGAGAACTTTTTTTTGTTGGAATATTAAAGAAGGTTTTGTTCAATGTCCCTGAGCAGAAAATGGTGATAAAAGTGGAAACTGATAAGCAGGACATGTCCAAGGGACAGGAGAAGAGATGCAGCCTGACAGGTGTAGTGCTGTTCCACTGCACTCAAACCTGGAGAAGAACATCCAGCCCTGTGCTGACTGTTGGGGGAGTGAGTGGCTGTCATACTTAGTCCATGAGGAGAGAGACCTACTGGGAAATAAAAGAAAAAGCCCCTGAGAGTCAATACACCCTGGCAAAAAATCTCAACCCAGAGTAGCCTTTTGCTGCCATAGGCATGTTCCAATGGTTAAGGATAAAAGATGCTTTTAGCCTCTTCAGGTTCCTGGTAGATGATCAAGCAGTTTCTCCTCCCAGGAACTGCACTGTCACCTGAGTCTGCTCATCAAGGCTTCACACAAAGGCCAGGCACTGTTTTTTCACCCCACAATGTCCCACAAAGAGAATGCACACCACATCTGGCCCATTTGGGCACTCAAAGTTAAAGTCCCTCCCTGGAATGCCCAGCTGCTCCAGGCCATGCTCCTCTCCAGCCTGTCACCAGTGACACTGTGGTCTTGAAAGCTTTGGCCTGCATTACATCTGACAGAGAGAAGGCATATCTACCTGGTGATAAATGTCATGGCCCATAATTATTGAGAAAAACTATTTCATGGGGATGGAAATCGTTGTGCTGACCTCTCCTTTTAGTATCTGTATCTCTGGTAAAAGGCTGCAATTCACAGTAGGCATGAGCCAAGTTCAGTACAATGCTCCTTCAGCAAAGTGAGGGGAACTGCATTAAGGAATGGTTTTGGCCCCTTGTGTGCAATCAGAACGTGATAAAGGTGCTGCTGAAATGACCCACTGCACTGCATAACAACTGCTGGAGGCCAGGGAAAGGCCCCTCTTTTGTTTGTAGAGATGGCAAGGCACAGCAATAAACCTGATTTTCCATCAAGTTCATTTTCTAAATGATTATCCAGCATATGACTCTCCCAGCCCTGTGTCTGTTCTGATGATTAGTTTGCTGCCATCTCAGGCTACATGGACCTTCCCCGAGTTCATAATGGGAAAGATATTAATTATAGTCAGGGAAAATTGAGTTCCATGACTCCCAGAGGACCATGCTACAGCCTCCGTGAAACAACTTCTTTCCACCTTTTTATGTCAAGTACAACAGACTCCACATAAATGGTGCAAAACATTTTTATGAGTTACATCATGAATGGAAAAGAACAGCAATTGTATCAAACTGCCTGTGTGCATTAACCTTGTTTCTGAGGAGCTAAAATTATTTCTGGAAGCGAAGTTAAAGATACTGCACTAAGAAGAGTCTGTCACTTGGTCTTCCTTCTCCTCTTTTGCCTATTAGCAGAGGTCATACAGCTGCCTGCTTGAACACTGGAGAGGGTTCTAGATGGTGAGTAAAATTTGCAAACCCTAAAGCTATGCACTTAAGTTCTTACCCTGAGGAACATTTTAAATAGGCACCACAGAGGGAACCAAACCCAGTGCACATTAAGTAGACTACAAACTAATCTCAGGAGGCAACTTGCTCTGGAGAATGAGCCTTAGTTCCAACAGATAACCCTTTCTTATTGCTCTTATCATGACAGCATCTTTCAGAAAGACCACTGCTCTCCCAGAAATAAGTGAATTATCTTAAACTGATTAAGGGCAAAATCAACGATTGCTGTTAAATTTTCCTTGATTTGTGCTGCATACTGACAATCATTAAAATACAACTTTCTTGATCATTCACTTTTTATTGCTTGATCTTCCTCTGTATGAGGACTATACTTTCCCAAGCAGTGTGATCTGAAAGTGACAGCACAGAACTGGGAGGAAAAAACCCCTTAAGTTTGAATCCTTACCCTGCCACTGCAAAAAAAAAAAAAAAAAAAAAGAAAAAGGGAAAAAATCCTCCCTCACTCTCTTACTTCTGGAGAATGGGAATTAATTGCCTTGCACATATACACACACAATTTCAAACAGGCTCAAGTAGCATACGTATAAGAATTAATTGCACATGCCTGTTTTCTCTGAAGTAAAGACACATTAAGGATGTAAAGGCATTTCCAGACCCATGGGAACAGTGTTCTTATACCAGCAGCACTCTGCTGGAATACAAAAGAACCTGCGGGGTTTGCTTTTTTAAATGTGTTTAGCATGGCTGAGGAGCCTAGGACTGCTGCTGTGGCTGCTGAGTCCCTTCCAGCCCCAGGCCAACAGCACAGGGAATGTGAGGAGCCTTGTCCAAGTGTCCCCAAACCTGATGCATGCACAGAAGACACATTTGCATACAAGAGGATGGATGTGTGAGTAACAGAGCTCTGACACTGGTGGGCAGACAGGGAAAGGGGCAGCAAGGGTAGGAATGGACACAGAAGTTGCTGGTGCCAGGAGTAGAACTGAGTTTGAGCATCCTCTTCTGTCCTTCTCCCTCCCTCCTACTTTTTAGTCATTCCTTTCCAACTTTCTCCAAAGCACTGACAAAAGGAGAATGAAGAACACAGCCTGCTCAAAAGGAAGCCTGAGCACTGCTTCTCACACTGCTCTGTTTTACCCTGGAGAAACAGGAGGCAAGGCTCCACAGTTCACTCGGGGATTCATCCCAGGCCTCTCTGTGCTTGCTCAGAGCTCTGGTGTCCTGTGGGAGCCCAGTGCCGTGTGGGAGCATGGAGCAAACCCAGTGCATTACTCCTCCCTCCCGGAATGCACCTGATGCTGCCAGGAACAGCTCCCATGTCAGCTGGGCAGGCTGAGCCATCACTCCCCACCTCTCAGGGATAAACCAAGGGGAGGAGAGACAAACCCAGCCCAGGCAGAGAAAGCAATTGCCTGGGGGAGCAGAGAAAGAAGCTTCTTCCCCTGCCCCTCACACGGGTGTGTTGCCACCAACAGCCCAGCAAGAACCCCAGGCTGAGGGGCTGGTCCTTGTCTCAGCAGCAGCAACGCAACTTGGGCATCCTAGGGGCAAGCAAAAGGGCTTGAAATGGAGATTTCCATTTCTGCCATCTGAGAGAGAGAGGAAAACCCCTGGTTTCTCTGTCTCGCTCTTCATGCAAAGAGAAACTGCAAGTTATGTATTGTAGGGACCTTACTCTAGCTCAGAGTGCCTTGTGCGGTCGTTAGGAAGGCCTGACACCAACATACAATATAAACTTCCAGTTCTGGAACAGTCAAGGGCTTAAAACACAAAAAAATCTAGCTTTGAATTTTATGGAGGCAATTTAAAACAAGAAAAGCTTCACAGATTTTTGAAAATGCTGGATTCTAGCTTTAGTAAAATCTTATTCTTGATTAAATGCTGCTTCATTGAAAATGGTGTGTGATTTCTCATCAGCATAAGTCTGCTATAATACCTGTACAGGCTGTCAAATTATTGTCAAATTGAAACACTGATTTCCCCTTTCTGTCCATTTGATCATAAATTCCATTTGTATTTCTCTGCTTTCTCTACAAAGGCTTTTGAGCTCAAGATCACACGATCTGGCAATAAAAACATTCAAGCAGCAATACAGAGAGCTGGGAATTTATTGTATCAGGATTTATTTTTAAAATATAGGTTTCTCCTGATAAACTAATATTGTCATCTGTTCTGGTGGCAGAGCATACTGCAAACAGCAATCTTCCCCTAGAGAAAAAATGTCAGATTGTGATTTATGAACAGGGAGCCACTAAAGAGTATGATTTCACCCTAAATTAGTAATTTATCAAGTAAAGAACAACAAGCAAATAGCTGAATATTGGTGTCTTAAAGGGTCAATGGACTTTTCACTAACTTTTGCTTCAAGCACAAATAACCAGAGACTCCTCCAAGGAAAAGCTGTTCTAGTGGATGCCCTAGAAAATGAAAACATTTAGGTTTAAGTGTTGGGGAAAACATTCCCAACATGACCTTTGAGTGTCCACACGGGTTCAGAGGAGCCCCACACAAGGGGAGTGCACAAGGCTGCTAAATGTAGCAAGTCCTTTGAAATGTGGTAGTGTAAGTCAAAAGGACATACTGGGGAGAAGGGGAGCAAGGAGAAGAAAACAAAGCCATCTAAAAGGGTGAGTGTTTGCAACCTTAATTAACTGTCTGAAGTGAAGCAGTTGATTTCCACATACAGTGGATTATGAATTATTGGAAATCACTATGACACAAAACAACAGAACGATTGCTTTTTAAAATCCTCTTACAGGCCACGGAAATAAGTTTCTAGACATCCATCTGGGAGGAGGTTCCCTCTACCTCTGATCAATTTTGGCAGGAAACATATACCATCAGTGCCTAAAGGCATGACCATGGATGCACAGTTACTCAGCTAGGACTTCAAGTAAACCAAGGAGGATCAAAATGTAATTCCCTAGTCACTCCCTCAGAAATCTTTTCTCCAGGCTCCCCAGCCTTCACTCCCAAGAATTTCAATGATTTGTAATTTTGTTGACTTAGGAGCTGCAGTGCACTCAAATTCACACTGCTCTCAATCTTACAGAATGAAGTATAAATTCTTTCTTTCCAAATACCATACTGCAGATGTAGATGTCTGGATCTGGGTCCATAATTTCCACAAAATTAGGCAATTAAAATTTTACTTGCGGCAGTTTAAGTGCATCTGTAAAACTGCTACTAGACGTGTCAATAGAACAATTTATGGTTCCGTGCCTTTAGATCTGCACTATTAGAAGATTTCATGGTGCATCAATCCAGAACGGCCATGAAAAATGGGTGTTTATTTTACTGGTTAGATGCCATCAATCTGTTTCTTTATATGGCACAGCTGGATTTAATAATTAATGAAGAACTTAGTTTCTTAACTACTGCAAAAATTTCTTGTCCATCCAAGAACAGATTCAGATTTCTGTTGATGTAATTCCACCGTCTCCTGTCAATTTGTATAGGTCTGCATCTTTTTCTGAGATTGCTTAAATAACTATAATCAAGCCAATAATATATAATATATAACCAAGAGCAAGCAGAAGAAAGTTCTCCAAGCCTCAGATTCTCACTGTATAGCAGAAGGGTACTAGATATACTACTTTTCTAATAAAGTTTTGTGATTTTTTTTTTTTCCTCATCCTTTGTAATGATGCTAAAACTTCCTTGGGTGATGATATGGTCCCTTGCTCTTTCAAACTGCAGAGAACAAAGGTGGTGGTAACCAGAGATATGGAGAAGTAAAGAGTTGCAAAAGAAGGAGATTGGTGTAGCACAGGAAATTTGGTGAGAGACACCGAAAGGCAACCGTCTAAATCAGTGTCACTGGTAAATGTTCATTTCTGGTCCTGAAAAGTTCTGGAAAAGAAGCCCTTCCTCATTTCCACTGTAGCTTGCTTGAACACTCACAACATCTGCAAATGTTGTATTTTGGCTTTGTGAGAAATAAAACAGTTGCCTTATTCAGTAGAGTCAGTTCACAGGTCCGGTGGTCTCAGTGCTTTTAGCTTTACTGATTACAGTAGATACATTTTGAAAAAATTAAGAATGATTACTTAATCTGCCTGATGAATATGTGTACGTATTCCATAGACTTTGGTCTTGGTTAAAGAAAGGTGGCGAAGAGGACAGGGTGGCAGCTGCCCTTTATGTGTGATCATCAGCTCTCCACTGGTTCCTCCCACCAGAACCACTTCTCAGGCTAGAGGAGCAAGTCTCCTGTATGCTGGTGGAATCCTCTTCTTTGTTTAAATTTTGGCACACGAACTGAGTCTAGAACAATCTAAATTCACATTCAAGGGAAACAGACTGGGACAATCAATAGCAAGATAGGCCAAGTTTCAGTTCTGACACAAATAACCTGATTACAAATTTATCCTGGATAGCAGACAGGCAGCCTAGAGAATCCTGTACAAAAGCTTGCTCCAGCATTCCCACATCAATTGCCTGAAACAACTGCACTTGTGCAGCACAAAAGCTGCTATGAGACATTAAACACGGGCCCAGAAAAGCCAGAGCACTAATGATCAGTGCCCACACAGGAGTACAAAAGGAGAGGCAGCTATTTCATTTTGCTGTCCTTAGAAGAGAGAGCAGAGAGGCCACAGCCTGAGTGTTTACAGGGGCTGAAACCTCGGAAAGAGCCCGAGGGTTTGCAGCAGTTGTGAGGAATGGCCTGGTCTCCTTGGGTGATCCAAAAAGGCAGAGGGATCAGTGCCCTCACCACAAAACTGATTAATGTGAGATGGTCTGTGTCAGCCACAAACCTGGGCAGCTCATAGCTCAGTGCTGACATATTTCAATCAAAGCATGTCTGCAGCTGAACTTAATAACCAGCCAGCCCATCAAGTGGTGGGCACTGAGCAATCCCAAACCAGCCCAGGAATTTTAAAAGGGTCCTGGCTTGCTGCAGGACTGCAGAGAGTGCCCTGGCTGTCAGATGCAGTTGCTGTATCCACGGCTGACATGGACATCAAGATCCCTGCTCCCCTCCATCAGCACTGCTGTGATACTGGAAAATGGGGAGGGCCACCTGGGATCACTGCCCTACATGAGCCATCCTGAGGCTGTCCTGTGCAATCTCTTCTGCATTTTTCCAGCAATGACATTTCATCACTTTTGAATGAAATAAGTTCTTTTGCAGTGAAATTGCTTTTTTTTTCTGTCAGCCAGAGGTCAGACACTCTGCTTAATAGTAAAGCAAACAAAAAATGCTGCCTTCTTTTTATTCTATTTTATTTCTTTCAATAAACAGTGCAATTGTTTTAATTTGACTATCTAAATGTATTTATTTGATTATGAAAGCATAGCTTTTTTGGGGGTGGTTGCAGTGCCCTGAATTCATTTGAGAAGCACTTAAATCAACGAAGTTTTAAACCACTTCATATCACACTGCTCTGTACCACCAAAGTGTTATTTTTGACATATAATGTGCATTTCAAAAGCAGAGGTTATTTCTCAGAGAGTAGCAGAGAGCATACACATAGAGCATACACCCTTGCACTCACCTGGAGTCAAACAGTTGAACATTTATTGAGGCTGCCAAGAGTATTTCACAGGATTTTCACATTTGAAATGGGTTTATCTGATAGAAGTCATGGGAATTGATTTACTCTGCCAAGAGAAACAGCTCCAGCTTCTCTACCCCTTTAACAACGCCCCTGGAGAGCGCTGGTGGACAATGGAAATTGCCAGTGTAAGGAACAGCCCAGAGCTAACTAGCAGAGGTGAGATTATCACACTGAAATTGTGCAGCAACTTCCACGTGGACTTGTTTGTCCCATCCCGTTCATCTTCCCATGATCACAGATCATCGTAAAACCTCAACGTCCAAAAGTCTTTGCTGGGGGCTACTTCAAGACTGATCTAAGTAGCAAGAAGCATCTAAAGCGACAAGCCTCAAAAGAGACCTCTCAGGTTCTTGTTTGAAGCAGATTCTAGCTGAGGTTTTTACGATTAACAGAAATCTCTGCTCGTATTAGAACTGTGCTAGTTTTCACTTAGCCACAAAAGCAGATAGAAAAAGGGCGTTTGCTGGCAGAAAATAAAGCAAAGATGGATAGGCCTTACTGGATACAAAATACAGGACTACTCAAAACCCAGTGACAGTACCCAAGCTGAAGGAAGAGTCAAGGACAAAACTGGGGTACAAGAGAAGAAAAATCAACTCCCAAGAGAAGGAAGACTGAGATAACTGTCTTGATATTAAAAAAGTATAAAATGCAAGTTTGTTTTGGTTTTTTTTAAAGCCAAAATAAAACCCTAGTCAACAGCTTCCCATGAACAATGACCTACAGAACAAATCAGCGCAGAAATCTGCATTCAGCAGTTTGTTGCCAAAGTCCTACTCTTTACTCCCTGGAGCACACAGCCCTCCCAGAGCCATTTGCATTAATGAATAGGTCACATTTGCTGTGAAAAGAGACCCAGGAATAGGGCAACCTTCTCACCAGAGAGCTCTCTTGTAAAGCCCCTGCGTACACAAAACAGCTTGAATGCCTGGGGAATGCTATGCTGTTGTTGCTGGCTGAGACAAAGCACTGTGGAAAGCCTAATCTGTACGTCAATCAGTTATAAAACTAATATTTACCCTGACTACATTATAATGCCACAGAAATAAGGAGATCTTATTTAACCCAAACAGGCAACCCTGTTAGACACCACTCTTTCCTTACGACAGTCTGTTCCTGTATCCACTTTCTTGTTTTACAGGAGTTTTTCCCTCAATATTTTATACAATGATTAATTGGCAAAGGTAGCTCGTGTGTACTATAAAAGAGACACAAAATCAAATCAGGTGACAGTAAAAACCAGACAAGGGAAGAAAAAACCCCAAACCCAAGGGAAAGCTAAACGGCACGGAGAGGTACGACTATAACAGTACTCATGTAGTGCTACTGAGCTTTCACTCCTCCTCCCGCACAGACACACACGTCCAACACCTGGGATTTTACTGGCATTTGCTACCAGTGTATATTTTATGGAAGGCAGTTTGACACACCAAACCCAACAGGAGTCTTTAACAACTCCCTGACACTTTAACCAGTTCAGCATTGGAGCACTAGGGACAAATCTACAGAGCCACTGTAAGACGATCTTTAGGCTGCCCCTGTCCCCTCTCCCCGAGGGATCACTCAGTGCAAGGCAAGGAGCCGCAGGGCTCCTCCAGCACACTCAGTGCTGGAAATGCATCTTCATTAACCTGCAGGCGAATCAAGCACAGCCTGCAGGAGAAACAAGTGGCTTCTGGGTGGCTGAAAAATGAGCACAGTTCTCCCTGCGAACGTGGGGGGTCAGCTGCACTGAATTCAGGGGAATGGATCACTAAAAAACAGCTGGTTTTGGCCTGGGGAACAAAAGAGTGCATTTGACCCAACTGGAAACAATTTTTCAAGGGGTAGTGAAAGCCTCAATGTTGTTTGCAAACCTAGTTTAGGGCTGAGTTTAAGGTATAAGGGCAACAGAGGAACTCGATGGCTGCTGGAACGCAGGAAGCCTTCAAGAGTTAATACTTGACCTGATGTCACAGGGGTCCTGTTTGCTTTTGTTCAGAGCTAAATGTGGCCAACTGGACCACAGGTAAACCTAGGATTAGGATGAGCATAGGGCATCAGAAGCAGAGGACTACTGAGTGTGATTTTTGCACAATCCCTACTAAAGAGTTCATTAATTGAGAGGGGGGCATCAGTGGAATCTAAGTGCAGGCATTTGAGGCAAATATAGGTCACTAATATTTTTTTAAATCTAGTATCATGTCTGTCAGGGAGTTTTAGAGAGAGGTAAGCAAGGCTTCAGTTCTTTCATATTCCTCAAATGTTTTAATATTCAGAATCAGCATAGACTTTATGGCCTATTTTTACTTTTCAGGAAATTCTGACTCATCCTTCCAAATTAAAAAAAAGAGAAGCATTTGGGAGTTCTATTCCTTGCATAATCATTACAGATCCATACATATAAAATCAACTCCATAAATTAATAAATATAAAAAGAAAACATGTATTTATATAGAGGTAGTCATCTATCTTTCCCCAGGTTATGATGGGCTTTGAGACTGGTACAAAAAAAGACCTGTGCAGCATAATTTTGGAATACTCTGGCATTCTGGGTTGTGAAGTCATGTCTGTAACTGATTAGGATTAGTGGATTTTGACAAAGGAAAGGGATTACTCAAGTCCACAATTTCTTGCAGTTGCTACAAGCGGACACAGAAAGCACAGCGAAATGAGTAACATCCCTCCTGCCCTAAACACAGGATGACAAAGATGACACTGACCCACATGTTTTCAGAAAATCCTGCCTGAACAGTGGAAGCTGCAAGTCTGGCATGCCAACAGCCCGTGTAGGGCTCCAGAACAGCAGTGCTCAGTGAGAGCTTACCAGAAGAAAAGCCCCCACAGGTTTTCTGTGGTCTTTCTGCTGTTCAGAGAAAGAAGCAGCTTCTCAAACATCCCTTAGCACGAACACCAACAGCACAGAATGGGAGCAAATTCAGGATCAGTGACACTATGGTGGATCTGGTGTGCGGTGTTTCACTCCATGTCCTTTGCAGATCAAGCCATGCACAGTTAGGTGCTCCCCAATGAAAAGGTGCAAAACTAAAACTAATCAGGAAAATTACAGTAAGTGGAGGAATCTGATGCTTCAGCTACTTTTTCCAGCTGGGCTTACAAACACAAATGATGCTTCTGTGACTTTTCCCTCTCTGAAAGGAAGTGAAGTGGCTAGAGATTAACTTTCATCCTCCCACCACACTGCAGGTAGGAAACAGAGGGAGAATATAAAGCTCCTTTCTCTCAGTAATGATCTTCTGATCTACCTCTTACAACTAAAAAACATGTGAAATGAGGGGAATTAGAACAAAAGCAGTTCCACTTCAGCATGCAAATATCCTTATGAGTTGGGAGCTCAGAAACACCACTGTGAATACAAATATATTTCACTTGAAATAGAAGACACTTTTTCTCAATACAGAAGAGAGGAGTAAATCCCCAAATTGGGTCATGAAAGTGCACTTTGGACTTATCTTTATTCTTAATGGAAAGCCCATTCCTGCAGTTTTTAGGGAACGACTCCAAAGAAGCTCTGGCACAAGGAGAACTCCATGCACCTCCAAGTGCAGAGTGCTTCTCAGATAAGTATTTTTATTGCCTTTTTTTAAGTTACAGAAAATGTTCTCTCCAGAGGCAGAAAAAAAGATAAATGGTTTACGTTATTCAAAGAAAAAAAACCCCGAGACATCCTGCCCACTCTAAGATCTCTAAATATACCTGCCTTACCAGCAGAGCCCATCTCAGAGAATGGATCAAATTTCTAGCATCGATAATTTTGCAGAGGTAATGCATTATCTCCTCCCTCAACTGTTTACCAACAGGAAAAAACAATCTGTGGGGAAACAGCATGAAAATACCAGAAACTCAAGTGCTGAATACTCCAAATAACAATCCTCACACCAATGGTGTCAGTAGAAAGTGCTTAGGCAATCACTTTTTCTGTCCCAGCTCTTAGCAGACTTAGACATCCTCTTGCTTCTGACTCTGTGTTGCCTATTGCATTCTTACATTTCATCTAGAAATTTGTTAAGAAAAACCAGCTGTGTTTATTCCAATAGTCTGTTCCTAAGGCCAGCAAATATGTGTATTCTGCACTTTTGAGAGCTTGTGGACCTTGCTGTGGTTAACACAGGCAGAGGAAAATGACACATTCTCTTTAAATGCTGTGATACCCTTTAATATTTTATCATTTTCTACTAATTGTGAGGATGTCATTTGTAATGCACACCCCTGATAAAAATAAGGGTGTCTATTACATTAACAGTTCTCAAAGGCAATACTTCCCATAAAACAGCTTCTTATTAAAATTGTGTTAAATCACCTTTCTATTGGGAA
This sequence comes from Corvus kubaryi, assembly GCF_017639235.1. NCBI lineage: Eukaryota > Metazoa > Chordata > Aves > Passeriformes > Corvidae > Corvus > Corvus kubaryi. Next base: position 13,218,859 of record NW_024581093.1, on the reverse strand, counting down.
TTTTGGCATTTGTTTTTATGTCAGATTTAAGTAACAAGTTAAAATGTCACAATCTACAGCAAAATCAGATTCTAGAAATATTTCCATTAAGGAAGATCAAACTGCTTTGTGTCCAGAAGGATTTTTCAGTCTTCATTGCATAATAGTCAACACAAAATATTTGATACATAAGGTTCCAATGATTTCCCATAGCATTCTGATAAAACCCTATGCATTTTTGGGAAACGCTCCCATTTTGCCAAATCAGTAGTATCAGATAAAAAAATGCATCAACCAGCACCCCTCAGTCACCTCTGAATTCAATTTCACTTGTTCAGTTGCTGCACATGCTAATTTTTTCTCACTTTTTATTGACTGAACTTTGTTCATTGGATTTCAAAAGTGTTTTCCCAATAGTTTCTTGAGAAAATACAAGAAAAAAGGTTCTCGGCTGGTGGAGGCTGGCAAAGCTCCAGAGAAGTCAGTGGGCCTCAGCTGAGGCACTGGCCCTTTGTGAGTGCTCACAGAGGCTTTTTATGTGCTGCAGAGAGGCTGGGTTATGCAGAGGAGTCAGGAAACCTCACTGTGTCTCCAGTTTGCAAAGATTATAGATATTTCAGCAGTCACCATTCATTTGAGGCTAATGGTACAGTGACAGTTGTGAATAAAGGAGAAGACTCAGTGGGATTCAGATAACTGTGATTGCTTTACCTGCCCCGACCTTTGCTCAGAGCCCCGAGTGCAGCGCTCAGTGTGTTTAGGAGAGCCAGGGAATGCATGTTCAGGCAGATAAGTACCTATCTGGAAACTCCCAAAAGCACCTCCTGCTGCTCCTTGCTTTCATTTTCACTCGAGTTCTGAGCAGTTTGAGGAACAAAATCTGTACCATAAAGCTGGAGGAGAAACCTTCTGTGGCAAAGCTTTCAGGAGAGAACAGCCTTTCTGTGAGGAAATGGGACGTCCAGGAGGCCTCCAGGCCATGCCATCATCCTGTCCATGGGGCTGTTTGATGAACACAGGAGGGACCCTGAGTGCAGCCTGGGGATCTGAAACAATTCTCCTTCCTACCAAATTATCTCAGACCTGCAGAAACTTTTCCATGTTGGATCTAGAGCAAAGGCTTGAACTAATGGCATTTCTGCATATATTTGCATTATTTTTTGCTGTGGAAATTGGCCAACAGTTTCAAGGACTTTCATCATTGTGGCTTCTTACCATAACTTTTTATTGCTTAATCTGCATAGAGTCTATCATGAATGGCCACTGCCTGCAGACAAGAATTTATTTGCCTCCACAGTAACTCAGACACATCCTGTGGGCTGTAGAGAAGCCAAAGTTCCTCAGAAACCCTCATTCCTTTACCTTTCTTTAGTCTCTGAAAAAGTGAAAATCAGTACATCTGCTTTAGCCACACTAAAGAAAATGGCAACTCTGAAACCAGCAGAAGAAGAACAATGAAAGAGCAAAGAAAGAAAAATGACATAGAAAAATACTACTGTGATAGCTGGTCCTGATCCACCCCAGAAAGTAACTGAAATCAGTAAAGAAAACTGATTTCACGTGATCTTCATCTAAATATCAGCTCACTTGCTTGAGAGTGGTGTCAGTTTAGGAATTTCCTGATAATGACACTGCATTTTCACAAGAGTAAGGAAAGTTCATCTTGCAGAGCTGCTCATGTGTCAGATCTGACTTAGCCAAATGAGGAGTTTTTAATTTCAAGAGAACTGAAAAATATTTCAGGGCATATTGTTGCATTTTTAAGTTTAGATGTTAAAAGTATCCACCATATAGCAGCATCTGTAGCATAATAAACCATCACCTATTTTATAATTTAATTTCACTAAAAGTGAAATTAAAGTGCTATTGGTGAGAGAAAGAAACAGAAAAATCTGGTATTGCACAAGAAATACAGTTTAGTAAGCTGGAAATCAAAAAAAGGCAGGAATAAAGAAGGCAAAAGAAGGTGAAACAATATCAAAACCAAGAAAAGAGCACTGCATTTTAATCCAGTTCTTAACACAAACTCATGCCTCAGTGCACAGATGGCCAGGAGCATTAAAAGAATACTGGAGTCAAAAGCACAGGACCACACCTTCCTATTCCCCCCAAAATAAAAGTCTTGCTTGAGACTGCAGGAGATGAGGCTTTGGCTCCGCCAGCAGCAGATACAAACACCTCTGAGTGACTGGCATCAGTGTGAAAACCAGAAACATCAGAAAAATTTCTCGCCAAGGTTTTTAGAGTGGAGGAGATCATCTAGGTTAAAAATCATCCTCCTAATTACAGCAAGTGCAGTAAGCTTTTTGCTGGGAGAAACTGAGATGTGGCTCAGAGTGCAGAGATGTGATCAGCAGCCCCTTGAAACCAATGAAAAAGCCCTGCTTGGCAGCAGTGCTCGGAGCAGACTCCACTACTACAAGGCAGCAAGTGTCCCTCTATTCAGTTCAGCATGTCTGGAGAGACAGAGCTTAAGACAGAACTGTGCAATAAACAATTTAAGGAAAAGGTTTACAAAAATGCCATTCTGAAGGACTGGGAACGTGGACAATTCACCTTAAAGCTTTGTAACAGCTGCTCTGCCCAGGGAGGACAAACGCTACCCCCTCCACTGAGAGATGGAGAGAGAGAAATCAAACGTGTCAGCTGCTTTCACTGCGTAATGCTGCTTTCCAATCTTTGAAAAATATCAGATATTAAGAGAAACTTGTGGGGAGAATGTGAACAGGCATTCTGAAATAGAATTATCCAGAAAAAATGTTGTAGGTATTTTAAAATACCTTGAGAGGTATACAACCCTCACACAGCAAGGAGAGAGAAAAATTACAGCTGGTAGAAAACTTGTTCTGTGTTCCTCTGGCATTGTAAAATAAAATATAACATGTAGCAAAATGAATGTCAGGGTATGATATCTGATTGCTGTCAGACCTGGCACCCAAATGTTAAGTTTTTGGGTGCTCTAAAAATAACATGTACAACAGATACATTTAGAAATGGAGGAAAATGGAGGGCAATAAAAGGAAAAAAACCTTGAGTACATTTTCAAAAGCAGTACAGGACCCTGCAGGATAAGCCTCTAGTGTAAATGTCATTTAGTACTTCTCAACTTCTTAACCACCCTAATTCCTTTTCCTGTATGTTAAACAAACCTGTGTTTTCTCACTGCATTCCCCTTTGTTGTAAGGGGATGCTGTAGAGCTGGACTGTAGCTGCACCTTGTCTTTAGCCTCTGAGAATGTATTTCCTTCCTCTTTTGCTCAGCTCCCCCAGATATGACAGTCACGGTACCAAAATGCCTACTTACAAACCTCTGTGTGCAATAACCTTGAAATGGTACTTTCATACAGAATATTATTTATATTTATCACTACATATATTTTTATATTATACAAAAACTTTTTTCTACACACAGCTCTCTATTGAGACCTTTCCTACATCTAGAAGTTATTTGAATAACCATTTGATGTGTATGTAAAACTTTCTCAACTGTATATTCACAGGGATGATTTAGTTCTACATTTGCTCTGTTTATCAGATAATCCTTCAGGTGAGGCAGGATCTGCGCCTGATGCACAGAACCCTTTCCTCCTGTGGTGGACTCATCCCTGGCATGAGGGCGGCAGTGGGGATACAGCAGGGGCAGCCCCGAGGTGCTGCTCTGTCACTGCCTGGTGAGGCTGTGCCTTGCCAGGCATCTCTTTATGACATTTTTGTAATTCCACAGCTCAGGGAATTCAATACTGGACTTTCAGACTCAATCTGGCAAAACACAGAAAGAACACCACACTGGGCTTTCTGAGGTTTTCACGAGGCTTTGGCAGCATTTGCCATCCACCCTGGTGCAAGGTGAATGCTTTCTTAGTGCTTAATTTTTTGGAAAAAATGAGGGAACTGCTGTTTGGCTTTTTGGTGGCTGTTGGTTTTGTTTGTTTGTGTGTGTTTGAGAATACAGACTCCAAGATGTGCAGTTCATACTTGCAATTAAAATACCAGTAACAGTGACTGCTAGCAAGGGGCTGGTTTTCGGACATGGATACTGATCACTGACTGTTAACCATTCTGCCCCAAAACCAAATATCCACTGCCTCAGTAACTGAAGTTTTGCTGCCTACCCAGTCAGATACATATCCAGCACCCGTTGCATTAAGAGCATTTCATATGTTGAACCTTTCCAAATCTACCTGCAGATTTCCCATTTCCAGAAGGAACTAAAGCTTCACATCAGAGAGAAGAAAATGTTCTTTCTGAGGTAAACTCCAGCTTCTATTCAGCTTCTATTACTACCTGTACAAGGTGGGAAAAGGCACAGCCTTTACTTATGTCTGATGGAGCTGCATAATGCATTTTGTGGTGTGAAAAGTTTCAAACCCTTCAGACCATTTTGTATTTATGATGCAGGTCTTTGCTGTACCAAAAAAAGGCATCTGAGGTGATGTAAAGTAATGCCTTTCTTGTTAGACTGCAGCAGAAGCCTTCCCTATTTACTGTCTGCTCTGTAGCAATTTACTTGCAGTTTGCCATTAGGATAAAATATTTTTTTCCTCAGAATGGATCCCAGGAAATTTTTGAAGGTGACACACGAGGATGTTACCAAAGAAAAAGTTTTGTCACATGTTTTGTAAAGGACAATTTCTTTTGCAGCCTGAAATACCACTTGCCTCTTGTGACAGTGTTAGTAAACCCTGGACTCAAGATTTCTGAAATTAGCCTTTACCTTAGGGGTTTTGGTCTCAGCTGAAACCCAACCATGGAAATAGCAAATAATTAAAACCAACCAAACAAAACCTCCCAGCTTCTGAGATTTGCTGCTATTGTTAATATTTTACTATGGGCGAAAAATGCCATCAGTGTTTGGGAGCCAATGGTCACGAGCAACATACTTGAAAGTAATTAATTTAAAAAGACTCACAGGCTCTATGTAACTCAGCATTATTGCATAGGTGTGTTTAACAGATCCAGGTTTTACCACTTTCCTGACTGCAAACACTGCATCACATCCATTTCTACCTTAAATTGCACCTATCTCAGAAAAGCAGTTCTTTCCACACTCAGTAAGAGCCAATACCAGCATTGTAATGTAAATAAAAGTACCTAGAGGGAGAGGAGATGCACAATCGGTTTCCACAGACTCCATCAGTGGCACATACAGGAAGTGCTCCAGGAAAAGGCCGGGTAGAGATCTGCTGTGAAGATGAACAGCATGATCTTCTGCTTTACCGGTGTGAGCAGAAGCATCTTGGAGAATGGTTATTAGTAAATTATTTGCTTTACGAGTGAGGAGAGAAGCCTGGGCCTGGAAATCACTGGGAAGTTTCCCTTCTCCACCTCAGCTATAGCACAGAACTCAGAAAGGTCATACCCACCTGGCATCCGTGAGAAAGCATGATCATTTCTGGAAAATACTGCTGCAAGAACTTCTACAAGCACAGACAGTTATTTTTGTTGCTTAGAATACTGTAACTATTGACAAACCAAATATTTAAACTAATAGAGTCTTGGTTTTCTGGTGCTGTTTATTTTACTGTATTCAAACCGGAAAATGACATTTCAAGAACCAACACTTTATTATAAACTAATACCTTTCCTAGTAACTGAGGTTTTCCTGTAATTCCCAATGTGGCTCTCACTCTGACTGAAAGGCAGAGTTAATTTCTCAGTGGAACAGCAGTTGAGAGAGAGATAGGAGAAAAAGAAAGAAACCTGAGATAAGGCTGTATAGACTCGAATTCTCTTCTAATTTGGTAAAGGCAGATTGAGTGACATAATATGAATTTTAACCAGAACTTGTGCCGGGGGATATTTCTGAAGAAATTGTTTTGTTGAAATCTTTGTGGAAAAGATTTATGACAGCTTATGGAAAAGAAGGAAGAGGAGAGGAAGATCCAGCACTCCAGCAGTCACACACAGCCTGGAAGCCTCACTTCTGCCACAACTCAGCATCACCAGAGCTGGGAGATTAAATTTAGTGAGAGTTCTGCCCTCAACATATAGGGTCAGACTTAAGCACTTACTAAATGTGGGCCTTCTCACACACTGTTATTGAAAAGGGTCTTCTTCAGAATGTACCTCAAAAAAAAATTAGTGCCTTTCTTACAGCTTCTGGTGACATAATGAAAGGCTTTCAGAGAGCTTCACTTGTCTGGCACAGTCTTTCTGAGAACTAAACTAAAATGTTTGAGTTCTTTATTGAATTGGGCCCATGACAGAAGAGTGCTAAGATTTCTATTTTTTTTTTTTTTTGCTAGTTCTTGACCATTTCTTAAGACAAAACTTCCTTTCAGTCAGAGACTTAATTTATCACAGCTAATTGGTTTTCCTGTTTCTGTTCAGAAGCATTTACATTTTTAGATTCCTATAACAATATATACCAGTGATATTTTTGTATCGACATAAAAGTGACATAATACTTGACTATAATTTTTTTAAAAAAATGTTTTTGCTATTCACTTATTGAACTTTGTAACTCATCTGAAGTAAAAGGGTAAAGGAAATGCACTACCAGGAAAATGCACTACCAGCGCCTTTCAAATGCAGCTGAACTAAACTATCAAAAATGCAACACATGTTAGACCATAACAAATATCCAACAAGATAAACCAGTGATCATAACTATACATTTCCACATATAAATCACCTTCTGCAAAATGCTCCTATTCTAATTTTTCACCTAATTTCCTTAAGGATACCTTTATGTACAACACTACTATAAATTACTTTTCCACTTCAGATTTTTAATTACTTAGAATAGAAATCAGATCTTATTTCTAAAATATCACTCTTATTTACATTGCTAAATGGAAAAAGAAAATAAATTTGATCTTTCAATGCTATCAGCTCAGTTTTCTGCAATCGAAGTTAAAAACCTGTACACTTTCAAACTCTGAACTGCTGCAGAAATGCTCTGCCAAATGCAGGATGCTGCAGACCCAGGTTTTTCAGCCTTCTGTCAGGTTGCTGGGAGCTGGAGCACAGTCCCTGCAGCTCCCATGCAGCTTGGAGTGTGCTGGTTGCTGCTGGGCAGCAGCTGGACCGAGTGCAGTTATGTACAAGATAGGTAGAGAGATAAACAGACAGAGAGAAAGAGAGAAAATGAAAAGGCTTTTTTTCACTGACAGAGCTTAGAGTAGACCCAGAGCAGCTCTCCGTTATGGTGTGGTGTAGTTTGAGCTATTTCCTTCCCTTACACAATCGAATCTTTTCTAACCCCCACTCCCTCAGAAGGAAAAGAGACTGGCTTGGTAAACACCAACAGCTCCTGACCTGGCAGCTGCCCTTGTTCTTTATGGTGCACAGAGACCATACAGAATAGACACCCAGAGTCCTGTGCAAAACCATCCCTCACCACTGCAATCCTACAAGACACTAAATGTACCCCCCCAGCCACCCTACACCCATGGAACCAAGCAAGAGAGCTTCTGCTGTGGGATTCATGGGCAGCAATAGCTCTCCTCTCTGCCTCAGCAGTCCTTGCCAGCAATGGCAGGACAGCTGATACACCGGCCAGGCTGAATACCTATTAGTTTTATCAGAAGTTGTAGAAGATTCCTGTTACAATGCACACAAAGTTCTTATCAGTCTACCTTTGCAGCCCCTTGGCCCTACAATCTTGTTTGCCCCTACATGCACAAAAGTTTGTAATTGATGCACACTCCACTGTCCATCCCAACATTCTGACTAACAGGCTGGAATCAGATCATACAAGTGAAACATGTTGATAGCTAAACTATTGTGATTTCAACAGACTTTTTCCTGTTATAACAACTTCAATCAACAATCAAGGTTTCATTCTCAGTTTTGTTGTTTGCATTATGTGGCATTTTAATTCATTGTATACTAATTCCAGTTCTGCACTAATTGTACGTTTCTGCACCGTAATTAACTAATCACTATGTCACTCCCTCTCTATTATGAATAACCTCATTAATTCAAGACTGAAAGCTTGGTGCCTGTTGCCATTGCTATCCATTTTCTTGGTTCTTTCTGCTGCTTCTTGACTTATAATCAAATATGAAACTCATGTATTTTTAAATGCTCTGTCTTCTGTTTCTACCACTGAAAAATTCATTGTGCTATCAAGCCCTTTAAAATAATGTTTATTCATTATGCATTTCTTTGCTAGGCAATCAAGAGCTGTTACAATGAAGCGTGTGACTCGCTCTCTTTATGGCGGCGATTCTGCTGTGTCAACATCTCCATTTTAATCCCAAATTTACTAGAAATTAAAATTTAGATCTAAAATTTAGCTCCAAGGTTAAAGGCACCATCAGACATCTTTGCACGGGGGGAAATTTCTTTATTATTACAATTAATCGTTTGGACATTTTTAGGTTATATTTGTGGGCAAGGACTTGTAGACACAGTCAGCAATGGCAGCAGAGCTGTGCTCATGTCCCTGGAAGGTCAGAGCCTGGCCAGTGGGAGAAATTTCTGGGAGATGCCCACAGCACAGACACACAATTCTGATTAACAGGATGCACGAACTGTTCAAACCAGTCACGCACAGCTTTGAGCAAGTGCTCTGCTGCTGCAGCCTGGCAACTCCTAAGTGCAGTGCTTAGATTCAAAATTTGCTGAATCAAGGACCCACTCCTCTAAAAAATTTTCTTTAAAGCACATTATATTTCACACAGTCTATTCATAGAGTACCCTCTTGTCTTTTTTATGCTCAAAGGCAACAAAAGGCTTGGATATATTTTTTTTTCTTCCAATAAAGGCAACAAATTGAGATTCTAAAATGTGCAAACACTTGAAAGGACTGGATGGGAAATCTAATGATTCTGCACATGCACATATATGTACATGTACAGTCCTAATCCAAACCTACTGCAAAGACAGCTGACATAACTAATTTTTAGTAGTTACTAATTTTTAATTAAGGATTAAAGTACCATTTTTCAAAGACAGGTAAACACTTGGGCAACACTAGAGAGCAAGAGGATGGTTCTCTGCTCTTACAAATTGCTGCTGTGAAACGTAATTCAAAGGGAGAATGTGTACTTGCAACAGCTATAATACTTGCCACTTTTTTAAGGAAAAGGAATAGGAATTGTGAAAGTCATCCTGGAGTCCAGGAAATGTATTTATGAATGTATTAATCCTTTAAGAAAGACACATTTGGTGTCCAAACTATTTTCCCATTAAAAATAAAAAGACTAAACTAAGCTAACAAATAATGAATAAAAAACCCTAAAAGTTTATCTGGAAATTTTGGAGTGGTTTGATTACAAAAATCTTAATTGCTGCCTCTTACAGAGAGGAAAAGAGGCCCCTCTGCAGAGGCTGCTGCTCATGAGTGGCCTGGCTCCAGGGCTGCTGGACACGCACAGCAACTCTTGGTCCCTCATGCACTGCACAGCACCATTTATCCCAACACATATTTGTACAATGGGCCATAATGGTCTGTTTGCTCTCTGACAGTCCATTTGGCTACCCCTAAATGCGTGGTTCGGGTGTGCAGTGAGAGGAGATATTGCTGCTGGTGCTATCTCTTCCACATCTGTCCCTGTCCTGGCTACCACCATTGCTCTTATTTCTGCCTCAGACACTGCTACTCCTGCTATTGCAGCCACCCACCCCTTATCCATGAGCCTTCAAATCTGCCTTTTTATGCACGCTCAAGGTTATCTGTGAGTCTGGTTGAATGTTTCCATTTTTCTCTCTCTTTTACTATTTTTGCCACTTATCTGAACTTATTTCTGTTTCCCTTTGACTAATCCCATGTGGAAGCCTTTACCTCTATGAACAGCAGGTATAATTTTGTTCAAATTAAGAATTGGCCTGCAACATCACCCCCTCTTAAAGTTCAACTGAACCCACAGTTGTAATTCAGAAAGGTGATTTTCTTCTTCAAAACAATTGTTTTCCACTGCACGACTAAATACTCCTTCAGCAGGACACAGAGAAGAGGAAAATGCAGATATCTGCATAACTACAGATTCATGTAAAGAAAAGGATGCCCTGGAAGCTGAAAAAGTTGCAATAAGTCAGTTATTTATATATATAATTAATAAATTAATTGAGTCCATGGAGGGTGGACCTGAGGTGGTGCTCGTGCTGAAGGCAGTTCCTGGCTTCTCATGGTGGCACTAAATGGGAGGTCACAAAGAGGGAACTATGAATTCTCCCTCCCCTTTTCACAGGGAGAATTAAATCGTTAACAAGGGTGACATGTAACTGATTGTGCAGGACAGCTGATTAACGTTGTGCCAGGATAAATAAGGCAGTCTGTGGCTCTCCACACCAGCAGAGCAGGTTCCCTTCAGGTTTAGTTGACATCTCTCCATCCCTTATAACTATTTTGTTTGGGAGAGGTGGGGGACAGGGAATGGCTTTAACCATGACCACGGAGACTGCATGAAGGAGTACGTGGAGCAGAAAAGATGGCATGCCATCAATTCACAGCAAATTCACCCTGATTTCTTCAACAGAAAAGCCTTTATACTCCATTTTTAAAGGGAAACTCAGACATGGCAGAAAAGAAGTCACTTTGAAACAGTGACAGTTGCATCTCCACGCCCCAGCCTAATCTGTGCCCTGCAGACAAAGTAAGGATCCAGACTGCCAAAGGGTTGTAAGAAAGCAGACTTGCAAGTGTTTCCATGACTTATGTCCCAGGTCTTCCCAGGTCTCCAGACTTCAACATACCCAAGAATAAACTTTCAAGATCACCACTCCCCCTGAACGCAGCCTGCCCAAAATGATCTGCATCAAATTAGTTTAAAAGAAATACAAATGTCCATATACCTAATTGCCAGGAACTGCAGAAACACAGTCTGTGTGAATTGTTCAATATGTGGGGCTAACCTGCAAATTTTGGGAACTAAGGCACACTCTCTGTTCTGTGTTTACAACTGAGTCATCTGCATAAGCGCCTCACTTTTAAAACATTAGGATTATAACTAGGCTGGCATTAGGAAGAAGGCTGGCTGCGTGATGTGCCATAAAGTTTACTGCCCTTTAAGGCTCAGAACAAAACCTTTATGTTCATTGACCTGCTTCGAAGAAAACTGATCACATATGTACACACTGTAACTACTGCCTTGTTTGATGAAAGAATAACACTGGGAAAGCACCACAGGATTTGCAGGAACTTTCAGCTCTGTATGTTTGCCTTAAGACAAGCTAATTAAATCAATTTATTGTGCTTATTGGAATAAGAGGGTATCCCATTACCTATTCTCTCAGCAAACCCGGGTTATCATGATTTGAAGAAGTAACAGTGTTGTTACTACCAATTGTTATACATGATTAAATTAGAGTTCTTACACCTGACATCTCAGAGCAATGTTAAGGGCAAAACTTGATAGGGTATTAGAAAAACTCAGAGTTTGAACTTAGTTTGGGAAAACAATTTGCTATTACTAGTTTTGGATCCAGGTCCTATTTCAGTTCAGCTGCAGGCTTTATAAATAAAGACATTTTAGAAAAACAAATGTCACTTTCCCTAACTCAAGTCTTTCTCAATACTTATGTGAGAGACACAGAAGAAGCCTCCTGGTTTTAGACTGGATCCATATCTATCCTAAATAATCCACCATTTACATCAATCTTGCTAAACTGCTTGCCTGTTTGTCTGCCAGTAGCCTTTCAAATTAAATTACAACACAGTAATTGTTTCTATTGACACCATGTATCTTTGCACTGGGGAGGGGAACTGACATTATGTTTATTAAAAAAACAGTAATGGCATTTTTCTCAGCATAACTGAGTTTGAAATTCTGCACTTATATTTACGTCTGATCCAAATATCTTCTGATGCAAACCTTGAATGAACAAGATATAGGAAGGAAAAAATGGGTAGACAATGCCCGTGAACTGAATCTGTGCTTGTTCTAGCGAATCTCTACACTGTGTCTCACAACACAAGGTGTAGCTCTGGCAGCTCAACAGAAAAGAACTGGCAGCAGTGGAGTGACAAATAAGTGGAATTTACCTTCATTCCTGTGAATGAACACAGCATGAGCAGGTCACGGCAAGGCCACAAACCCAGCTCCTGGCTGCCCCATTTCCTGTGCTCTCCCCGTCCTGCTTACATTGGGATGGCCTTTGAAGAAGTCTCTCAGGGGAAACTGTGGCTGCAAACCACGTTTTGTTTCTATGAAAGGAGTTATATTCTTCTGCACTCAGACTATGGCAGGCTAGAAACAGGCTGGGATCTGGGCTGGGACAACTGGATTTGAATCCTTTAGTACATAGACCTTATTTATCCTTTCCTCAGGGACAAAAAAAAAAAGCCCATATGGAAAAGAAAAATCTCCACAGATCTATAGTTACAGTGGATACAAATGAAACATCATCAGTTTGGCCTAGAGTTAATGGGACTACGTCTCCCCAAATGGAGCAGGAACGACAAAAGCCTTAAAGAATGAAGGCAGTGAAAATGTGACAGAGAAATAAATCACTGAATTTTGTGCTCCTCTCCTATCCAGGACACCACTGATGGTGTTTGCTGCATTTCTGTTGTGTCCATTTACAAGAGATGTCAGTTCTTTGGTGGCCTGTATAATAACTTATTATCAGAGACAGCTAACACTTTAACAGAATTAAGACTGCTCACAGCATGCCAGAGGTACATATCAGACAATTACTGACCTGCAGATCTCAGAGTACAAGCAGAAGATGGCTTAGAGAGCCTCAGATGATTCTCTGAACCACGGTACTAAGGCAAAAAGTACTTGGAATAACAGTTACAATCCAATTGCTGCCCCACATTCCCTTTTCTTTTTCTCCTCCTGTACTGAAGGTGTGCACTTTTGTTTCGGTAGAGGACATACATGATGTTCAGTCTGCTTGCTTTTTCCATTCATAGATTTGTCAGAAAAAAATCAAATTTCAAAAGAATTTTGGCAAACCGCAGCGAGATGCAGAGAACCAGGTAAACGGGTCATTTTTGGACAGTAGGCTATCAATTGAAATAAAATTGGTTTCAGGTAGAAAGGATCTGTTGGGAAACAGTATAGGAGGTACAAGGAGCAGGCTAAACACTAAAGATTCTCCTGGATCTTGTCTTCATTGAACTGTTCCTTCCAGTAACCACAGGTTCAAGTCAGCCCAACTCAGTCAGCCAAGCACAGCTCTGGACCACAGAGAGATTCTATCTGCAGCTCAGTACAACTGTGTTAACTGATGATGAATTGCATGAACTCCCAGCTGCAGCCTGAAGTTTCACCTCATCAGTTGTCCCAGCCTTGGGCACAGTCTAATTAACTTGCTAGTGCTGGTCCTAGCTAGGCAGGTTCCTATTGGCACCTTATGATAAATTCTAGACTGATTTCCTCCCTAATCTGGATCATTAATGCTCCTTTTGAAAGCTTTGAAACCAGCAAAAATCTAAGGCACGATTTTGCTACTAGATGGGAGTGAAATAAAGCAGAAAATTCAGACTCTGGCTCACTGAAAGGACATAACCTTTGGCTTTTTCCTATAATTCTATTTTGATAATCTTTGATGCTAAATCAATATAAAATCACTATAAAGTGCTATAAACTTCCAATGTGATTTCAAAGAACACAGTAACATCACAACATTATTAGGTGCTAACATTACAGATTCTTTTTAAACCTCAGTTCTGAGGTCAGTCTATAGCGCTTTAGGGCTGGATAGAGAGAACAGACAGACTTTTCTTGTTATCACCTAAATCACACCACAGATCATTTGTGCCCACACTGTTAAAGTGGCTGCAGTACCTGCACTGCACTTTATGGGTATTATTCAGAATGCAAAGTGACTTTCACCCACTTCTCTCTGGCTTACAAAGGTCAGTTTTGTAAAACCTGTCATCTTGATTGATATCCTGATGTCATTTTTTGATAAATTGTTTTGTTGATAGTTGTAGCCATTGGCAGTGAAAGTTTTTCTCCAGACTACTGAGGAAGCTGAAGTGTGCAACAGGTGCTAAACAGTGATGAGGTCCATCCCCATCTGCCTTGAAGAAGATCTAATGTCCTTTCTGAAAGGAACCACAGGTGTAAGGAGTGTCCTCAGGCTGGGGACTGAGTTACCATGTAGAGATCAGATTTTCCTTTCAGGAAGGTGACCGAGGACCTGGCAAACAGCAATCTGAAATGCTCCCAGGGGATTTTGGACCCTTGTTGCATATATCCAGCCAGGGAATCATGCATAGAGGCTTCCTGCTGCACCAAACAAACAACTCTCTGGCCAGGTAATGGGAGTGTATCCCGTGGGGCTCCTGCTGAACACACAATGTGGCACTGAATTTGCTGCTCAGCAGTGGAAACCTGCCCAGTTTCTCTGGCTCCTCTCGAGCACAACTGAATCGTTACCAACACCAGCACAGAAGATTGTGCCAAAATGCTCCCTTTCTTTGGAAAAGGCAGAATCATCTAAACCACTTCCTTACAAGGCCATGAATCTGGGTCATCTTGCATAGAAATATTTTCATGTCTGAGATAAAATTTCTGGTCAGAATTAGATCTGGGAATACTCACATATTCCCTGTGTTTATAAGAGAAGAGATACCTGAGGTGAAATACGCCCTCACCCCTTTTTGGGTTGTTGAGCATGGACACATGAACCTGCCCGTTCTTTGTCTTAGCAGGTTATCCCACAGCATAAATGAACAGTGAGAAAAAAAACCTCCTCACTCCTTTTTGCCATGAAATAAGGGGGGCTCTTTTGAGTCTTGACAAAGCCACACCTTCCCAAATGCCAATCAATGTTAAAAACATTATATATTCAGGAAAGCACTATTTCAATAAGCTGAGAAGGTCAGAAAGACAGCATTTATTACAGCCTTACTGCAATTTGAAACTCTAGGAAGATATCCAGATTTATCTAGGAAAGGCTCATTTACAACCTCCACAGATAATGCTTTTAACAAAATTTTGACATTTTTTATAGTGCTCATTGCAGGATTTGAATAAAGCAATCCCTCATACACCCAAAACCAGTCCCAAACTTCTGGACAAGGTGTGGTTAGATAAAATTTTAATAGATATAAAAATGCTAGAGGTCTCAACAAATTGCCTGTGTTCTAGAGGAGGATTCTTTTGAAACCTGCTCTTTCCTACTTTCACTTGTAGCTTATGTCTGCTAGGCCTGTATATGAAAATGTGAGGAAAAGAAGCAAAAAGATTCGGGAGACACTCAAGGTAAGTTGGAAAGTAAATGTTGTAAGACAAAGAGGTAAAAATAAATACATTTCAGATCTAAAGTTACATATTCTCTTAACATGACAATTCAAAAACTGACTGCCATTCAACAGAAAAGTCAGTCTGTCTTTTCTCTCTAATAGTAAGGTTTGTTCTATTAATATGTTGTACTTTTTTTTTGGAGCACAGTCTCAATGCAAAGGTTCAGCCGTGTTCTGTTTAAATGCCCTTCTGAAGTTCTTTATTCCACTTTACTGCCTTTAGAAATGGGATGAACAGCACTGAAAAAGCCAGAAAATTACTCTGGATGTACCTTCTAACTACAGATGTTCCCTAATATTTCCCAAACAAGCAAAACAACAACTGAAGCTTAATTTCACCCATGACTACTTTGCAGCAATTTTCTGGTGCAATCCAGAATCATTTATTTTACATTTTTTTGAATAAAAGAAGAGTGTAGTAATAGTTGCTTCTAAGTTCCACAGTTTCACTCCAGAGAGGTCCTCTGGGCTTCCCTTCAAGAAAAATGACCACCGAGAACCAAACAGAATCACTCAAAGATTAATGTCACTAATTTGTCATTTTCTTTTCTTTTGTTTGTAAAATTCAGGCTGTTAACAGCCAGCTAGACTATACACCCCCATATCCCCCTCTGATTTCATAATCACATGCACACATAGGATATGTTTTGTCTTTGTTTAAATGTATCATTGATTGCTCCTCTTACTGCAAACTACAGGCCACGGCTGCTGTCAGGCTAAAGGCGCTACACCAGAATATCTCTATTAAATGTACCCAGGAATTATTGCATGCATTTCATCACTGTTGACTTCAATATAGCTAATTCTCTTTAAGATGCAAATCTACTGAGCCACAGCAATTAGAAGGAGGAAAGCTTGTGACTTAGGAGCATGTTCGGATTGGGTGGTCTAATGTTTATTTGGGATTGGACTAGGGTCATTCTCAGTGCCCTCAAGAGACATTTAGAGCTGTAACTCTACAATACTGTCTTGCATCCAAAGGGAAATGTGCCCATTATGACAGAATTCTATGAAATATTTTCTTGGCTTATGTGCTTTTCCATGGAATAATTCCTAACATGTTCCCTATCCAATCACAGAAAACCATAGTTTCAGGAAAAGTATGGTCTTTATCCATAGGGGCAGCACAATATGACTATGCTACATGATGGCAGGAGAACCAGCAGACAGGGTCTGCCTCTCAAAAGAAGAGAGCCCCATTCCACACCTTTTGGAAAGAACCACTGCTTCACAGAATCCGAGCCAGTGTTTCAGCCTCAGCATGCTCTATATTTAAACTGAAAAATCATTATCGATTGTTATCATTAAATAGTATCCCTTCTGGAGTCAATACCTTGTCTTTATCAAGGAGAAAAGCAGAGAAACATATAATCAAGGCAAGAGGCTGCAGAGGTGGATGCTTCACTGTGTTGCAGACTTCATTTAATTAAAGTCTCTTAACCTGCTCTTAATCAAAGCAAATGGCAAGTGGCATGCTCAGCAGATGGATACAGCTGTGCATAACAACCATGCAGGTGTTTGATTTTATATTTGGCGAGTACAGTAAGCAGCATTCAAACATCTGAAGAGGAGGGGGTGGTTAGTGAGGGAGGGTTTCCAAGACACATTCCACTGAAAAAGGGAGATTATTCTGCCACTATTAAGTTACTCAATCAACTTCACTAGTTTTGTGTTAAGTCCCAGTTTGAATACAGGGGCAGATGTATAATCCGTGAGGCTTTCCAGAGTAATTCCTCTCTCCTGCCCCTCCACCCCCATATTTTTTTTAAAGGCTAACTGTACTAAACTGCAGATTTCTGTCTTCTCAGACACCCAAAAAAGTCCACTCTTTGTGTCCCCTATTCCCAATATAAAAGACAATGAATGAGCCAGAAGTGACAGATACAAACCCATCCTAGGCAGAAATTTATCATTGATGGACCCAGGAGCTCCAGAAGCATGTGAAGGAGGCAGTGAGACAAAAGAAACTCAAACACAGGACTTTCCAAAGTACAAATCCAGAAAAGTAATTACTGAGATTGTCACAAAATAAGAAAAAAGAGTATTCCTTTTAACTAGAAGTCTGCCACAAATGCAATTAAAATGAAAAACAGTAATTCAAAACAAAGCCGAGGAAGGCTAAATTTTGCATTTCACTAACATCAGTTATCACCTGCACCCCCAGTAACTCATAGAATCATTTACCTGCAAGAACAAAACAGAATAAGGCCAGGTAAATGGAACACAGGCAAAATGGCAAGTATTTGGCATCTCCTGTATTAAATATATCCAAAGGAAGGAATTTTGGCAAAGCAAAGGATCAACACAGAAACACAGGTTGAAAGGGAATGTTACTGAAAGGTAAAAGTGGTGGTACCATTATCTGCATCAATAGGTATTACCCAGACATTCATTACAGCTACAGACAAGGAAGGAGGCAGAATGTGGATGAGGCAGAATATGCAATTTCAACACATGAGAGTCAGTGTTGGTGTTAAAGTGATTCAGAGACTGCCATGATTATTTTTCCACTCATTTTCACATACTACAGTAGGATAGCCTAAAACAGATTACACACTTCCATAATATTTCTTTCCCACATGTTCCCCTGATACACTATAGTCTTTCAAATTAAAATAGAAATATCCATCAGATTCCTACTGTGTTTTTCCATGCACAGAAAGAAGTTCAAATATCCTTGTTTAACAGTCTGAGTATAAAGAGGAAAGGAGCTACTTAAGAATTCCTTCCATCAGTATTTCTCAGACTTACTGAAAATGCAACCCCACTTTTGGCTCTGTTTCCATCTGCCTGCAAACTCTGAGATAGTTGGTAGAATATTTTGAACACTTTAAAGCTTTTTCTGCTCATTTCCAGCTCCTTTGGCATTTTTCTCTAGTCTTCAAGATGTGGAACACTCCACAGCTGGAGAAACGGTGGCTTGGATAAGCATCACAATCAAAGCACACAGAATTTTAACACAGAAAATACTCAGTAAGGTTCCCTGTACTAAACTGAAGGTTTGTAAACATATGGACTCTTTCTTATGCAATGAAAGAAATATTTATTTTGTTTTCAGTCAGATTAATTGTCAATCCACCCAACTCCATAAGCACTTCAGGTGCTGTAGGAGCCCTTTAGGTGATCATGAATTCCATGGTAACAAATGATACACCAACCACCCAGAACCCTCTTACAAGTCCCGTGCCAAGAAATTAAATAGATCTACAGGTGAATTGCCAGAAGATCAAGTTCTGAGAGCACTGCTGTGAAAAACTTCCCCTTTCTGGCTTTAGTTTTATGGTATTTGCATTTTTACTTTGATTCACGTGAAACTGAAGAGCCCAGGACTCGAAACACATTTTACCGGTTTTCCTGTTGTAATAGCCAGGTTTCAAACAAATAAAGATGAGTGCACACTCTTTTCCCATAGAATAGTGATCAAATTAATTATCATCAGCTGGTTTCTTACACAGATGATAACCACCCAACAACAGCTTCTTTATCTTCCAAGGATGCAAACAAGCTTACTCTCAGGTTTCAAGGTTCAATTTATCTGAAAAAGGTCTTGCTGCTGTCTGTGTAGAGGCAAGGATCACAAGGCAGCACATTTGAAGGCTGCATTTGCTCTATGTCCAGTGGAACAGAGTTCCTCCAGGAGCTGACAGGAGCCCTGTCATACCCTGGGATACCCACTGGCATCCCCCATCTGAAGTCAGTCCAACCCAAACCATTCCACTTTATATTTCAAACACTGAATTTCCAACATTAAATATTGGAATCAATTACAATGATTAGAAACACCATTAACTTTTTCTAAGAAAGTATTTTTGTTTTAAAATTTGTCTCAAAGATAACTGCCTGGATGTTTTTGAAATGCAAGTTTTTAATGGCAAGCATGTTAAACATGGAGAAGTAGTTGAGAAAGGGGAAAATTAAAATAATAAAGTGACTTGATTTACCTATAGTCTGTAGCATAAATGAAGTCCAAAGGACCACTCTACTCAAAGCACATACATGAAAAAGTTATAATTCATCACACGTTTCTTAAGAACATATTTTTCAGCATTTTGATTTACAAAATTTTTTCTGTTCTGTTTCTGCAAGCATAACATCATTTTCTTAAATATTTAAAGGCTTCCTTCTCAGCAATAAGCAAATTGTGTATTTGTATAGCAGATGAAACACTAGTTAGACCTTGGAGAATTACAAATATAAACAGAAAATGCATTCAGGTCAAAATAAAAATAAAATTAGAGCCTAAAATGTTTGTAGGAAATAACACATTTTGTATTTACCTAATTCATGTAGAATTAAAGTAGAAGAAGCTGTGCATCCAAAGCTAACTTTTATGACAACCTATACGTCCATAAATAGTTTTAATTATAACATATCTAACCTGCTAAACTATTCTAGATAGATTTGCATTTCAGAGTGATTATTTTTGCAGCTAGCATATTAATTTCCTTAAACTTAATAATTTATTATGGTTATTTTTCATTTCTCCCTTGTGTATATTTTCAAGAAAATGGTATCTTAAGGCTTGAATAATTGCCAGCCAAATGCTCAGCAGTTACCTTGATCTTTGCTCAAGCTACATGTACGTGTCTGTGTGTTATCAGAGCTCCCCTGTATTTTCTCCAGCAGACAATATTAGATAAGACTAGAAGATAAAGTTACAAGCTGATTCAAATTCTTTTAGAATCCCTATAATTCAAAGTTTTGACAGCAACAATATGCAGTTATATAGGGGCATCTCTTTTGATCTCTGCAGATATTTGGGTCTGTAATTTCCAACTATGTTCTCTAATTTTGTTACAGACAGTGGCAGAGCCAGGTTAAACACAGGTCCTGTAGGGCCCCTTCTTAATGAAACAGGGCTGCAGTCATGGCAAGCAACACTCCACGTTTAAGAAAAATAAATCATGATGACTCCAGCAGATGCTGCTTTTGAGGGGCATTTCAGGTTTGGCACTGGCACATCCCTTCTGTCCTGGCAGCAAACCTCTTCCACCACTGCCTCCACGCAGAGGAGCCACAGCCTCCGCCCCAGGGGGCTTCTCAACTCAGAGATCAGCAGCCACAGATGGAGCAGTAATTTATAGGATTTGCCACACTGTTCTTGATTGGAAGTGGATTATACTTTTGGTTGAAATTAAGGGAGAAGGGGAAGGGGAAAAAAGACTAGCAAAGGCTAATACAGGAGTTAGTCTTCTAGTGAGTAGGTCAAGGGCACAGAAACTCTCTGTTCTTGATACTGTTATGTTCCACTCAAAGCAGCTTGGTTTTGTTCCATGAGCTTAGAGCAAAATCTATACAAAGTGCCTTTAAACGGCCACATTTGAAAATGTAAATTTTCAGTTTGCCCCTGCCATTTGGCTCTGGGCAGAAGCAAAGCCAGGCTCAGCAGAGCTGAGGGAATGCAATGGCTCAGGCAGTGAGTGGGAATGCTGAATGCTCTGTGCTCTCACTGAACCTCTTCTGTTCCCAAGGACCTGCCAGTGGCAGACCCACGAGGGGTCTGAAGGAGCACATGGGGACAGAGTGGGCTCCACTTCCACTGCTAGTCCAGACTTTGTGGCACACTGATAAACACAGTGTACTGGGGAAAAGACCTATTGTCTATAAAGGGACATTTATGTGTCTCAGTCAGTGTCCTCTGAAGGAAAACTGGATAAAGGTCATCAGCGATTACAGGATACCTGGAGCAAAGAAATGCTTCCAGTGAGATCCGTCAAAAATGAACAAACCAAGCCCCAAAAGCGTTCATCAGGAATGACCACATGAAGCCAAATACGGAGCAGCTGTGCACATGCAGGACCCCTTTGTCCAGGGACATCCATGGTAGGGCTGGGACAGGCAGTGCAAGGGAAGCACCTGCCATTCCTGCTCTCCTGGCTGCCCTGTGCCCATGGTGTCCCCTCAGCTGCCCAGCCTTGCGGCCACGAGCTGACTCCAGCTGTCTCTCTGCCCAGACACCACCACCAGCCCCTCTGGGTGAGAGCTGGGAAGATGCTCACCCTGATAAATTATTAGCCTCAAAAGAAAATCTGTTGGGAAACTGAGTGTGAAGCAAGCTGCTGCTTGCTCTGCTTCAGTTAAGCTGCTCAGCATCGGAATCCTTGGAAAATATCAGAATCTGAGTATTTATTATAGTTCAGTATAGAAACTACACTTTATAGGCAGTATTTACTGTCTCCCAGCTTCAGCAGATAACATACAAGCTGCAAATGGATATGAGAGTCAGCTCTTCCAGAGGGAAGAAAAATGCATATCCTTCACTGTAAACTACATGTAAACATAAAATGGAACTACTCAGGCAGCAAATGGATTTCTCTTTCCTTTTCAACTTGCAAAACATACCCTGATACAGTAAGCAATGCAGAAGGATACAAATTGCATACTACTGCTATTTCTTAGACATGTTAAATAGATACTTGCACCAACTTCTAGACCTAAACCTGTCAGCTTTCCTTATAATCACCTTAAACTTTTTTAAAAATTCAGAAAGTTTCCATAAGGACTAAAGCATTAGTAGTTACAGCATAAGCTGAAGATGGAATTCACTGCTATTGTTCTGCATCTAATGTTTGCATGAGACTAATCGATGGAGAGAGACATTCCCAGGTGGTTTTAACATTTAACAGGAGCTATACAACGACAGTCAGAATTTTTAATACACACAGAAGTCACAGAAGAGTGGCATCAATAGGACAAATTGTATGAGTAACTGGCATTGGAGTGCTCTGGCAATGCACCCAAAAAAGTTATTTTTAAGGACTGCTACAAGAAATATTCCAATTAGGCTATGTAAATTACCAGAATGTAGCCATCATTACTGAAAAGAGAATTTGCCTTGTTACCATAAAAAGAATTCATTGTATTGACTGGAGAAATATATACTCTTTTGACTTATTAGTAAAATAAATGTAACAAGTTATAATTAAATGGATTTTACATTGCAATAATTACTTAGAAATGATGAAGAGACAGGCACAGGTGAGCACTACACACATCAAAGGCCTCAGCGAAGAAAATGAAAAAAAATGCTCTCTCTCTCTTTCAAATGCTGTGTCTTCAAGTAAGCAAACTGATTTCAGCTCAGCCAACCAACACAGCTGAT
Source organism: Corvus kubaryi (assembly GCF_017639235.1). NCBI lineage: Eukaryota > Metazoa > Chordata > Aves > Passeriformes > Corvidae > Corvus > Corvus kubaryi. Next base: position 13,196,627 of record NW_024581093.1, on the reverse strand, counting down.
GTAATTAAACAATGATACAGGTTTATTATATAACCAAATGGAAAGCTATAGACAGGTCTGAACAGCACTAAAAGAAGATTTAATTAAGTTTAGAAGATCTAATTATGCATGTTGGAACCAAAGTGTAGGAACTGGATCTGTTCAGCTCTGACACTTCCCAGCTTTTAATTCTAGAATTTCAAAGATTGTTTTAAAAATTATAAAGAAGAAAAAAGGAACAGTTGGTCTGAAGTAATGAATTTTTCACTTCAAAAAAGAGAAAGGTACATTGCAACAGAATAATGGCAGCTGCACCGGAGACAAGCTTTTATATTTAACCTCTCAAGAAGAAGAATATTCATTGCCTTTCATAAAATGGAAGTGTGAAAACCTAAGCAAATCTCATCGTTAAATCCCCCTTCCTGATGCATTTCATGTTGACAAACACATGCCTAAAGCCGCCGACACCCATGGAGCTCAGCTGAGAGCCCTGCAGCTCACCCAGGGACCAGCAACTCCTTTGTCCCCACTTTGCCCCTCTGCTGTTGGGTGCTGGGGGCAGTGGCATGTCCCCACTGCCAGGGAACAGGTGGCCTGGTGGCCTTCTCCCTGCATAGCTGTCCCCTCACCCCATAACATTTCCTGCTAGGGTGACACAGCCCCCTGTCCTGCTGCCCAAGCAGCCGGGGACCAGAAGCTCCGTGTTTGCCTCCATGGGCTCCTGCCTTTGCTCTGCTTCTCACCCTCCTACAGGGACCCCCTTGAGCCCTGCAATAGGCCAGGCCTGAAAAGCTCCATGGGCTTTATTGTGACCTGAACCATTAGCTCTTTCTTGATACAAAACTTCCTTTTCCAACAGCAGAAGTTAAAAATCAAATATATTACAATGTTGGCCTTTTCCCTCAGAAAGGTTCACTGTGCTCCAGACTGTGCACGCTGTAAGCATTGCCACCCCCCAAAAACAAGGTACAAGGCAAGAAATATGGAAAGGGAGATGCCAATTTGACTGAGCTCAGAGCTGCTGAGCTGCTTGGCTCCAGTGAGGCCAGACAGCACGAGCGATGTGTTGCAGGGCCCCACGGAGACACCGGCACTTTCAACCTCCTCTGCAGGCCATGCTCCCCTTACACCAGCTGCCAGAGTGTCTCAGCTGCAGTTTTATTTAGCTATGATTTAAAAGTGTGATGATAAATGCTTTTAGTAAATACACTGGTGACATTTTAAGGCTGTCAGTGGAATAAACTGGTGTTAAGGTACCTTCCTCATTATCTAGTTTTGTCCTGAATACTTAAACTAGTTTCTCCAGTTTTTTTTCTGGTTTCTGTTTGGTAGTTGCCTCTGTGCTTGATCAGTGATTTCTTTTTGCTCCCTTAGCTCTTGTCTATGCGATGACATGCTTAGACACATCTGAGAAATTCAAGTGTCCTGTTCTCCTCACTCATGTCTATCTCAATTCAATTCTCTTTCAGTTCTCTTTTCCTCTCAGACACTTCCTTGTTAGTATAAATCACCTGTCACTTATCTTGATAGATTTAGTTGGATCCAGACTGAGAAAGCTGGGATAATTCTTGGTTCTCAGCATAGCATTTTTATTTTATCATTCTGACATTCCACATAGAAATACTACAGTTTCCAAACTCCATTTCAGTATCACAGGTTGTAAAATTACAGCTCTAATAAGAAGAGTGGTCTAAGGGAGATTTCTGATTGGTCAGTAGGTGTTCTGAAATACTTTTTTAAACCATGATTTTCACTGCCTGCCAAAGAAATGTGTTTTCATGTACCACTATTATAGGGAGAGATCCTACATGCTGAAAAAAATATGTGCCTGTGAGGTGTCATAATACTGTTTACCTTTATTGATTAAAATAAACAGCAGGAAACTACGGTAAAACTCTAAAATCTGGGGGTTGTCCTGAGAACTACACAGTATTTAGACTACAGCGTTTTCAAGGCAGGGCTTAGGGAGGCCAGTCTGCACAGTGAGGCCAGGGTGAGCCCTTCACCCATTTCAGCCCTCCAGCCCACACAGAGCTGCTTGTTAGTTCCAAATTAAGCCCATGAATGTGTGAGTACAGAGCAGCACTTTAATACCTCTTGTCTTGGGTGGCGTATTTTCTTTTTCCTTTGCCCTGTCTGAAGTCTTTGGAATGGGGGTGGTTTTGGACACCAGGTGCCACCTCCTTCCCACCTGATGTGGTGACAGATAATACAGAGTTTGCAGCCACTCTGGCCTCGATGGGTTCTAACTCTGAGCATCTCCCAGCTGCATTTGGTGTGCAGTGCCAGCCTGGCCTCTCATCTTTTCCTTCTGAGGGATGACTTCAGTCCAGCTGACAGCTCTGCTGAAAGGAGTCACTAAATACCACATAAAGGAGGCAGTGCCCAGTAACAGCAGTGGGAACCTTCCCTGGTGATTTCAAGAGCTTTGGCTCATCCCAAGACTGCCTTTGTCATCACAGGAGTAAAAATTTAGGAACAAGCTACAGATATTTAACCATCAGACTATGAATAGCTCACTAATATCAACAAGTTGACACTGTGGAACAAATGAATGAAACCAAAGATAAATGTGGGGAGCACTGTAACCATTCCAAATATCAATTTTAAAAAAGCACTTTTCTAAATACTGATAAAAATCCCTGAAGTTCAAAGAGGTTTCCCCTCCACAAAAAACATTATAAATAATTTATGGCTCATTATAACATGATTTGGGCAGACATTAATTCATTAGGCCTTCAGGGATTTGGGTAGAATCCTTTCGGATGAATGAAATCAGACCTTTGGTCCTCACACATTCCTAAAATCATGCCACGGTTGTTGGTTCAATTATACTTTTTTAAATACTCCTCAAATACAAAATGATAAAAACTTCTTCAGCAATATCTTTACAATGGTGGTAATGTGCTATGAATTTAATTCCAGCGCGCTCACGCTGAAGGTACCCATTTTCACCCTCATTTAATACATTATCCCCAGGAGGATTCATTTTGACAAAGAGAGTACATGCTCTGAAAATAGCTTCAAAAATGATAATACACTGCCAGCAATGCCCTTAATTGTGAAAAAGTTCATCACTTTGGAAACAGCGACTTGATTATGTTTGTAATTTCTAAAATTCATAGCCCACTATTCTGTTCAAAATCTCCAGGCTACTGAGGAATAGCAATGCCCTTCTGGTAGGGCTGGCAGGACCTTCACCATATGGAGATTATCCCCAATGCAATACCATGATGAGCTCAAAGCCCATTAAAAGCACTGCTGAAAGAACACAGGAAATCCTGAGCTTAAGAAAAGCTAGAAGGGGAAAGATGTCATTTAATTTTACTGACATGTTAGGGACACTTACTTTTTTCTTAAATTTCATGCTATCTTTTTAAATCAGATACCACTGTGCTCGTATGTGCAATTAGCTGTGCAGATTGGGAAGAAAAGAGGGGGAAAGAACCCCAAGCCTCTGTTTTCAAGTGTAGGAGACAAGTAACAATTGACTGCAAAACAGTGTGCTGACAATGCAAGTCTATAAATGGTTGAACATCTTGTCTGTGGTTTTGCAAAGCTTGCCTTCACTCTCCTATGTGATTAAAAAAAAGTAAATATAACCTATATGAAAAAAAAATTTATACATTAAAAAAATTGCACTTTTGGCTCTACCTCTTATTCCGTGGTAGCAGTTAGATGAACTACAAATACACTTCTACCATTTATTCTATTAAATGCTCTTCAAACAAATGACTTTCTATTCATAATACCTGCAGTTTATAATGGAATTGCATTGCTAGGAGACTGAGAAAATAAAAAATTTCATGACATCTCTGTTGAAAACCCACTGATAACTTTTATAAAATGCAGATACATCACAACCTGTGTTAGATAAAAAATGGTCCTTCTAAGGAGGGTCTGTAGCTAATGAAGAGTAGCACACAAGAATTCTAATGATGGGGTTTAATTCTCTCAGAGTTACACTTTTACTTTTCCATAATTCTACTATTTATAGCATCTGAATTTAGAAGTTAGTTCTGCTATGGGTCAGTTGGTAGGATGATGAACATTTTGGCCATGAAAAGGGAGACACATTTTAGAAGATACAACCTACTGGCATCTCTCGTAAGTTACTTACACAAAGTAGTGAGAAGTTACTTATGCTTGCTATTAAGCACATGAATCTGATTAATTTGCTAGGGTAAGATACTTAGCCCCTCAGAAAATAGGCATCAATTCGACACCATTTTACAGACATGAAAACCATGCAGCAGGTCAATGAAAAATTCTGGACCAGAAGAGTGGAATTCAGCCAATTTTCCATCCTGCTTATGAGGATGATACCCAGATTGCATCATTCTCTTTTTTTGCAGCTGCAATCTCACAAATTTGGTGGGTTTTTTGGTTTTTTTTTTTTTTGGTTGGTCTCCCCCCCCCCCCAGTTATAACTGTATTAACCACTTTTTACAGAGATTGCTTCAGTTTTGTATTCTGCTTACAAATTACAGCAATTCTCCTCTCTGCTTTCAGAGTATGTGGCTTCTGGACATTTCTGGATCCCAGTACTGCAAAAACTTAATTCATCTTTGTTATAAAATCCCTACAAAACTCTTCATGCCAACAACCAGATGTGTTTTGTTGCCTCTACCAACACTTGTGCTATAACAGTCACCTTCTCCCTGTGGCACTTTCTCACAGCTGTTTAAGGCACCCATTAGTCAATCACTTTTCATATTGCTATAGGGCATCTTCTAGACATGGTTTCCTTTCTATTGTACTTGATTTGACACACCCTAAACACCTTACAAACCATTTCATTATAGCAGAAGAGTAAGATCTGAACTAGATTACCTGGTCATCTCTGGTCCTCCTTCTCAATTGAGCATAAGAGATCCACTAATTATCTTCCCCAGGGCAGAAGTACTTTTGTTGCTGGGTAGTGCACAGCCTACAGGAAGTCACATGTCCAATGAAATGCAAGACTGACTGAAAATAAGTAAACTGCTCTGCTACAAGCCTCTCATCTCCACTGTGCTCCTTATATTACACTTCATTCACTCTTCGGATGGAACCACAACTGACTCACAGAATTACAGGTATTTTCATTTCAAATTCTTACCTTCTCCTTGGAAATCTAGCTTGTGTTTAGCTGCAGTGGTGAAAAGAAGAGAGGAAATGAAACACTGGAAGAAGCTTTTCTTCACAGAAGCAACCAAGTGGCATCCATGCAGATCCCATGGCTGAATGACCCCTTCAGCCAGCCAGAGACAGCTGAGCACAGGAAATCAAACCATCCCCTGCACAGGCTGCACAGGCTCTGCAGGGAGCTCTCTGCCTCTGGTCCCACCCTGGGAGCACAGGATATGGACCTCAAAACCACGGGCACAGACCACCTGTAACAGATACAAGTTCAACTCAGAGTCTTTCGTCTATTTTTTAAACTCTGAACACAACAGCAAAATTTCAATGCCTGAAAGCTTCCCTAACACTTTGGAAGCAAACAGAAAGCTGTGGTACATGGTGAGAAATTCTGCTAGAGAGAACAGCAACATCTCAGAGTCAGCAAAGAGATCACAATTATTACTCCCTCAGGGTACCACAGAATAATAGGAGCTCATTTTAAAACAGATAAAACCATGTGGCTGAATGAAGTTGTGGCTCTACTATGGACTTCGACCTGTAAAAGACATGGCTGTTCTTTTAGCAATATCTGCAGTACAGTTTTATGGTGCACACTCAGTCTGGCTGTAAAAAGAGATGTTACAGATGAAGTAAAAAAAGATTCATTCAAAATAATATTGATCAAATTGCAAGATCAGTGAACAGTGAAACAAGTACATTTTCCTGTAGGTCTTTGCCACTGATTGACTGTGGAGCCATTAGTGTGAATGTGCTTTCCTAATGGGTGAGCAGAATTGACTTCTGAATGACAATGTTTTTCCTCCAGGCTTATACAGCCCCAAAAGTGCAAGCTTTGCTGGACTTTAAAGAACAAAGTTTCTCACTGGCCCAGAGAGAATTCAATTTCTATTTGCAAAGAAGGTATATTTGACAGTAACTTCTATTTTAATTGTGACAGTTAAGTAGAAGGGAACTATAAATCTCTAACAAAAAGCAAACCAACATCCATTCCCAAGTGGGCTTCTGCACTTTGCTTCTGTTTTCTTATGTGTCAATTACATGGGCATTTGTGTCTCAGCACTCAGCAGTGCTCTAGTAGGCATGCTAGCTCACCAAGAGCATCCAAAGGACCTTTAAACGTGGGGAAGCAGGTTCCAAGTTCAGTAAACAATGAGAGAACTGACAAGGACTCAAAATGCTTCAGCCCAATGACAATGGTACAACACTGACACGGCTTAAAGGGACTTCTCAAATGTGCACACACCACCAGCCTGCAAAACCTTCCCCTTCACCTCCAGACCCACACACCACATGGGAGCAGGAGTGAGACAGGGGCTGTACCTGGGACCAGATGATTCTGTGAATGCCCAGGGGAATCTCCCCAGTGGGAACCACATCAGTACAGCAGCAGGAGCCACTCATTGCCCTCAGGGGCACCCAGGTGGGCACAGCTTTCTTCACATGGGCAATCCAGCACATGGAATTGTTCAGCTCCCTTCCCCAAAATCACACACAGTTAAGCTATTGATAGAGAATGAAAAAAAACTCAGCTTTATGTCTGACCAGCACAGCTGCCAGAGGTCCCACAGAATATTAACAATTAGTTTTTAGAGAGAATTGTAGGCAGAAACCTTGAAGCCTGATGAAGTTTAAAGCCAGTATTTCACTGTCAGAGACAAGAAATTGCTCTTGTTATTGCTCATAGTGACTTCATGTCCAGTTAACAACCATACCAAATAAATTATCTGTCACTTCTAATATTCTTGTCATTTGCAGAGATACTGCAAATTTTCATGCATTTATATAGTGGGTAATTTATCAGATATGCTTATAAGAACTCAGACAATCTAGAGAGCACTAAATCCTCAGTCACTGCTGAGATGCACTACAGAAAACCTGAAAGACTGGAGAGGAACTCTATTGCCCAGCTGGCTTCCATTCTGCAGCTCTGCCCTGCTGTACAGTGCTGCACTCACATGCAGCTTCTGGGATATCACAGATTATTCTTTAGAACTTCATCTAGAAAGCACAGTTCAATTTAAATAAACTGATAAATATTCCTGAACAAACATAACACATTGTTACAATACGTGGCACTAAAATTTAAGAGCAGATTGCTGCAAAGAAAATAAAAGGTGTTTTTCCCTACTAATCAGGAAGTTAGAAAAAAAGTCCCTTTGGTTTCTATCAGAATTTTCCCACTTACTGCCTCAGCCAATGAAACACAATGTACTGGCAGGGGCATTTCTTTTACCTACAAACCTCATCAGAAAGAAGATGCATTTTGAGATTAATTTAGCAGTTACCACACAATCTTACCCTTATTTGCCTCCTAAGATGCTTTGTTTATTTTTAATACAGCATACTTCATAGATTACACACAATTAAAACATAAAACAGATATAAAAATCACTGCTCCATTTTCAGCCTGTGATCAATAAAAATACATAGGCAAGCTTCCTTGTCAGAGACTACTAAAACACATAAATACATAATTTTAAAAAAATCAACCTAAATAGATTGATTTCATGAGGAAATAAATTATTCAACACTGATAATGATCAAGGGGGACCTAACACAAATAGGAAATATTTAAATACGGATTGCAAATATACATGCATTTAATTACAAAATTAAAGAGGCAAGTGTGTGTTTTGTCTGTCATGTCAAAATAGCTATTTCATGGTGAGAATAGATATGTGATATATGTATATAAATACATTCACACAGACACATCTGCTTCCAAGAGTGTTGCTGAATTGCCAACCTGAACAGCGAAAGTGATACTAACTTTAGGTATGTACATTAGGAAAAAAGTCTGTTGTGCAGGAAATTGGGGTGATGAAACCAGGAGGTGAACTATTAATAACAATATAACACCAAGGAGTACAGTCTTAAGAAGCCCTATAACCAGAAAGGTATTTTTGGACTCATGGGTGCAGATTTTACCAGATTCCTGGTCCCAGAGCAGCTCCAGCAGGAGCAGGTCTGGTTTAGCTTCCTCCTGTCTGTGCAGAGGGAGCAGCCCTCTAAGCACAGGGCAGCCAGGCCTTGCAGCTACAGCCCAAAGCCAAGGCACAGAGTGGAGCCTCCTTTTTCCCAATTGCAAATCAGAAATAAATTGTCTTCCTTAGTTACTTGTCTTCCTAACAACCTTCTTTGACCTTTCTAGACTTGTCTATCACAATAGATTCTTCTATTTAAAAAAAAAAATCACAAGCAGCAAGTCAATCTTGTTTCCACTGGCAGATGTTTGTCCTTTGTTTGAAGACTAAATTCTCAGGTGTCTACAAGAAGGACAAGTTTGTTTTTCCAATCCTAAATCAAGGAGCCTTTACTTTTCTGTTCAGTCCCTTTCCAACTCCCTGTTCTGACCACTTGCCTCTCACACAGTTAAAGAGAGTAAACAGCTTAGATGCCTTACAACACCTTCCCTCCTCCAGAAAGGTTCCCAACAGGCTTTGCATAATTTGGTTTCAAAGTCCTGAGTGGTCCCAACTGCTGATAAAATTAATGGGAAGTGAGTGCCCTGCAACTTGCAGAATTAGGTTCATTCAATAACACTCAGGCAACCTCCAATCACTTTCTCAGTGCAGAAATGAAACCACCTCCAAGATGAAATATGGAAGAACAACAGCGTCTTTCCCCCCTATTCTTCAAATGCAGCAGCACATCCCAAGTGGGAGGGGAAGGGGAAAACATTCACCAGGTTTGAACATCTGTCTCTGAAATAGTTTCCTGCTTCAAAACCGCAACAAGTGTGACATTAAAACGGAAAAAAAGCAAAAGAAAAAAATCCCAAAAAAGCATCTAAGTCCAAAAATTAAGCTTCATTAGAGTTTGAAATAGCAGATACACTACACAGAGGACATTCTCTCCAAAAGCAAAATTCATCCCTGTACAAATAATAAAATGCAATCCTAGAATCACAAAAATCAAAGTAGGTGCAGCTGGTTCTTTTCATACTTTTTGAAAGCATAAGAAAATGAGATCAAATACATTATGAAACAGATGTTCTATATGAAATAGATGTTCTGCTAATTTAAGAGGAAATTCAAAGCAGATATTAAAGGGCTATATGATGTAGAAAATTGTAGGAGACTCCTACTGATAATTGCTAATTACAAAGCATTCCTAACGCTTTGTCATGCAGGAGTTATAGATCAGTCCCTAATTCTAGAGCTTATTCCATGTTCTTGCTATATATAATAGTGACACATTTGTACCACTGCAGGAAAGATTTTGTCAGGCCTTCCACTACAAACCTCTTACCAGGACTTGAAACTTTGTCATAAAAATGCACTTCAGGATGCAAACTGGCATGGAAAGTCCCAGTCTATCAAAATCACAGTAAGCATGTTGCAAATATAAAATCAAGGGAAGGCTGAGGTTGGACAGGACCTGTGGAGATCTTCTAGATCAACAATGGCAGGTTGCTCAGAGCTGTGTCCAACTGAGACCTGATTAACTCTCTGCATGGAAAATCCAAAAACTTTCCTGGGAACCTGTTCTAGTGTTTGATTATCCTTACAGTAAAAAAAAAAAAAATCTTATGCTTATATAGGTTGTATTTTATTACAATATCCATCGTATGCTGTATACCATATTTAAGCAAATAAATTTGGAGGTGGCAAGAATTAATGCTATTTCTAACTGACCATGATCTGATTATCTTAAAAGGACGCAACCATAATTCATCACTGAGGTGTTTCTGTGCTTGAGACAGGCCCCATGTGTTGCTCTCATATATTGGACACCTGCCATTCTCAGTGTTAAATTTGACATGGCCTGAAATTCAATTTATTTGAATTTTCAAGCCAAAAGACATGACCCTAGTGTTTGAGGAAACACTGTGAAAACTTTTTGCCTAAAGCTGATGACTTCTCTCAATAATCCAGCTGTAAGGGAAAAAATGAGCAGTGGAATATGGTTTTCTTTAATCCTCTTGACATAAACAATGGAATCATTTTACTGAAATTAAAAAAAAAGAAATACGGCCAGGCACTTACTGTAAGAGATTTCAAGCAAGTTGTCAAAAGGGTAAAATTACAATAAATAAACCAAGGAATGTATAAATGAATCTTAGCATTTGAAGAACCTGTACTGGAAGGGAAAATACATCTGTTTATATACAATACCATAATACCAGCTAGTAACTTGCACTGTTACTACGATTACTCATAAAATCTGGTTCTTTTATAGAGTTTGGTTTAAGTACACTATCTGAAAATGTGCAAAAGATAGTTAACTCATTAATCTAAACTCCCCGTTGTTATAACAGAGTTTTACAATGTTTCGATCACTTTCTCAAATTACATCAGTAAAGTTCTCAACTTGGTTTTTGTTAGTCCATTGTGGAAAAGTTATTACAGTTATAAACTTTTAAATCTTATAGGCAATTGGAGGATCACCCACGCATTTCTTTTCACCTGCTTGTTCTATCACTTCAATCTCCTTTCCAAGTCTCCCATTATCTTGAGCAGATGCTTGCAAATCTTTTCTACAGTTTTGCTTTTATTTGTGGAAATGATTTATCAAAATATGAATATCGATCTAATATCGATATCCAACTGGGACGGACAAAAACTCTCTAACAGTTTAGAGTTAGGAAGTGTAGGTTTTATTTGGCACCGGGCACTGCGGGGGATAGTTCCCTAAGACGCAGGGCCCCGATCCAAACAAACACAAAGCTTTTTATTTACAAAAATTATGAATATCCAAAATACAAATGCATATTCATAACATTAACACCTCCCATTCTCCGCTTCGTATGGAAATGAGCTTACATGTCATTAAGCATGCATAGTGTGTGTCCTGAATGGAGTCAGTGGTCTTGAATTGGGTCAGTGGTCCCAAGAAAGATGAAGTAACTCATCTTCCTCATTTTGACCTTTTTGCCTGAGTTTTAACAGTCCTAATTATTTTAGTGACCTGTAAGTTTCTTCTTGCATAACTTTTGGATGGGTTCCCACCAAGGGAGGAAACTGGTAATTGTCCTTGTTCCCTACACCAACTTATCAATGTTTCCACTCCTCATTCTAAGCACAGCTAAGCAAACATGAAAATGACAGATCATCAGTTATTTGGCAATCAGTTACTAACATCTTAAAACCCATTTCAGGTCCAGCTCTCCTAACTATTTTAATTAACTCTCACTGGGCCCAAATTCTTTCCTATTCCCACTAATCTCAACACAGCTAGCCTATAACTAAAATCTTTATGTTTCTTCTAAATCTATGTTTCAGAAAGATAAACTTCTTTTTGTCCCTGTAGTTTGATCATCCCTGATTTTTTTAAGATTTTTAATGATAGGGATGTTTACATTTCCTCTTTTGTTCCCTTTTTTTGGTAGTATTTGCTCATCATCTCTTTAACTGTTATAACCATTGCCTGCTTAAAAGACAGATAATGTTGATTCTGACAATGGAGTGATATGCTCTTAGATATGTATTTGAACTAAAGTTTTACTCAGGACCCATTTGAAAATGGGATTATTTACAGCATTCCTCAATTCTCTTATTACTCATACATTTCTCGGAGGCCACAAAGACAATACATAGACTTACATACAACATATTTAATCACACTGGTATCCTGGGCTGATATAACCTCTGAAATCCATTCTCTCAATATGTAGCTTGAAAAAACAATGCCAGGTTTCTCAACTTCATACAGGACTGAGAACACTGGCAAATCAGGTGTGAAACTGCTCTTTCTTCTTCTAGTCAACTCTCATCCACAGAAGAAACAGAGCCTTCCTCCCCAGTGCAAAAAGCAACAGGTTTGCATTCTGTGTCTGCAAATCCAGTGCTGCCACAGAGCACCTAACACGAACTTACTTGGTTGCTTTGTTAAAACACTGATTCCACTCACATACACAGAGAAAGAAAGAAAATCCATGCTGAGGGAAGGCTATAATTAACAGATCTCTCTTCAGCACAGATGAGGACCCAGAGATGAAAAGGCTTAGATTACCTACTTCACTCTGATAAAGTGCAAAATAAAACCCTGATCAGCTTTGGAAAGGCATTCCACTGAATTTAGGTAAGCTATTAACAATTCTACAAATAAAATTTGGCTGAAGTTACTTAATAAGAAATGCAACAAGGAGGTGGGGAGTATTTGGTGGAGCTTTTTTGCTTAAGTTTTTGGAGTTGTTTTGGTTTCATTTTTGTTTCCTTTTGGTTTGCTTTGTTTGGCCTTTAAAAATAAACTACTCAGGCAAGATGCAAAGTTTATTTTCAAACTTCTTACAGCTCTGAGTTTTTCTTACTGGTGTGCTTATCTATCCACAACGCTGAGCTTCAGTGAGAGCTCTGTATGCCTCGAGGTTACCTCTGTAAATCTTCAAGGTGTATGTGGCTGGTTTCCCTCAGCTTTGAATCCCAGCTACCTACAGAAGAACACATCTCTCTGCCCAGCCCTGGGTGGTTCACTGTCTCCCATCCACATGGGACTCTGAGTAACAGCACACAGAGTGTGCAAAGGGATCCCTCAGCTACAGAGCTGAGCTGTGCAAACAGTCTGGAGACCTACAGCTCACTCTCCCCAGAATTCTCACCTCCAGCAGAACAAAACCCCTACAATTCTGTATCTCTTTGGGTGCTTTGGGCTTCCCTGTGCTCATGCCTGTTCCAGCACCCCCTTTCAAATCCCTTCCAAAATAGGAGTGTAGAGATAGCAAAGCCTGCACCCGACTTCCCCACATCCTTATGGTCCTTTCAGCCTGAGAGTCTGACATTTGACAGAAATATTAAACTGTACCAGCTAACAGCTCAGTGAGAGTTAAGTCCAAGTAGGGCAAATGCAGCACTCTCAGGCCTCACAGTGACTCTCTGAACCGTGTGACAACTGGTGCTAATGCTTAACAAATGTCTTCCAAACACTGTGGAAAGAATATGATTTCATTGATATGCTGTTCTGATGGATCTGTGGAATGAAAGGCACTGCATAGCTGCATTTCTGAGACAACTTTTATACCTCATTAATGCAGTACATAAGCTGTACAATTATACATCCATATGTCACTGCCAAATTTATACACTTTTACATACTGTTAGATTAAGATGGTTTCATTTCATTGCTCTGCAAATGGACTTTTGAAAAGATATTTCACTCAATTTTTTGTGCAGTACTGACAGGCAAAGCACATGAAAGACATGGAGTTCCTTGTGTAAATGCAGCACATGCCCTGAAATAAAAAACATGGCACCAACAAACAATTTTTACACTCTTCCAATACAGTGACCTTTTTAGAGTGTAGACTGCAGCCCAGTGTCCCCTTCCCCTGCCAAGAACCACCATTTCAGAACCAATTCCACTGGATTAGGCTATAAAGCACTGTGATGCCTCTTGATCTGACCCACGTCTTCAAGTCTGATGGGTTTTTGTTTACACTAGAAGACATCTGATCCAAAGCAGCAGGAGGATTACAGCACTGTCTAATTAGAATAACTTTTCAATTTATAGTGAATAATGAATGTACACTATTGGACACTGCTGTCTAGTGGATGGGACAAAGAACCAGCAAAACTGAGCTCTGCCCCTTAAGGCAAAAATGACAAAGAATGAAAAAGAAAAAAAGCCAGACTTTTGCTGATATTCTGTATCTAGCTCTCTGCCATACAGCTCGCTTTTACATCTTTGGTTGTCATTTCTTCTTCTCCTAAAAGAGACTGCTTTGCTGAGCACACTCTTATAGCAAGAGACTGGACTATCAGGTGCAGCAAGGCAACATTCACTTCATGTTTGAGACATAGCTGGTGAAAGACCACCACAGCCATAACGCAGGGCCATGGTGCTACAAGCAAGGAAATTAAAATTACTCTGTCCATTTGGTTGTGTGCTGCATGAACTTGAACACAGCAGGTCACATCTTGTGTTCGAGTGCTAGAGAGTGTGCTGAGGTGATCCCTGAGAAGTCTGAGGTACTTGTAGGGTCCATCTTCCCAACAGGGGCCAAGGAACTGGTGCTCCTGCTGCTTCTACTGCCCTCAGTTCCATGCTAACTAACTACCATCCAGGCAAATCCAGAGGCACAGTTCTGTATCATTACCAGGACAAGAGACAGAGCTAGAAATTCCAAAGGCATCATTGCCTTCCCCTTGTACCTTTTCCCCAGCAGGGCAATCATGGGAGCAACTTAAGTGGGCCCCTAAAACCGACACATGGCAAAATTTGTATGGTTCTGGCAAAACCAAACCCATAAGTTTTAGTGTAGAACAGTTTCAGGAAACCATGCAGGATCATACAATCCTGTAACAATAAATATAGCTACAAACAGCATGCAAGGGAAAAGAGTCAGGGATAGGAAACACATTGGATAATTAAAGGAGAGAGGGTAGCAAGTAGTAGTCATGAAACCTGAAAGGAATTACGAATACCCTGGACAGATTTTTTTCCAATAGGTAACTACAGAATGTCTCTGCAACTGCTCTCCCTTGTTTTAAGAACAGAGATGCATTTACTGCATGTAGCTTGTTCTTATGGCAAAGCCAGATGGAAAGTATGTAGGGCTGCTACTTAACACAACTGCTTACAGGAAGCTGCATTATAGGAGAAAAGCTGTGTGAAAAGGATCAAAATGATGAAATGCATCTGGCTTAGCACACAGCAGTAAACACTAGCAAATATATTATGGTGGTTCAATTACTGATAGGATACTAGAGCCTATTCAAGACTTAATTATCTTTAGACTACATCAGTTGCTAAGCTGTCAGCAGCATCTGTAGAGGGTACATAGGTGGACATCTGCTACAGACTAAGAATGCCATACACCAGCAGAGCTGTTTGCCACAAATACACAGACAGAAATTCAGAAGCTCACATTACAACCACATCTAGCACATACAACATATTTACAGCAGGGATACCAGCTTGGATCACACTGTGGCTGGTAAGAGGCCGAAGGACAAACTGCTCTGAGTGGGGGCTCACTGGAGGGAGCAGAGAATTCCGATGCAGGGGAGATGAAAGAGCACGGTTTAAATAAATCATCTGCACTGAACCACCCAGAAATCCAGCTGAAACCAGGCTTACATATCTCTCTTGCATGCAAAACAGTGTTGTAAAAGATTATTCAGTTTGCAAAGTCAAGTCCAGTTAAGCTTAATTCAGCTTCTTCAAGCAGACATCACAGCGCTCTGCATGCATAATTCTATGAATGCATCCTTTTTTGCTACCCTGGGAATACCATGGATTGGATAATTCTCAGAGACAGGAGTCCTAAGTACTCTGAACCCAGAGTTGCTGCTACCCCATGCACCCACCACCCACACCAGTGTTTATGGACCCTGCTTGACTGAATTCACAGGCCTTGCCTACAGTCTTCCTCCAGCTACTCTAAGTCACTCCTCACCACAGAACTCCTTATTTCAGCTTCCAGCATCCTCTGCCCAGCCAAAGTGCCTGTCCCAAGCTCCAGACCTTGCTGCATATTTAGTCTTTGGGAGTTACCCTACCTCAATGCCCCTGTGCAGCATTGCCCACTTTAAGTCAGGATGCCTTATCAGGACTACAGAGCACTCTGGATGTATCCCTGAGCCATGGCAGGTCCAGGAAAAGTGATGTCTTCTCACTTAAAAGCCCATTCAGCCTCTAATGAAGCACATGAAATTAAAATCAAATTCAGTAACATGACTAGATTTAGCTGGATTCTCAAGAGAGTAACAACAAAGACTCATCCCCACTGACAGAATAAATCTGTAGACAAAACGTCTGGTCTGAAACACAGAAGTGTGAGAGCTTTCCAGCCAACAGTTAAGATTCTCCTGCAAGAAGCAGCTCAATTATTTCTGCTGACAAAGTCTCAAATTCATCCCACAGCAGCAGCCAAGCCTACTTCAGTTTGACAAAGCTCAGCTCAGCAGAAACAAACCTTAACTCAAGGAAGCACAACCAGCTACACCTACATCACATCTTACAGGCTTGCATTTCCTCTGCTCTGCACAGTGACAGCAAAGCACAGCACAGTTAAGAGCACTGCTTTTTAGTGATCTTTGAGGAGTTAAAGGGGACAATAAGTTCCTTCTATCTAAGCCATATGTCTAAAATGTTGAGGGATGTGAACATCTGCAGTGGACTGAAAACAGCTTCTTGCTCTCCAAGTTATGCTGCCCCATTAATGTTCATTTGTGAGACTGATCAATTATCAGCAATCCCAAAAGCAGAGACATTATTTTTCCAGCGGAGTACCTCATGATCCTAGAAAATGGAATGTGTAGGGTTTGTGCTTGCATGTTGTTCACAGTCTGTGTATGAAATTGTCCAAATATCCTGTGGCCAGTGACCCTTTTGGCATCACAAGTCAGTGTATTTTAACTATCTTTAGGTCACTAATGCGCTGGGGAGACTCATAGCAATTGATAATGGAAAAGGTGACTTTGCAATTTTGCAGAAAGAAACTGAAACTTTTCCTTCATTCTTCTCAAGTGTCTAGGGCCATTAGGATTTTGTACTGTAAATGAACCTTAAAGATTTGTTTAAACAACAACCGAATTTGCCTAAGTAAATTTCTTTTTCTTAATACAAACTGTTGCTTTGTATTTTTCTTCTGCAAGGTCATACAGCAGGGATTTAGGGCTGATTTTCTTTGGGGTTCCCCCCCCTTTGTTTATGTTTTGTATTTCTTTTTAACATAATTTCTTTCTCATATATTTTTTTGCTCTAACCTTCCAGTGTTGGTTAAAGATGCAAATATTAAAATGCAAAGTCAAATAGAACTTATTTTCACAAGCACTAATGTAAAAAAAAGTCTATTTTCCCATTTTCTAGACTAATATTTACCATCTTTGACAGCCTGAGCAGATTGCTGCATATTTCAGCATTATCTTTTAACAACTTGACAGATCCCCCTATTTTCCTGTGATTATTTTATCCCAAGTTGGAAGCCTAATAGTTGCTTTTTGACTGAATCACGGGATTTGCAGCACAGCATACAGACCTGTGATTTACAGTTAGTATTTTGACGATGCCTCGTAGAGCATATTTGGATTTCCAGCAGTGTTGCTTTGTTTGGCCTGATCTGGTCAGAAATCCAGGCAGCAGCCCCAGTAACTGCAGGATGATCTAGGAATTGAGGATCAGAAGGTCACCTGGGAACCACTGACCGCTGCAACAGCAGGGAGTTTGTGCTTTCTTAGTAGAGAAGGAAATTTTGTACAGCTTAATTCTGGATATTAAGCAAATGCCAGCAGTTTCTAGTGCTAATTATTTAAATATACAGCATAGAAGCATGGGATGGATAGCTAAAAATGCACAGAGATACAGCACAAGAGGGAACACATGATTCCATATGAGATGTGCTGTTGTAAATGCAAGCAAAGGACATAAAGCAAATTGCTTTAATAGCAACTGCCCTTTCAAGGAAGTGCATCATAGACAATTTAGCCACCCAAATACAGAGAGCAAAAGATTCTGCCCATTGCTCCTTCAGTCACTTCAGCTTTATGTATCTACAGATTATAACTGGCAATTCTACTAATTATTTCCACCTAGGTTCCTAGGGTTATTACAGAAAGGATTTTGCACCCAGTGAAGCATACAAGAAGCTTTATTTATTTTCATTGCATGTGCAGAGGAAGTAAGACTGGAAGGGACCTCCTGGGTCATCAAACACAATTCCCTGCTATCGCAGGAAACCCCATAATACAAACACTTCAAAAATGAGCAAGTTCCATCTTACAAGTAGTTTGGTTTCTTGTCCCCACTACTCTAAAAGAAAAGTTGATCCAGAACCTCCCCACTCTAGTGTTTAGCGACCTTATCATTACCAAATTAAATTAATTTGTAAAAAGTTTATTTCAGTGCTTGTGCCAATGCAGCCCCTTAACTCAAACAACATTTTTCTACCTTCCATTTGGTCCATTTATAGAGACAAACCACAACCACTCCCCAAAACCCTTCTTTAAGCCCTGGGTGACATTAGGGCACCCAACCTGAGGCCTTTTTAGAGTGAGACATCCTGATCTATTGGTGTTTTGTCAGCCATACCAATTTACATCAATTGAGAAGGCATGAAAAGAAACACAAATTACCACACCTAATGGATGTCTCATGGCACACAAGTGAGCTCTGTGGAGTCAGCTGAAGCCTGCAGATGCCTAAAATAGTGAATGGAAACTGTTTGTCACTTACTACAAGATGTTAAGTAGAAGGCACATTTCTCCAGATCCCTCATCACACCAGTGACTTTACAACACAGCACCAGAGTTACACTGACATCAGATCCTTAAGTTTCTTGTTGAAACTCTAATTAGGGTAACAACAAGGACATCATATTTTGTGATTTGAGGACACCAGGGCATAATTCACATTAAGAAAAAATAAAAATCAAAATCTTTACTGAAACAACATTCAGTATAGGTTATTTCACCCTAATTTTCTGTATTGTAGCACACAAGATGACTTGCACCTGTCTATATAAACACATGTGCACAAATTAACACTTTCTGCCGATTTTGCCAATACATGCTTACATAAACATATAGATAAGTACAATAAGCAAAAGCAGGCTCCTCTGGGAAAGAGGAACAAAAATGCATAGTTCACTATGGCTACAGAAGAGTTGCTACTTATCTCTAGCTTTGCGCCGGTGAGATCCATTTCTGGCTTTTTTTATCAGCGTATCTGTATAAAAGATAGATGTTGCAGATAATGTAGATACTTCAGATATTATACAGCAGTTCCCTCTCAAAATACTTGATGGGGATTGGGAAGTCACAGGTCTAAAATGTGTGTCTTAAAAAAATGTAGATGTTTTCTTGATATTTAAAAGCAAGTAGAAAATTTCATAGCAAAGTCCTACAAATCTTCAGGAGAGGGAAAATTCATTTACAACAACACTGGCAGACCTATTTATGACTCAGAAAATAGTGACTGATTTAGAAGGGAATTTTTGGGTTCCCTATAACTAAAGTAGAACATAAGAGATTCTATTGTAAAATGAACTGTTAAATCATTTGAGGAACAATGTCTGAAAACTAGAAGAAAAAGATGAGTGATTCAAAAGGAATTTTTGGTCAATAACATAGAAGCAAAATGCATTACTAAATATGAGATCTGTCAGACGGAGAGGATAAAACACTTCAATAAACCTGTTTGTGTCAACTGATAACCAGCTAGATTTGAATCAAGATTATGGTAATTTAAAAAGCAGACAGTTGGAAAAGGAAAGGAAGTTCGAATTACCAGGAGATAAAAATGCACAGGGTGAGTTTTATGGAGAGGATTAGGAATTTGTTGTGAAATAGTATTTTGTGAGCTCTACAGATCGTTTAATAAAAGTGCATTAGCAATAATACCTGAAATGAAAGAAAAGCACCCATAAAAACCTGGTAGGTTTGAACTGGGCACAGGCACTGTGGTAAGATGAGGAGTTCTCTTAATAGAAAGATAAGACAATGTTATCAGAAAATGGATTCAAACAACAAAATTAAAGAGAGAGAAAAAAGAATCGCTGATGGAGAGATTACCTCTGGCAGAGAGGGTTTGTTTTTTTCATATAAATAAATACTTCTAAAAGTACTAAAGCACAAAAGGATATGGAGAACCAAGAAGAGGAGAAAATTTCTCCCCAATTCCTCTCCTCAGTCCATAAGACCTCAGAGCTGGAGAGGTAAATGCCTGGCAGTGCGTGGCAGTGGGGTTGGAGGCAGCACAGCTGCAGCTCTCACGCTGCTCCTCTGCTCTACAACTCAGCTGCAAATTGCCTGGTAAGAGGCACCACGCTGGAAGCTGTCACACTCAGCCCCTGGGGATGTCAGGCACAGTTAAAGCACCAACCTATTGCCTCAGACAGCTTCTAATCAGTGCATCGACAGAGAATGGAAGGTACTAACTTTGGAGATATCAATTTATTTGCTCCATAATAGAATTGTCAGGTAACTTCAGGCAAATCATTGATGTTCAGGCTTTACAGCTTGGGTAACCAGGCACAGGATCAGGTAAAATCCCAAATCAGGTAAATCTTCATACAGGCATGCCCACAGCAAAGCCCCACACATACTGCTTCATCTGCCAGGGTGTTTCAGTCACAGAGTTACTGTTCAATTTAAATGGTTTCAAAGTGACAGAGAGTAGGTTTAGATTAGGTGTTAGGAAGAAATTCTTCCCTGTCAGGGTGGGGAGGCCCTGGCACAGATTCCCAGAGAAGCTGTGGCTGCCCCATCCCTGGAAGTGTTCAAGGCCAGGTTGGACAGGGCTCTGAGCAACCTGGGAGAGTGGAAGGTGTTCCTGCCCATGGCAGGGAGGATGGAATGAGATGACCTTTAAGGTCCCCTCCAATCAAAACTATGCTGTGATTCTTCGATTCCCTTAGGCTGAAATGATGGAAATTATCTGGGAGACCTTGTAGCACACTTGTTCTGCCTTTCCTCTAAGTGTGATCCAAAACAAAGATATTCTGTTCAAAAGTTCAAACCTGTGACAATGTGGTCCTAGGAGACAAGTGAACTTTAAAAATAAAGTACCTCAAAAGTTTCCTAAGAAGTTAATCTGCATGGGTGGAGAGAGATGGGAGGTTAAGCCTCCATTAAGAGCAGATGGTAAGAGCTCTCTGTCTCTCAATCTCCATTGACAAAAATGGATATTAATATTGCCTAATTCACAGAGAAGAGTGAAGTGATCCAGGATTATTACAGCTATGAGCTGCTACATAAGCATAACAAATGGCTATATATTCCCACTAATTCATCATCACATACTTACAGCTGGATAAAATATTCTTTGTTACACACTTTTAGATAAATTAGTGCTAACTATAGCTTTCAGGCAAAGTCACAAGTACTTTGGTTGGGTTCCTTCAAAAGAATGGTCACAGAGAAAAAAAATTGTTCTTATTCCTGCAAATCAAAGGTATGTTGCTTTAGTTGAGATTGTACCTATTCAACAAATAGAACGTTAATATTTCCAGATTTTTTGAGGTTTTTTTCATATAGATACTTATGTATTTGTGAGGAACGAATCTCATTCTTGGGTTCAAATGTTTGTAGTGTATCCTAATCGTTCTAAATAAAAATCAGCTATGCTTGAGAATAGCATGTAAGGAACACTGCTCTATAGGTTGAATAACTACAGATAATAGTTGAAAGCTTGTTGTTTTCTGGAATAGTAGTTGTCATCAGCAGACATCTCCAATACTTAAAAAGATCACCCAGTTTTTCCTGAGGCATCTTCAGGAGCACAAAGGGATGATATTGCCTCTGAAATCTGTACATCAGTGTTTCTGCCATTCTTCTGTCTATCTTGTGTGTCCCTGCACTACACACACAGTCTGGGCTGCTGGATTGCTATTCATCCTTTTACACTGCTGGGAGAATGATACTCTGGGGAATGACACCTGTGAGTTACTGTACAACTCAAAGTTGCAATCTCAGTAACACATTCTTCTATGATTATGTTTAGAGTGGTGTTTTAAAACTATTCATTTCATTAATTCTCCTTTTGGAGCCTAAAGAAAGGAGTTGAACATCTTACTACACACACAGAATGTCTGAGAGAACAGATTAGAAGGCCCCAAAAGGATTTCTTTGAATAACAAAAAAGAGCAAAACCACCACCAACAGCAAACTCTTTAGAAGGCTCTTCCCAAACATAAGGTGTCAGCCTCTAAGGATAAAGATGCAATTCATTTTTTAAGGACTCCTCATTACACATATATGTCCTAAACCCTTAAGTGTTCAGTCCATTTTCTCCTTAAAGGCCTCTGAAGGGAGAGAGGGACAACATTTATTAACTCCATAATGTGAAGTTAATAAATCTAGATTCCAGCAAGAAAGATTTGATGCTTCACAAAAGATGTCCTTTTCACTCTTGATGAGATCCATTTATCTAGAATAGACAAAGTAATTTAGAGGGCACAGAAGGAAAAGTTATAACATGAAGTTGTTAAGGAAAACTGAAAGTGGAGCTTTGATTGTAAGTCTAGTCCACAGCAGCAAGTGCAGTTTTTAGAAACTTTACAACAAGTGCCATTTAGGCCTATCATTCTTACTGCTGAAATACTCCTTTGAAAGAACCTCCCTTTAATCCATGTTAATCCATAAATTGCTTTCATGACCACCACTTACCTAAAACGTGACCAGAATTCCTGGGACTATGGAGATATGTATAAAGCAATAAACCCATCAATTACACATGCTTTGAAGTTGCAAAGTTCAGTCTCACTCAGAACAGTTTAATTAAAAGCAATGACTTCATATTACATCCTCTGCACCAAAGGAGCTTTTTTTTCATTGCATGGATTACTCTTAACTTGGAAAGTTTCTCACTGATTGAGGCAGTGTGTGTTCTGAGTCAGTCCTCTTGCAAGATTTGGCAAATGGGCTGCCAAAACACTACTGTGCTGCTGCTCTGTAGGCCCATCCATCATTGTACAGGTAATTTCAACAATTCTGAACTTGCAAAGTCAAGTGTCAGAACCTTAACCTTGATACAACTTCTTTGCAGAGATGTCCGAGACTAAAAGGAATGGAGAAAAACAATAAATCTGAATCTGTTCTTTCAGTTCCCTCTAACATTTGTTAATTCAGCCTTATATTAATGCTCGTCTGAAAGTTTAATAAGCAGAGTTGAATACACAGCATTGTGTAAAGCAAGCAAAGGGATATAAACTTAGAAAAATCCCTGTAAATTTCCTGGGAACCCATTAACACTGACAGCAGAGAAATCTGTGGTTTTACCCCAGTTCTGGTGGGGCAGACACCATTAACACATGCTCTTGTCCACAGCCCTACTCCATTCACCTCATCCTCCACAGGGTCTTGCAGCATTGTCTTCACTTCTGCTCTGTCACAGCTGTCAACTCCAGTCCACTCCAGCCTCACCAGATTGCAATTCTCACATCACCTTCATCCTTCTCTCCTCTGTCTCCTGTCTTCCCCGATTTCCCCTTATGTCCCCATATGTCACCAAGGACAGAAAGAACATCTCTGTTTTGGCGTTAAGGTCCAGTCTGATCCCACCCCTAGTCCCAGGGCAGATGTGCTGGGGGAGCTCAGCTCATTCCCTGCAGCCCTGGGGCAGAGCTCACCAGGCAGCTGCAGAATCCTCAGAACATTTGTCAGCCAAGTCCAATAAGCCTCGTGTATCCTGTAGTTCTGCCAAAGCTGGAGAAACTTTCATGCAAATAGCAGCAAGAACATTTCCTACATTCCCATCACATTTAATCTCTTCTCGTAGGAGGACACTACAGTTTATTAGTGAAACATCTGCAAGTATTTTTAACCAAGACAAAAATGAGTGCCATTCATTCTTTGGAACAGCTGAATCTCTCTCATTGAAAACTTAACATAGTTTTTTTTGGTTTTCAAACACACAGGAAAGAGGCACAGTTGGAGTGAAGTTAATTCCTTCAAAAGCTCAGTTAATTTTTATACAAAGTCCAGAAGAAGTATTGGCCAAGACCTATTGGAACTGTGGTATTAAACAGTTCAGACACCATTTGTCCCAAAAGTTAAAAAAAAAAGGGGGGGGAGGGGGGGGAAAGGTTTTACCTACAGAATAAGAAGAAACTTTCTATGTCAAAGTAGGACTATGTACTAGAGCAGGGCTTTATCACTACAGTAATGAGTAAAGAAAATGATATATATTTAACTCCACTATCATTAAAGATTTAAGATTATTACAATAATTTTCTGCTTCTCTTTTGCTTTATTGAGCTTAGTCAAACTGATATATTGCTGTGTACTTCATTCATTCCTCCTGATGGATGATATGAAGTACGTAGACAATGCTGATGTCCAAGTAAAAAGAGGAATTACTGAAAAGAGAAGATAAGCAGCTGTAGATGATGAAGTGCTGATTAATAGATTACCCCCATCCCCATCAAGTCCAAAACCATATTTTAAACTGCCAACAGCACTGCAACTGAATGAACAAGTACTTCTGGAATCCAGAGAATGTTGAGGAGCTGACCTTTCTCAAAATTAATCCTTAACGGCTTCTTCCAAGATTTATTTCGTTCTCTTAGCTTCGGACAAAATCTGTAACGGTGTGACCTGAGCTTTATGATTTCTGGCTGGGAATGCATAAAGTGCTTTCTGGCCTAGAGGTTTGATGCTCTTGCCTTAGTTTTCACATAAGCTCTTGAGGCAGTACTGCTACTCTGGTAACTTTCATTAGGTGTGGGGTCAGAAAGGAGGTGACACCACAGGGCAAAGCCTTAGAATCAATGCAGGTTTGTATCAGCAGCGACTGCAGAGCCCAAGTGCAGGGGAGATCATACCGTTCTCTGCAGCCCAGATCTAGGGTGTCCCAAAAGGATCCTCCCTGACCCATGGACCATGGGGACTCTGAAAAACCAGATGTGTGACCAGGAGGGACCCAGAGCCACCTCCTGCAAGCCAAAGTTGCATCTGCCCCAGCCTGGTTTCAAATACGCACACAGGGTCTGACTGGGGACACTCTCACTCATAATTATGATGAGGCCAAGCAGGACTGGCATTGCAATCACAAGGGAGCTTAAACACTCACAAGTGCTAAACACCTGAGAATGAAAAGCCTGTGAGCATGAGCAGGGATAAATTAATATTCCCAATTTGCTAGCTCTAACATTTTCAAGTGAAAACTGATTTTCCCCATAGAGAGTAAACCACAAGAACATTTATTTGTCCTAATTTACCAGACATTTATTTTGGCACCATTAAAGCCACAACGTCAAGTTTCCACTCTAAGCTATATGCAAAGAGATTTTTTCATAAAAACAATGTGCTATTTAATCAACACACACACACAAGCTGTTAAGTGTAACAAATCCTAATTTTTCCTGAAAAATGTGTGACTTTTACAGGTTCCCACAGTCTCACTCAAGATCAACAGGTTGTTTTTGAGAACAAGGATGACACGGTGATGATCAGAGGGTGCGCAGGCCCAGCTGCACAAACATGCACACACTCCTTAGCAGGAGGAGCAGGTGCTCTCTGCTTCTGGAAATGTCCTCACTACAGCAAGGTATTAAGGAAGAATCACCTGCTCCCCATTCCATTCAAAGATTTCTGGTGTTAAATTTCAAGAGAATAATTTTTTTTTTTCCAAGCATGGCTGATTATATCAACTGCAGATTACATGAAAGCATGCTTATTATATGTAGGTAGAAAATAAACACTATTGAGGATTATTCTGGCTTCTGCAAGACAATGTGAGAACTTTTGAAGCTCTTTCTGAAAATGCTAAGGTATTTCAACATTATAGGCTAAGAGTCATAAAAGATAGGTTTTTAATTGAAATTGGTTTTGAAATAGATGTCAGGAAAACCTTAAGTCAACATCTAGTCTACAGAAAACATTTAGGACAGTACATAATTGAATTTATATACAGATAAAATCCTCTTTTTTATATAATGCTGCCAGAAATTGCCATTTATCAGTATAGCTTGTACTATAAGGTGAAAAGCAGCATAGAAAATACTTCTCTTAAAAATTTACTTGCTCAAATGCAAACAAAAGAAACTCACATCTAACCCATATCAGCTTTAGAACTGCAGCACAGGAAACAGAACCTTAAGAATTAAGGAAGGTCTTAATTTTATCAAATACCTTGAAAAGACAACTTCATTTCAAAGAGACAAAATTCTCTCCCAAAGCTCAGACTCCATGCTCAAACACTAAGAGTCCAGGGAATTTCAGCTGAATTCAGTTTTGAGTAGGCTAATTAAACCCATCTGGAACATACTTTCCTCAAATCATATGCTCACGTATACAATACGTTACAACTGTGTCCAAAACCATCTAAAAATACCTTACACTAAAGCTAACGCAATTAGTTGAGGCCCTGGGTAGAGGATAAATTGCACTAAGGTAAAACCCCATGTGCCAGAGTCTGCTGGTCAGTGCCTGTGTGTTACATGAGGCATTTGGGGCAGGCTGACAGTGACCAGACTGATTCATTAATTAATGCCACTGAGGCATGGTTTCTATTCTCTTTGCATTTTAAATTGGACTTGAAATCAGCTAAATACTCTAACTAAGTAATGTACAGAGCTATTGACAGCTCATCTAGAGGCTGCTCTCAGCACACCACAGTCCTTTCTCAGACACATGTGTACTGCGTGATCAACCACAAATGATGACATTATCCTTCCCAGTACTGAAATCCCCATCTCTAGCCCTGTAGGACTCCCCTTCTCTTGCAGAAGTCCACAAAGCATCCCAAAAGCAATTCAGGAGGCAAATGGGATGCACTTCCACACAGCATGAATAGCCAAACATGTAACATGCCAGTGCATAATCCTGTAGCTTTTTGTAGGCAGTCATATAATCATAGAATGTCTTTGATTGGAAGGGATCTTAATGATCATTTATTTGCAATCCCTCTCTCATGGGTAGGGACACCTTCCATTAGACCAGGTTACTCAGAGCTCTCTCCAGCCTGGCCTTGAGCACTTCCAGGGATGGGGCAGCCACAGCTTCTCTGGGCAGCCTGTGCCGGGGCATCCTCACCCTCACAGTCAAGAGTTTCTTCCTCATCTCTAACCTAAACCTCTCTCTTTCAGTTTTAAGCCATTCCCCTGCCTTGACCTATCACTACATGCTCTTGTAAATACTCTCTCAGTAAATACTCTCACAGGTATGGCCACTAAAGGACCTATCCTTTGTATATGAAAATAATTACAGACACCTTCACCTAAACCATTCCCTCTCTATCCAGCCTGTTCTCATATTGCTGGCAAGGCACAACCTGCAACTCTTGAGTCCAGAGCAGAGGGATCTATTTGTAGGAGGAGGTGGTGGTACCTCAAACATGAAATATTTTGGTTTCACCCTCTCAGAAAACTTAATGAAGCCCATTATCTGATTTCCCAAGCGCCCAGCCTTTAGCTGGCAAACTTTGACATTGGTAAGCCTTTCATAACAGATATAAGTCTTCATTAGACTCAGAGTACTCCAGAGTAACTTTTGAATGCTTTACATGTAAGGAAATTCTGTTGTAAGATGATAAACTGTAGTTATGCCACAGCACTCCTCAGTAAAGTGGAGATGTTTTAACACAGTCTGAAGCCAGAAATTTTAAAAATTGTTTCACTTAAACGAATTAGAGATAGAATTATGTATTTCCTCAGACACACAGAAACCCTATTACTTGGGCATTGTTGGGGGTCAAAGAATAAGAGGCTGAGTCCTAATTCTCACCAATGGACTCTCCTTCCTCCCATGTTTCAATATTCTGAAGTCACCAGACTCTCATGAAAATCAGCTGTCAGGGGAAAACTTGCAAGAATTTGTCTCCTTTTTTGCTTCATTTATAGTTAAATCAGGATTATTTTCCTTTTTCATTCTAGTACATGGTATTGCCTGATAAAAGAGATTAACACGAAGTTGAATATATTCTCCATTCATAGGAATAAGACTGATAATTAGCAAAGCTAAGATTAGGTTTAATGTCATTTTAGTAGCTCTTGGAATATTTTAGCACTTTAATCATGGTGATGATGTTGAAAATAGTTTACTGAGACTTTTGAGATAGTAGAGAAGTGATTAAACAGATGCCCATGATACTATAAAACTGACTCTCTCTCACAAGGAAGTGTTCAGACCCAGTGCTGGATTTACTTGTGCAAGTTCAGTGAGAACCCCCCTGGAGAGTCAGAGGCATCTTTTCCCCTTGCTATCACTGACTGCAGTGAATCTTAGATAAGCAAGGAACCATCAGCTCTTCCCATGGAAGTGCAGCAGGTATCACCATGATGCATCTCACAGATTGTGTTTTAACAGGAGGCAAATGAGTGCCCACAGCTGCTCCTTTGCTTTGCATGCTGAGCAATCTCCAAAGGGCAGGAGCTGAGCTTTCTCCTCTGCCCCCAGCCTGTGAACATAAAAGGAAGAGAGTCGGGGTTTGCATTGGCATCTGATCGTCTCCTACATGAAGCTCGAGAGGATTGGCAGTCACAGCACAGACACAGCTGAAAAGCTGCAGGAGCCTTCTGTCCTTACTGCCTTGGTTTTCCTCACTCCTTTATTTTACAAAGCAGCCTGGAAATCAGTACCTGCAAATCAGATGCCTGAGTTCCCTTCAGGTGGTTCTGAAATGAGATCTATCAATCTTTTCATAAACATTTCTTACAATAAATCTTTCAGCAGTGAAAGTAAAATAAATGGTGTCTCTGACAGCAAACATTCACAGAGGTCTCAAGCAACCCCACAACATTTTTTTCCAGAGATGCACTATAAATGTAAGGAACAAATGAAAAACTTTTGCCTGATATTAATTGCTATTTTATGCCAATAAAAGTTTTCACAGTACATTTCTCTAGAAAAAACAGTAAATGTTGTTGAAAATTGCTGTAATTACACGAAGTCCACCATTATATCTGCTCTCTCAAGAGAGGCTGGGACAGAAGTAATACCTGAAAACAAACTTTAGTCTGTGTGGCATTGCTGCCTGTGGGGCTCCTGCCCCACCACTTCAGCTGAGATGAGGATGGAGGTGAGGGCAGGGATGTACTGACAGCGTGGCACAGCATTATTTGTCTACAGTTGAAAAGCAGGGCTGTTCTAGGCATGGAAACAGTGGTTCTCTCTGCTGTGCTATTATACTAACCTGGTCCACTGCTCTACTCCAATGCAGAAAGTAATCTTACTGTGCAGTCCTGATTCTGACCTGTAGATTAACCAAAAATGCATGGGATGGCAGGAAAATTGGCCACATGTCCACAAATCTTATTTCTACATCCTAAAGCAAGGATTTGTACTGTATTCTCCCTTCCTTTATATCTACTATCAACATTCCCCTTTGGCAGTCAGTGTTGTTCTTGTCTCTCACCTCTGTACAGATTATCTCAGCAAGAGATATCACTGAGCAGGAAAGGTACAGAAGGACATGTATAAAGAGATTAATTAGTGGAATTTCTCAGGCTGGAAAAGACTGAGGAAAAGACACAAATATTGTGGAGAAGGGGGCCATGAAAACCAGGCAATAGGTTTAAATATATATGCATACACAAATAATGAAACTATATGCACCCACAGTGTAGGACTTCTACAATAAACAGAATTGCTCAGGATTATTCCTCCCTTTTTACATTGTTTTGTTTTAAATTGGAAAACAATGAGAAAAGTTCTGTAAAAATAAGTACAGCCCTGCAAAGCAATTTTGTAGATACACTACAGTTTCATTATATTGCAATAGTACAATTTTAACAGTTTCTAAATGAAAAAAAAAGGGAATAATTATTCATTTCACAGTAACATATACTGCTGAAATTTTGAAGGCATTCTTTATGAAGAATCAAATCAGGTAGATTTAAACAAATAATTTGCATGCTACTAAATATATTTACAAAAAGTAAAAATTGACTGCTCTAAATTTTTCCTTTAATGAACAAGCATTATCAAAATAGATCTAAGTTTGTAATCAGCTTTAGAAAAAAATTATGTAACTAGTGGCTAACAATCTGGGGGAGAACATTACAACTGAGCTTCTCATCTCCTGGGGGAATTGCATGCTGGTCCCATCCTCAGCAGAAACAAACCAAGGTCCCAGAACGACTGTCTTGCCCGGCAGCTGAAAACAAAGTGCTGCTGGAAAAGAGCAGTAATAATCCAATAGTGACTCCTTTGTTCAGAAATCCCAATAACCAGAAAAACTCTCTGAAATGATCAATTCCATTAAAAGCTTTAATGAGATTACCAAATTTAATTACTCTTCTGTGCTGCATTAATTTATAAAGGGTGGGTCCTCGATCTGAACATTTAATAGTTTCCAGAAATAGCAAATCCCATTTGAAAAGAAACAGAATGATTTCTTTTTTTTTTTTTTTAAACTGAAATAATCTAGCACTACTATAAGCCCTTTGGGCAAGATTTCTAGGAGTACTCTAGTGCCTAGGGGGTTGATATTTCTTAGGTGTCTATTTTAATTTTCGTATGCTCAAAGGCCTTTTAAATGTTCACCCTCTGTATGTTAACACATAAAAAGATTGAACAAGGTTACATTTATGCTGTTTCAGTTTTTTAAATGTGATTTTACAAATTATACCACTAGAAAAGATAAGTGGAAGTAATTTTTAATACACAGCAAGATGCATTTCTAACTAGATTAAGCAGCTGTTAACATTATTTTTCTGCGCAGCAAGAGCAAATGTCTACAATAACTAGACCTTAAAGGAAGAGGCAATCCCATTTGGTGCACATTGTATACATTTGATTTTATTCCCCAACAGCATTCAGAAGGAAATAAAAAAGAATTAGATAAGGAAATTAATTTGCAGCAGTACTTCAGACAAGCACATTTGCAAAAGCATAAGAATGTTACAGACGTTAGGAAGGAGCCTTTAAGAAGCAAGAACAAAAGGATTACACTCAACTCCAATATTCCACTCCAGTGCCAACTTCTTCCCATGTAAAAGTGTCAAGCTGCTACTCGATAAAATTCAACAACCCCCCCAGATATATGGGATTGGGGATAGGAAGGTAGGCATTTACACAAATTGGAAGTCTGCCGCTGAAACGGATTGCTTGGGATTTTTCCCACACTCTCTGTGCTTAATTTTCCAACAAAAGCATCATTTTGCTGAAATGCTGAGCGTTAAAGCAAAAGGCAGCTGTTCCAGGAGATGCACAGCAATGACAGCAATGAAACAATTGCCAAAGTAAGGCTGAGATATAACAACAAAAGGTGTGAATGAGACATTGAGGAAGCTACTAAAGAGCAGCTACATCCTGTAGGGCTCAATCCCAACTAGGATGATTCTACCAAGTTAAAAGCAATAAAACCCCCATAATTTAAAAATTCAGGCAACAAGATTTGATGGTAGTGAAATACATTCTATTAGCCAACACATGAAACCCCCAAAAGAATAAGGAATAAGCCTGTTTCTATGAAGTTTTTGAATATTTGCTCTCTGTAACACTAACAGGTTTATAATTCCCTATGTGGCTAAACTAATTTATAGACAGGAATTCTACAAAGCATAACCACCACTCTTTACCAGACTTTATTGACTGGTATTGCAGGACACGGCAGGGACATGGGCATCCCCCAGGCCTGCCCTGAGGGGCACATGAAGCCTTCCAGGCAGAGTTTCTCCACTAGAGGACCTTGGGCAACTGAAACTGCTTTAACTTCTTCCACAAACCCCCTCTGAGCCAACAGATGGCTTGGGCATAAAACTACATGTGGAAATCATGGACTGAAGCTTTCACCTTGCCAAAATGATTTTTCTCCACAATGTGTACTGGAAAGCCACTTGCACAGAAACTTAACTATAAACAACTACTAAGAGTTTCAAATACAACACCTAATTAGAACAATACTGAAGTTACGCTCCAGCACAATAGGATTCAGCCAGCCTGTTGGAAATCTGTTATTTCTGAAGTACAGCATAGGCTAGTTTGAGTATAACAGTTAATTATAGAGTGGAACTAAATTAAATTATTTTGTTTGCAGTACAAGGATCTCTGCATTTGTACAGGTCCAAGTTTCCTTGCCACAAGCACTGCTCCCTTAACCTGAGTATTTGCCACATTCCAACCATGAACACAATAATCCAGAATCAGTCTTATAAAACAGTAAATCCTGCTGCAATACATTAAGGTACATCTGTCCAGCTGAAATCCTCTTACAGCAAGACACTCATTATTGCAAGGAAACAGTGCTTAGCAGAAACAAGATCAAGGCCTGGTGACCTTACAAAAGTACAAATGCACAGATGAAACTTGTAGTAAGAAGGTAATGTATACTATGTTCTCTTGACTCACAGCTTTAAAAACAGTTTCCATACGGTAGTTAGAAGGAATGATTCTTTTAAAACTGGACAAGGAAAAGTCTGCTCAAGCCAGAAAATTCTTAAGCATCCCCAAAAATCCCTGAGTTTATGATTATTTTAATTAGTTTTAAAAAATAATTACTACAAACAGAAATTTAGTAATCTTTCTGCAACCAAGATCTGTCTAAAGTTATTTTAGTTTTAGCAACAAAACCAATTTCTTAAAGAAACCCCCACATAGTTTGTTGCCATTCACACCCTGCAGTCTGCACAGACCAAGGCCACCCTCCCCTCCCCAGCCCTCCCCATGGCTTGAGCAGCCAGATGCTGAGGTCTCATTTATTCTGAAGTCTTCTTTACTTTTAAAACCTATGCCATCAAATCCATGCTCCAAAATATTACAAAACATACATAATCAAAGCTAAATGTCAGCTGTCAACATTACAACCATGGCATGAGGCTCATTTAAGGGAGAATGGAAAAGCTGAGCCATAAGCCACCTTTGCACCTCCATGACCATGAACCAGCACACTGCAATGAGGACCATGCTGGACCCTGGCATCAGAGAGAGAGCAAGAAACAAGGGCAGTAGTGGACTGCTGGTGCCAGTCTGGCCCCTCTCCCCAGGAACATTACTGGAACCAGAGCCTGGCAGAATTGTCAACAAAATCTGTCAAGACCAGCAATTTCCCCCAAGTCTTCCCCCACTTCTGGGCTCAGAGCAGGCCTCCCAGCTGCTGGCATGAAGCAGCAGTACTGCTGCATGTCACTTCACAGTTTGGCACAAAGTGAAAGATAATACCGTTTACAAGAAGCTTTGTAGTCTCTTTTTCAAGGATAAGATGAAAACAAACAAGACAAATGAAAACTAAAGTGTAGGAAACCCCCAAAAATAATGAAGAAATCTGTGTTTCTTTCCTTGTCTCAGTATCACACTCCCACCCAAAATCAAAAAGTGGTTTCCTTCACTCACAAAAACATTTGTAGATTTACTTTCACTCCACAGCTCTCTACTCCATCTGGCAACAGCTTGGGTCAGTGTATGGAAATGATATCCTCTGTGCTGCTAAATATTCCTGCCTACAGAGCTCCCACTGGAGAGCTGCCAGCATGCTTAATTGCAAATGGAGAGAGCATTGGCCAAATGATTCCTCTATTTCCAAAAGCACAGGTGAGGGTCAGTTTAGGAAATTTCTTTGGGTTGTAAGAGATTAACCCTCAGCGTGATTTGGAGTATCTCCTCTTTCAGCTGACTGTCCATACTCATCTCAAGTGAAACAGAGGCAAGGGAGAACCAACAGTGCTTAAGTTCAGCTGGGTGAAATCAGCAGCCACAGATTTGACACATTTATTCCTTTAAATTTTCCATTCATCTGTGCCTGTAACAACGATTTGAGTAAAACAATTCTCTACAGAGAAATTATGGGAAGCAGCACCAGGAATATTGCTGTCCTGACCTGATTCCTTCCAGGCTCTCGGGCAGGTGGCCTGGCTGCCCTGGCAAAGGGCTGCCTAGCCAGCAGAGCTGCTCACGAGCCATGGGGTGAGGCAGCAGCCCTCTCTTTCCATCCTTTGACATGGAATTAGAGAATTTACTTTTTCCACAGTAGATTTTTTAATCCCCATTTAGATATTCTGCCTTTCTCCCCAGCCCAGATGTGAAAAATCAAAGATTATGAGTGTGTTTGCTTTTGGCTTCCTAGCAATAACACCTTGGCAGATTTAAAAAAATAAAAATAATTTATAATAAATGCCACCACCACCAAATCTTACCTGGGTAGCAGTGGTGGAGCCCTTCCACACAACCCTGCAAATCAAGTCCAAATTTAGACCCACTGCTTCAAGAAAGAAGGTTTGAGATGTACCTTCCAAAACAATCCTGATGACCAGGGTAGCACCAATGACAAATGAAACTATGTTGCTCAACACAAATACAGCAAACCATTATTTTTGGCATCCCAATAATTTTTGCTACAGAGGAAACAGTGCAAACATTAAGGAAAATGTGTATTTCATTAATTATTCAGAACTGACACTCATCAGTAATTTTATCTTTGAACAGGATACATAAAGTGATAATAAAAGAAGCTCTCATTTCTTCACTCCCTCCAGCAGCCCTAGGTAAGAGTATTTTATTGCCTAGGATAAGAGAGATTTTAGGAGGTCTGTTTTTCTGTATATACCTGCTCTTTTGTTTTCTTAATCCTTAATTTTTTCATATTATCTTAAAACTAGAACTATGTATTCATATTTATCTGCATGAAAGATCACAGACAAATTTTATGAAAATTCTTGACCAGAATCCACTGAGAATAAAGGCCTCAAATTAAACAGGTCACATAGGACAGAAAGCCGTCAGTAAAACACTTGAAAGCCTCATATGACAACTTCTTTGAAAGCTGAAACTCATTCAGATCTCCAGTTTCCTACTTGGACTAATTGCTGAAAGACTTTTGATTGTTTGTGGGTTTTTTTTTTCCCCTAAAAAGATTTCCCTGTGTTCACATCAGAGCTGATGCAATTAAATACTTTTTCCTCAATTACCAAATGCTATTAGCAAAACCAGAACTTTATTACAGCAACTTCTCATCCTCAGGAAGAAGCTGTTTTCAGAAATCAATTGCAAGCTCAGGAAGGGAATTGCTAGTCAAGAAATATGAAGCAAGGATACCAGTTCAGATGTTCCAGGTCCTGGTAAGTGTCCAGCCACCAAATCCATGTCACCCCATCAGTCTCTGGTCCCACAGTGTGTAAATCATCCAACATTCATTATCTCTACCTCACAGTTACTAACTCCTTTGCAATATTCCTCACTTTTCATGAAATATTTTCAAATGCCCTACTTGTTGGAATTCAAAGATCCCAAATCCTATTACTTATAAACCTTGTTACTTGACAGAATTCTTGCTTTTTGGATAACCACAATTCAATTACTCTCCATGGGAGAATTTTCACATAGAAATTTGCTTCCTGACCATCACACTAAATATTTCTGAACCCAGCTGAGTTATAAGAGACACACAGAAAGCCTATTAAGTTATAAACATCAGCTATCAAATAAGGAATAAAATGCAAACTTTCTAAACTCAGCTGGGTGTGTGCAAAGGGCAGAAATCTGGACTGCACGTGGAGCCCAGCCCAGAGTGGGGCTGTGCACAGCCTGCAGCAGGAATGCTGCTCCTGGCAGCAGCAGTGGGGATTTCTGCCCCGGGTGTGCCGGGAGCATCCAACACAGCTCTGTGCTGTGCCATGTGCACATCTCTCATGAAAATTTCCAACAGCTCAAGGACCAAATATGAATATTGTTTCAGAAAAATGACTGGAAGACAGTGCTGGGTTTTTTTCCATAAAAAGTAGTCATAAC
The DNA here is from genome assembly GCF_017639235.1 of Corvus kubaryi. Taxonomy (NCBI): domain Eukaryota; kingdom Metazoa; phylum Chordata; class Aves; order Passeriformes; family Corvidae; genus Corvus; species Corvus kubaryi. The sequence continues at coordinate 13,161,483 of NW_024581093.1, read as the reverse complement.
AATTGCACCTTGCTAATCCATTTCCTGCTGAAATCTAAGATCTTTAGGGATTTGAAGCTCTCTCAATAGCCCAAAGAAAGTCAGAGATTCAGAAATTGAAACAATTTGCATGTTTGTTTACCCATAATATTTTTACTCATATTTCATTGCTACTTTTTTTCCTGCAACTTCAGCTGAGTAAATGTATCAGAACTCAGCCCTCTCAGGAATTTCTGTTCCTCTGTTCCACCATCACTAAATAAATTTTATTGTTTGCTGTTATTAAACATCCAGAAGTGAACTGTGGAGCCACAGATACTCCTCCAAGGTATTCTGTGCCATAAAAAGATATATAGTGCACAGAAAATCCTTCAAGTTTAAAAAGCAGACTATAAATTAAGACTTTCATGTGTCCCACCATCAGATGCAGAGCATCACCAAGCTGGCCAGGCCCCTCTGAGACACACACAACCCACAGTAATTTTATACACATTGAATATTTTCCAGAGATTTAGCTTCTAGCATATCAAGCAGTCATTTTTATCCCAGGATAAAAAGAGCATTAAAATACCTCCAAGGCTGAACAATAATAATAAAGAAATATATCACCTTAATTTTTTTATAGATTTTCCTTTACAATTATACTGCAACATCCGTACATTTGCACTATATCTGTACTATTTTGTCAATTTCTATATCTTTAGATATTGTCTTATCTGTGTAAATAAACCAACTTTTAAATTCATTTTATAAAAAACTATTCTGTAGTGTATTAATGAAACGATTTATACAAAGAATAAAATTCACCTTATGAAGACAAATTCTACCTTGCAAAATTTACTTTTGAATCACTTCCCCTTCCCTTGATCACAGATAAGTGAATTTTAGCAGTGTTTTAACAGTCTCCTGAGGTCACCAAATACAGAGAAATTCAATGGAGGAAATAGCACTTCAGCTGTAAACCAGCAGGCATATGGCAAGTGAACCTGGTTTGAAGGGGTAAGTGTATATTTATGAATCATATGCATTCTGTGCAATTACCTTTAAAACATTTTTAATCACAGCCATCTTTAGGCTAATCTAAAATAAGAATGGAAAAAAAATACAGCTCAGAGGGAGTCAGCAAGAAAGGAACTTCAAGTTTACTTTATCAGCATGATTTCTTTTTTACACAAGTAGTTAACATCGCAGTAGTTTTGTCCCTCTCTGAAGCCATTATGTTGACCATTTTTTTCTTTTATTTGATGACTTGTCCAACTACAAAGGCGACAAGAAGAGAGGGGGAAAAAATCAACCCTGAATCGCACTACAGATAATCATTAGAACATTTTTCAGTGCACAAGACAGGAGCAGCAATTTTGCTTAGATGTACTGCACCATGGGTCTACCAGACATTATAATCTTTTAATGGTCCATGTTTGTTGTATTTAACTCATGTGATTTCTTTTATGGCTACCGATAAAGTTACACACTGTATTAATTTTCATGGAGTCAAAATGAAACATAATATATATCAAAAAGTACCAGAAAGAAAAGTTTTCAACTCTTTTTACCAATCTTACTGCTATTTCAAGTTCCTAAGGTAGGAGCTGAGGAAAAATGAGGAAGATGGCATAGAAGGGTGTCATTTCTGAAATTATTTTAGAGCCAAGTCAAAAGGAAGAGAGAATTCGACACCTGCAGAGACGGAGGCACTGGTATATCTTGAACATAAGCACATGAAAGGTGCACACAGGTCTCAAAAATTTCACATTCTTCATCTTTTAGAGAGGAAAAAGAGGTGGAATTGTGTCCTATTTTAGTCCCTCTCCCTGAAATGCCAGTGGCCTTAAAATGGCCTTCATCTTGCTGTTTGTAAGATTTTTGCCCAGAAATGGAAGAGAGATGATAATTGAGAAATTAATGCCCTATTGAATGGTCAATCACATCCACAGTGCTGATTAAGGATGGCTGGCAAACATTAGGCATTTTTGGCTTGTTACTGGGCATCCTTTCATCTGTGTGTGTTGGAAATACACTTGCTACACTTGCACTGTTCCCTGTGCCTGGAGCATGAATAATGGATCCTGTTTTACTGCTGTCATCTGTGTGGTTCATTAGGAGATGTTTGTGCAGTGAATGGATTCTTTTTTTCCTTACATCAAACCTGATCCTACATCTCCTCCTCACGCAAGGGATCCTCACTAGTATGGGGAATACAGGCTACTAAATCATGCTTTCTTTTTCAGGGGATGAAACACGGTTCATCCTGGTTACACCTGACAAAAATTCAAATTTTCATTTGTGAATTGAACCATTTTTCAGGGTTACATAAGAAGCATTTGATATTTATTAACTAAGACGTGACATTTATTGCACTGGTGGACTCTGGCCCTGGAAAATCTCAGCTCCAATAGCCATCTTAACTGATTTGCAGCCATTGGCCTTTCCATGATGGCTGGAATAAAAATGGAAGTGTGGTGCTTGTGCCACTGTCATTTTCATTGGGAAGCCCATTATCCTTCAATAACTGAGTGTGACAGCACTCTGGATGAACACCTGTATTCTATTTACAAGAGTCTACCTCATTTTCACAACACATTAGCAGAGTCATGGATCTCTGAGCACTCTGTTGGGGGTCATTTTTGATGCAGATTTGTTTATTAAAAGGAAAAAGCTGGACTTTTGGAAGCTGGGCCCCCTAAGTCTTGAGACCTGTGGCAAAGTTCGGGCTCTATGATTTGGAAGGAAGCCTTACTGGAGCAGGTTCTGCTGTTTGAACACATCAAAACAACTATTTTCTTCATCTATTTTTATCTACAACCAGGATTCACTGGCTGTGCCATTTTACTTCCATAATTATGCATTGTTAATGGAATTAAAAGGGCTCTGTACACGAAAAGAAATATTCAACAGCTAATTCTCCTATTTTTTGAGCAACTGGAAAAGATATGGGCTCTCACGTAGCCCCTCAGTTACTTCATTGTGTATAAATTAAAGAGAATAAATAACAGATCAATGCAAAAAGGGTGATACAGTATTTGGATCTGAGATTATTGTAATGAATGCAGAAAAACCAGTACATTCCCTGCTTTTAAAGATTACAGCCTTTGAACACATAGATTAACAAACAGAAGAAACCTGCTCTGAGAACACATGGACTACTGTATTTGTTCACCCTACAGGAAACCACCACTAAACATCTCTGGGATACATCCACTTACCGAAGGAAACTGAAAAACAGAAATTAATTTTTCATCAAATTTCAGTGCAAACATGGACCTTTTTTCCTTTGCACACAAACCCCTTTCTGAATCCAATTCCATGACCTGCTTTTAGTGTATTTTGCCTACTTCTCCTTAACTCCACACACCTGAGCTGTTAAACTGTTCACCACTCCTCTTCTGTCTGTCAGACTGACTCCAGCCCGGCAGTGACAGCTCGTGACTCCACCCTGTACGACTCCCAGGGTATAGCACAGACTGCAGGTGACAGGGGCTAGGGGACAGAACCAGACCAGGAGCCCACGTGCAAGCAGCAGGGTATTGCTGAAGCATCCCTGTAAGTAATTCTTTAGGTTACAGAAGCAGTTCATAACATTACCCAGCATATATTACAGTGAACATTAAAAATTAATATCAATAATAAATTGACTAAGAATGTCTTCCTAATATGTAGCAGAAAAAGGAATTGCCAGATGCAGATAAAACTGAGATAGGTTTAATAACATCATTAAAATAAGCTATATAGTGCCAAACTCCTAAAGCACAGATATTTCTTTGTGACAACAAGGAATTACTGATAATGAGTAACAAACTGAATGCAAGGCTGACACTAGACCCCGTGTGACTGCAAAATGTAAAGCACAGCCTCCTTGTAGTTAAATGGCACCAGCAGGGTCAGTTACCCAACCTATTCTGGTTAATCACATTTCCTGAGGCAGGAATAAGTTCTAAAGAGAATATGATGAGCACAACGTACTACTGTGATCATGGTTTATATGCAAGTACCATAAGAAGCTCAACAGTGATTCCGAGAATCTCAAGGAACACACGGAATTTTGAAAAGGAAGCTGGCTGAAACCTGTTGGATCCCAAAGGATATCATTATGGAACATACATTTAAATCATGAACTAATGAGTAACCACACACCAGGTATATACTTCTTTTGTATGCAGTGTCAAGATGAAATAAAACTATTGTTGTAAAGATGACCTCTCCCACATTACAAGGATGCTCACGTAGACCATTGTTTTGTTGAAACACTAAAACAAAAGGTTTTGCTCTTTCTTCTTGTACTTATTGGACTTAGAGGCACAAGAGGGGTCAAGTAAGGGACTTATGTAAGAACAGACCTTCCTCAAAAAGCCCCAGTATGACCATATGACCTGTTTCACTTTTTTATTTTAACAATTTTCATTTCAATGAATATGCATATTGGTGTACAAGTGCTGAAAAGGAAAGCAATACTGTATATGTATATGAAATACTTTTCCTGACATATACAGTTTTTTTCCAGACTGCCTAAACAATGGCTAATCCTGTCTCAAACATGAAAGGAAAAAAATGGTGTTAATGAACTTTTTAAAGTAATAAGCACGAAAAAAATGGGGGAAAAAAGAGCACAGTACTAGTACTATTCACCACTGTTAGTATTAAAGATCTTCTTGCAAATCTTGCACAAGAGTAAGGTCATCAGGAAGCATTAATCATGTTCTATGACACAATCCTTGAAACACATCACTATTCCCTGGAACAATCACCTCTGCTGAGGCTGCTGCTCACATGGTTAAGCAATTCATTATGTGCTGCTAAAACACTGCCCAGCCTCCATCAGCTGAATGTGTGGCAGCTTCCCTACACCTGATGCACACAGGTCCCCACTCACTTTGTGCTGAAGTTATGTGTCACCAGACAGATGAGATAGAACATTTAAACTCCGCATTTTGTTTTCCCACAGGATATTTAAGACAACTTTGTGCAGCAAGCCCCAGCATTCAGTCACATCTGGAAGCAACCTACAGCTGCCTCAGTGTTTGGGTCAGCAGAACAGAGGGGCCTTGAGGCCTCCCTAAAGTTCCCTCAACAGGGCCAGAAAACAAAATGCTGAGAACACTCCCCTGCACCCCTGGATCCTGCAGCTTTTCGCTGCAGGAGGGCACAAGGTATCCCAGCTGTTTATTCTGTGTTTTATTTCAGTTTCCAGTTTTGACAAGCTGTTGGCTCAGTGAAGAGCAAAGTGCTGTGCTGCAGCTCAGTGAACATCCCCGTTAGTCTGCCCGCAGTTATCTTTGGGCATCCCAGCCTTTTCCTCCGAGGAGAGCTGTGACTGCCAGCCAGGACACTCATCCATCTCTGCCTGCCCTGCCAGGTGCAGTTTAGGAGCATTAAAGCTGACAGCCTGACACGCTGCCACCTTCCTGCTGCACAGCTCAGCAATGCCACTGCAGTTTAGGGGCTGTCAGTATTTCTAATAGAACCACGCTATTCGAAGGGCTGGTAACTTTGCTATTTGAAATTGCACAAGGCGAAAGTTCAAAAATATAAATGGTCATTCCTCCAGTCTTTTAAATAAAGCAAGCTCCCAACCAAAATGACAGATTCTGTTCCAGTTTGACAATACATCTGCGTCTTAAATGTTTTGTAGGTACTTTCAGGCCCTGTTTTGCCCTCTGAAAAGTAGACAAAAATTTCCTTGTAGATGCCATGTCTGCCTCTCTGACCCACACCACTCAGAACATCTGAAGGCAGTTCAAAGATTACTTCTACAATTTAGAGACCTACACAAACACTGCAACTTGTGATTCAGGTCAAATATACTTGAAAGTCTATTTTTATGCAGCTTGACAATGTATAGAAGAACTGACTTCTCTTACATTCTCCCAAAAAAGGAAGAAAACCCAAACAGTGAGTTCTGCATTATGGTATCTTTTTGCAGTATTTCTTCTCCGTATCTTTAGTGAACCTTTTGGATACTTTTTCCACCCCTTTTTTCAGCCATATTTCTATACAGTGTTCTGGGCAGATGTTTCACAAATAAGTAGGAGCTAAGAGGCCTTGACTGAGTTCCTCTAACTGCTAAAAGGGCCACAGGTCCTGGTGCAGCTCCTTAAAGTAACCTCAGGTGTGCACAGGGGGATGCACACACCAGGGGAGTGCAGAGAATGCATCCAACCTACTGCAGGTATGGTTGTCCTGGGGAATAAATAAATATTTTAAAAAACAATGATGAGAGCATGTGTGAAAAATGAAAGTTACAGAGGCTACTGTACTCATCAATTTAAGTTTTGCAAGAAGTCTCTGGTAAGTCTCTCCTCTAACAGTAACCAAACACAAGAAGTATTGATAAGTTATTGAACCTTGGATTTTTTGGTTTTTTATGAAGTTCAACATCTGTTTTCAGTGGGAATCTGAACAAGATAAAAGCAGGTAGGTATTGGTTAGCACTTTCTCAAAGAGTCCATGAGTGTTTAATGAAAGATTACCCATTTTCTTGTTTATTGTGGTATTATTATAATTTCAAAATAATGTTTTAAAATGCTATTTTAAGCAAACAATTAAAAGTTATATCTTTTTCTATTATAAATGCCAAGTTCAAAAGATGTTTGTAGAAAGCTGATTTAGCAAAAATGTGATTTCCTTTCAAAATCAATTTCTTTTTGTTTTCTTTTAAAAATTTTTCCTATGTAAGTGTTACTGACCTCAAAACCACCAACACAGCTGAGAGTTCACAAGTGTAACCCATGCTTGGAAGGATTTGCCTTTCTTAGAGATTTGATATTTTTCATTGAGTGGCTTCTGAATAAAGTTTGGAGAAAAAAATTGCATGGAGACTTGTATTTTATTCTAACTGCTGTGTAATTAGATCTCTACAGTTTTATTTGCAAAATGTCAAGCAAAAAGAAAAGAAAGGGCACTGAACAAAGTTACCAGTCATACGAAAATTACTTAGTATCAAAACATCAGTGACTTAATTCAGTTTGAAGCATTACTCTGTTTGATACACTCCAGTATGTAATACTACTCCTAATTTTGTACATTTTATCTATAAAGAGTGCTCCGGGACTGAAGTGAAGATGCTTACAAAGTGCCTATTGCAGGCTAAATGCTTTTCCCATTCTTATTTGCATAACAAGAGAAAAGAAGAAAATTTTATTTAAGCAGGTAGAAAGCAACCCAAAACTTCTGTCTGTGCATATAATGAGAATACAGGTTATATTCACTCATCTTCACAGCTTAAAGAACAAAAAAAAAAGCAATGGAAACACCTTCATTGTGAGAAAAGAAAAAAAAATCTGAAGTCCTTGTTCTCCCTGTTCCTTTCTTCAATTTTGATTAATACAAACACTTACATAAAAAGCAGGTTTGTGTTTAGATTTTTTTTGAGTCCCTATACTCCTTCTGAAGTTACAACCTTATACAGTATGCTAATTTACACAGCAACCACTTAACAAACACAAATGGGATAAATATTATGCTGAGGATTACCTGAACTACAAAGAAACAAAAGACCTCACTTTTGTGAAATTTGAGTAGTATTAAAATAAACCAAAAAAGTCAGAGGATAATGAGTCTATGCTGTTACACACTGAACTATATTGGATTTTCCTAAATGTTTTTGCTTTAGGAAATGCTAACTTGTCAGGACCTGTGAGTGCATTGATTTCCCAAATCTAGGATAAAACTTCAGAAGTCAGAGGACTTCTTCTTCTCCTCCCTATCCCCCCACTTTCTTATCCTGTTCATCTTCACCCCTTTCCCAAACCCAGCAATCAAAACTGAACCATCCATGGCCCTACAAGAAATTCTTCACCTTCTATACCAACAATGTGTTTACAACCTCTTTGCTTCAAATCAGGGAAAGTCTTCCACTAACTTAGTTCTGGGAACTCTCAATCTGGTTTTCACAAAATATAAACTGGAAAAAGATTATACTTATTAAAAAAAAAATGCTAATGACAGGTTTCAAGGGTCCTAGAAACTGACAAACTGAACAAGATTTTGTGGCACTCTTTGGAAGAGGGAAAACAGCTGTAACAGCTTTGGTTCTGAGTCCAGATTCACGATGCAATTGGAACTAAATAATACCACTTTAGGCTCTGGTTTCTGTTTCTTTTGGTTTCAGTGACTGGAACTTAAACATGACAGATTCTGAGTCCTCAAGTACTTAATTCTAATCAGCCACCTGCCTCCTCTGTCTGTGGGCATCCCACATGCAGAAGTGGTTATTGAAACAGTCACTCAAGGAAACACATTTATCCTCAGACTGTATCCAGCCACCCATCTGGCTCACACAGAGCTCTCAGGACTGAAACTGAGAAGGGAAAAAAATTAATTTCTGTTTTAGTATTACGGGAGTCACATGCCTATAACTTGTCAGTGCACTGTTTAAAATCAAAAGTCATAAAAGCTGGCATAATGATGAGATTTTCCTCTGGTTTTGTTACTTGAGATAGAATGAATTTTATTATGTCTAAGAAACAGACTTCTCCCAGGGAGGTGGCATCCACTGCACAGCACTGCTCTTCAAAAACCCTGGGGCACTCCCATGCAAGGGGGGATTTTCTGGAATGTACAAACAGAAGCTTGCCACCCAATGTTCCCTGCAGCAGACACTGCCAGTTTCTTTATTGACTCTCCAATGCTGAGCTCTCGTTGCAATCCCCCCCAGCAGGGACAGCACCCAGGCAATAATGTGATGCGAGCTGGAAGACTAAAACTGGCCCTGCTGTGTTGTTAGCTGGTAAAGAGAAGCCTCCCCTAGGAGGCAGTTTTCTTTAGTTCAATGACATACATTCAAAAAAAGACAGAACTGAGTTGATAAATCATCCCCAGGTCTGCCTTTTTCTCTTTTCTGAAAATGAAAAGAAATGCCAGGATAGGTAAGTTCAAATGAAAAGGAAAGCAGATTGCAAAACAAACACCTTAAACATTTTCCTGCTGCTGCTTCTCCTCTGTCAAAAATATTCAATCAACATTATACTTCTATCACAAACATAAATCAATGCTAAGACATTTTGGCTTTGTTATCAGACATCCTATTTTAATAAGAAATACATAAATACAATTAATTTCAAGATTCCACTTTTTTTCAGGTTAACTGTTGCCATTTCTAGCCCTTCATAAGCCATTTTGCAGCTCTTTATGGAGGACAGGGAGTCTGGGCAGCTCGTGGGCTAACAGAAGACACTGAAAGACAGGGAAAAGAAAATCTAAAGTGATATGCACACAGGCAGAAGTACCTTCCTCCTCTTACAGAAGGCAGAAAAGACAGAGAGGTAGCACATAAGAAAACCTCTATGAAAAGTAGTTTGGCACTTTGCTCCTGTCTAGGAGCTAGATTGGCAATAAGTCACTTATGTTTTAACACCAGGCAGCAGCAGCTTGAGTCTGGAGATGTAGACTTTTTAGAATCCACTCCAGCTGCTGGCAACTCAGGCAGTGAAATCAGATTACTTCCAGTCATGGAGATACCCCTGCTGCTGCACACACACACCTGTGTGTGTCCTGGGGACAGGAGCTGCTGCCTGTACACAGCACCATTTGTGTGAGAACATCCCTGAGGGACTTGCCAGAATGGAGTGAACTGTGGGAAGTGACACAAACACCTTCAGTTTTCTCTTAGAGAGAAACATTCGAATACTGTCATATAGGAAATCAATAAAGTACAAACAAAGCTACACCACAAAGCCAAAAAATCAGCAAAGGCAGAGCAGGTCTGTCAGTTCACTGGTTGCTGCTGTGCCATGGTTATCAACTCTGGAATGACACTCGAGGGTTGGTAACAGTTCTGCAGTTAATGAAAGAGAATGGGGATAAAGGAGTTGAAGTCTTCATTTTGACTTGATCTCCAATTCCTTCATAAAGGAACTCTGGAGAACAGGCTTCTACCACTATACCTGTTCCTACAGTCCCTCCTAATCTCACATCCTCCTCATCCCAAATTTAACTAGCACATTTTCCTCTTCATTCAGTATAGGCTATTGCTGAGCCCAAACATAGTTACTGATCTCTACTGTCTTATATTCCCCAAATTTTTGGGCTCCCAAGCTCATCACCTGCCTGACATTCCAGCCTCTGACACAAGCAATTTTCCAGATCCCTCACATCTCCACTACATCTAACTTCTATAACACCACCTCTGAGAGAGTATCTCTCTTCTTTTTTTATCAGCAAAATGCTTATGATACTCTCATCACATATCTCAAATACTGCAGCATCCTATTAGGTGGGAAACACAACCTGACATATTTCTTAATGTGGGATTTGAAAAAAAAAAGAGGCCCTTAGAATGTTTACTCTATCACTGACTTACCATTAACATCCCTGCCCTGCTCTTCCCCACAATTCTCTTATTCTCCTCTCTTCCCCTGAAACACAACCCTGCACCACCTCAGGCTCTGGGGCTGACTCTGTAGCTGTCTGTAACGTCCCACAGAACGGCCTTAAGTGCTCTTCTGGGGCCAGTCACTGCCTCTGCAACATGAGAGGCTCAGAGGCTGCATCATCCTTGCAGGGCTGCAACTCTGTCCTGTAGAGGTGACTTGAAAGGAGCAAAGAGCAATTACAAGAGGAAGATGTGAAGGAAAAAAAATCCAAAAGGCTGCAGACTCATGGCATTTGGTTTGGATCTTAAAATTAGCAAGTACCTCTGGAAGCTTTGGGCAAATGGCTATCTCCAGGTATTACAAATGATGGATAATATTATGCTGTGTTTGCATTGGGTTTAGTGGATAATTTGACAAGTTTATTGCTTTTGTGGTTTAAGAGACCAAAATATTATGGAACTTCACATCCAAGGTATTTCATCATAAACCAAAGCAACTAAAACTGCAAAGCAAGTGAGGACAACATAGCTAATGCTAAGCTTCAAGATAAAAGATGAAAACCATTATAGTTACCAATTAACATTTAGATTGCCTGTACAAGGGGATGCCATAAATTCCCACGCCACAGGTACAATAATTCCTTTTAATATCTCATTGTATCACTGCCAAAAGAGTGTCTCTCTGCTGTGCACGATTTCAAGGAACATTTCTGCACTTTTTGGTTTCCAACAAGTATTGGTGTACGTAAATGACATCAGTCAACATGTTTCCTTGTAATCCAACTATCCTACAGTTAGTTTCTTCCCACAGAACCTCTCCAAGAAGCAGCAGAGACAGCTAAAGTTCTACTGAGCATTATTCCAAAGGAAAGGCACCAATTTAATGGCACTGAGTAAATTCAACGTTGTTAATGGAAATAGATAATTTCCCACAATTCTATCCTAAGTTCTGCATAATGTACCCATAAATTTCAGCCGCAGCCTGCACTGAAAGCAGAATATGGCTTAGCCTAGACACTGAGCTCACTAGACCTGTGAGTGAATATCTGAAAAGCTTGTCCACTGTTTTTTTGTGTCTCTGTCAGGTATTTGGCATTGTAACAGAAGTGCTACTCTGAGCAATTTTTAGTTACAGTACAAAATAATTGGACTTTCATGTCATGGAGGTTATGTTGGAAGTTTTATCATAAAATCCTGCAGTGTGGTTTGAAAGATAACCAATTTGAAAAAAGGGTTATCTTGTTAACCAAAAGCACTTCATATTTTACCTCTTGGTTTTGCACAATTTTGCATTTGACACATAAGTGCAAACAATTTTATTATTAAACACAAAACAAAAATTAACAAAAAAATCCAACCAAACAAAAATCCAACCAAACAAAAACAACACCACAAACACAAACTTAAGGAATTTCAAATTAGTAACCAATTAATCCCTTTGCACTCACAGTCAGAATTTTCACAACACAAATAGCTCAAGGGGTCAGAAACGTCCCTCTCACTGTTTTCAACTACCTGTACATGTGATCCTGAACAAAAAAAGGAGCCACACAGCTCAAAGTTCACCTTCTGGAAGAAGAACAAAAAGATGGGACCCAACCAGGAAAAAAAAAATCCAGAAGAGAGCATTAAGATGAGCAGGCTGAAAATATGAGTCACAAGGAAAAAGCAGACGAGCTGAACAGAGAGGAGCAGAGGAGATGAGTATTATGCCTCAAATACATAAAGGATTGCTGCAGAAAGAAGGAAAGATGGCTGTTTTCTAAGACCACTTCTGTGAGGAGCAAATGAATCCAGTTCTGCATAAGAGAAGTGCAGGGACAGTGGAGCAGTGAATAGATGGGCTGGGAGCTTTCAGAGGTAGGTTTTAGGAAGATATTAGGTAAGCACCTGTTAAAGATGATACCGGGTTATTGCTCCTGACTTCAGGCGAGATAAGTAGTTTAGGCCTCTTCCAGCCTTGTATTACACAATTTCTGGGAAATTATGTCAGGAAACAATTCATCCCTCAGCTGAACCCAGGCTTGTAGGTGCAATTTGCTCCAGATTTCTGTCTTAAGCTGCATTTTCATTTGCCTGTTGCCAGAGAAGCTTAGATGAGCCTACTCAGACCTGACAAAGCAGATATGTGATGCAGGAAGTTCTGATATCAAATATGATGAGAGTTTAATCAGGAAGTCTGCCTAAGATTCTGCAGCAATTAAACCCTACATGAAATCATCCTCAGAGAAATAACCCAGTTGCTCATAGAAACTTCAGTAGGTTTTTTAAGGATGCCTGTTAGGCATCAAAAGAGAAAAAGTTAAAAGCTGAAACATGAAAAAACAAAACCTAAAATACCTTAAGCATCAATCCTACACATTTCACTTTGGAATGGTCTCTGGTATTCAAGAACCCACAAGAATAAAACAAATAAACAAAACAAGAATCTAACCTTATATCTGTATTAGCAACTCAACGAGGTCAAGCCTTGGAGACTTTTGTGGTCTTTGGAACATGTCAGGTACTTTGCACCTAAATTTCTATGTTTGTATGCATGAAAATTGACAAAATATAACCGAGGAACCAAATACAAAACAAGAAAATTAGGACTTTCTCCCAGATCACTGTATCTTGGTAAGATAGGAATCTAGAAAAATCATGTTACTTGTAAGTTGCTGAAAGAGTCTGTAAAATTCTTGCACATTAAGTTTTCCAGAGTTGTAAGATAACATTGATGCAAACAGAATTTAATAGACACCATCAGCAAGGGAAGTTCACCAGGACAGGGTAAAACCGAGTGTTTTTTGGTTTTTGTTTGTTCAATTGTTCTGTTTGGGTTTTTCATTAAAGCACTCACAGATAAGGAGGTTGATTTGCTTGTGATCTCCTCAGTTTTCTGTGAAAGCTATTAAGGACACTCTGATATCTACCCCACAACAACCACCTTGTGTCAGCCAGTGTTGAGGCTCTGTGAACAGCAGACCCACACAATGCAACAAAAAGCAGAGTTCAGAAGACTCAGAAATAAAAACTAATTCTGGCAGTTGCTAATAGTCACAGAAATAGAGACAGTAGTTGCCAATAGGTAAGGGGAACATTCAGTTACAGTTTCCAAGATCTTGGGGAAGTTGAGCACTTCCTTGGAGAGTTCTCTGAATGTTCTAATTTTTGCTTAAGAACCATTTGCCTAAATGTCAAGCAAAACTCAACTGTTTCCATATCAATGACTGGCTTAAAATCAAGAATAAAATAATGTATCAGCTATGTGTGCATTACTAATTCCTGATATTAGTCAAGAATTACTGACTTTATCAGCTTTGCTGGACTAGCTCTTGCTGATGTAAGCAAAATCAAAATCTGACATGAGATATTTGGGCTAGCTTTGGTTCCAGTTCAAAGCTTTGTTTTCTGAAACATTTGTTCCATTTTTGGCAATAATTATAGTAGGTTTTACAGCAGATAGTTATTGTAACTAATTTGTACTTACATGACTAATTATGAATGAGCAGAATGCTGCTTACAGTACTCTCACATCTGGAGAAGACCAGGAGCACAACAGCAGCTGTCTGGATGGTGCCATGAATTTGTTGCTATTTATTCACTGAATGCTGATTGTTTTCTCTCCTGATAAAAGGTCTAATGCAGCCTTATACACCTCCCATCACCCTGCATCAGTGGTGTGGTGAATTACTGAACAAATCACATTCAGTTGCCAAAGACAGTAAACAAAATAACCACTGAATGCATTTGAATATCTTCATACTAATCATATTCACTCATAAACTGCATAACTACCTATTACAGAAACCTTGCTTTTGGGTTTTTTTCATTTCTCCATCAGTTCACAGGGAATCCATTCTCTCATCTCACCTGCCTGAAAGAACTTTGGGGCAAAATCGTTGGGACAAAACAATTGTTTTAGTTGTCCTAAACAACAAAACCCAACAAAAAAACCCCAGCACATTGTCACTGCTAAGGGGATGTTTGATAGTCCCAACTCAAAAATTGAAGATGTTTGGGCTGCAATAATTAAGCACCTTTCTGAATTTTTTTTGTCCGGGGTTTGGTTTTTTTTCTTCTCTTGGACATTTTAATTTCATTTTGTTTGGTGGAAGGATAGGAAGAATTGCGTAAATACTTTCTCAAATCGTTGATTTATAATAAATATAAACTAAAAATTTACTATTCAAAGCGTTTTACCACATGCACAACTACACTTAAAAAAGGAATATGTTAGCATTGGGTTTATTTCCATGTTCAAAGGTACTCAACACCACCCCCACAAACCCCACACCACATTTTGAACTTTTGTCAGAGAAAACAAAAAATAGCTTTGAACTACACAAGTTTACAACAATTAAGCTGTATGAACAATACGGAATGTTTTTCTAAAGCACTTCAGAAAATGACTGTTATTGAACCTGCAGTCTTTGAGGCTGTAATTCAAGTACTACAACCCCAGCCACACAGCTCAGGTCAAAAAGGAACAAGTCAAGCTGTCAGAAAGCAAGCTGATGAATTCTTACATGATTTTTCAACACAGACACAATGAACAAGAATAGAAGTCACTATACAATATAATACTCCTATGCTACCGTTTCTGATGCAAACATCAACTTTCCTTGCTGTTACTGTCTTTCACAGGTTACAGTATTCTCACATATTTTAATTTATCAGGTTTTCTAACCCCTAATCTCTTTCCTGAATCCAGTATATTAGGCAACAGAATCAATTTACTGCCTGTGAGAAGCGTGCAAGAAAACAACCCAAAATATCCATTAAAAAAACCCCCCTAAATTACCCTATGGAGTGAATTGCATGTGAAAAATCAGAATGAGCAGGCTGAGGCTTTAAAAGTTGACTCCAGTGAAAGGCACATTGGAGGAAGTTTCACACTGTACCATTACCAATACAGCAACTGCAGGGAATGTCAAAGAAACAAGATTACCCAACCAATGATTGAGTTGAAAAATGAGGAATTGTTGTATTTTTGGGGTTTTTTTAAAGTGTACTACAACTGCAGTATTTGAGTCCAAGTAATGACCTTCAACTGAAATCTCAGATACCAATCATTAAAAACTTTGCCTCTTTTTCTTATTTCCACAGGAACTAAAAGCTCCAGCCAGTTGAACAAGGGCTCTCTGGTGATCTTTCCACCTGTACCTTCTTTCCCATGGAATACCCAGGCAGAAGGACAACAGTGGCCTCTGCTGTGGTCCCCACCCTGCCATCGCCAGCTCTGCACTCTCCACCTTCCATGCCCATCACCCCTGGCAGCCCTTTCCCAGCCTCTCACAGTTTTCACCCATCTGTTTGGAATGTGGATGCCCAGAAGGCAGGGAGCAGGTTTGCTACATCCCTGACACAACCTTCCAGACAGGCCAGGGCCCCACTCCATCTCAGGGAATATTTCTCAGCACACCAAAGTTAAGCCAATATTATGTCCCATGTCTAAAGAAGGGGGACAGAATCCCTTCTCTGGGTAAGCTCAAAGGGCAAACTGAGGCGACAGAACTGTGACTGTCAATGTTTCTTTGTCAATTATTTTTCCAGATTTGTGGTAATTTTTGTGGCTGTCCCCCAAATTCTGTCCATTTGGACTCCAGATTGCTTGTGCTGTCACATCATGCTTCCTAAGAGTCTCCAAACACCACACTTTGCATCATCATTTTTCCACTAGTTTCTATTCTTCCAGCATTTCAATTTCCTCCTAATTCATGGCATGCAAATGAGACCTCAAGTTTCTCAAGAAACGAACTGAACAAACACAGACTAAGCACTAAGGAAGACAAGTATTCAGACCTTTTTTATCTTTTTCATCCCGAGATAAACTGTCAGACAACCAGAATTTCTAGTGTGATACAAGGAAACCACAGGGGAAACTGAAGCACTAACATACAAAAACCACATGGTTTCTCAACTTCAGCTTGTATGAAACAGCATCACATTCTGGGCCCAGAAACATTATATACCCCCAGCACATATTAAAGGAGTCAACAAAACTAAAGCCTTGTAAAACTAGAATGAATAGACACTTAACCTTGTAATTTCCTCTACATTTACGTATTTACAAAAATTGCTTCACCCTAACACAGGATTAAGGCTTAGTATTCACTGAGCACAATGTTTTTACCTCTGTCTTACAGTCACAGTCCAGGCTGCCAGGTAGTGCTGTGAAACAGTTTCTGTGGAATGTCTGAGGCTAATAGGATGGCACTGCTCCCTGCTGTGTTTAGAGAAACATTAGAAAAAGGATATGTACTGATTGTTTAAAACCAGCTCCAAACCTGTACCATCTTTTCTGCATGATGTAATCCTTCAGAAATGTACCTGTCTGTGAAACAGACAGAAACTCTAGAATGACACTGAACCCACTTTCTCTCCTCCACATTAAGGCATTATGTGTATTCCCATCCTGTAGGACTGTCC
The DNA here is from genome assembly GCF_017639235.1 of Corvus kubaryi. Taxonomy (NCBI): domain Eukaryota; kingdom Metazoa; phylum Chordata; class Aves; order Passeriformes; family Corvidae; genus Corvus; species Corvus kubaryi. The sequence goes on along the minus strand of NW_024581093.1, from coordinate 13,144,787 downwards.
TCTGCTCATCAGCTTGTCACAGCAATTTCAGAAGCAAAATTCTTGTAACAGCATGCAAAAGCAGAAGAATCTGTGCAAGATTATTTTGAGTAACAATAACCCAAAGCACTGAAGCAAACTGAGGCCCCAGAACAGAGCAGCCTTCGGTGCTCCTATGGCCAGATCCTGGAGAGCCACGGCACAGAGCAGCATCTTCCACCCCAGCCAGCCACAGCACAGAGCTGATCAATCATAGCTTTTAATCTCATTACTGCCCCAGGACTTTCTTTTCCCCAAAACAAGTTTTCCTGCTCTTCGGTAGCTTAGGAAACCACGAAAGTGACTAGCATTAAATGACATAATTTGTCTGCTCTATACTCATTTACACACAAACTTTGAGGCAGTTCAAATTAAAGATGATGCTTAATCTGTCGTGGAGTTTCACACGTGTCTGCTGCTAGCACTCATCAAACCCCAAGTGACTCCATATCCATTGCATCCCATTAAAGAATGGATACAACAGAAAATACTCAGTTCTTAAAGCTGCATTTGCAAAGAAGGTAAGTGCAGTGTGGCATCTAAGTTCAGGCTAATGGTGCTGTTAGAATGAATATATAGAGCACACATCCAGTCACTGCAAATAAAGTATTCCAGCACATTGCTTTGGAAATAAGTCTCAGGATAATACAACAGTCTGACAGATGAACACTTAACAAGATTCAAATCTCAGGGCCCCAGATCAGCTCAGCTATTTTAAATCATTGTTGTAAATATTGCACATTAAATGAATAAAACTAATTTGACAACAAAAATGTTACTTATTTCCTTAGAGCTTTTTTATAGCTAATTCTTCCCAGTAAAATATCTTTTGTGAGGATGATGACAGCTCTCTGAAAAGATCTTAAATTTCACAGCAAGTAGTAAGGTAACCCATCACGTCTTCCCACACACTATCTCTTTCAAAAGCAGAAAGCAGGCACAGAAATTAAGGTGTCAACTGTTTGCACAGCCAGCTGGAATTGCTGCTGAATTTCAACCTACAAGAAGGGTACCTGCACCACTTTCAACTCCTCTTTTGGTCCAGGTGGCAATTTGATACTTTGAAAGGTTTCAGCTGTTTCATCGTTCAAGAAAAAACACATCTACAGTAGAAAGAAACCCAGTCTCTGGAGAGAAGACAAGAGGCTCTGGATTTTCACTATTTTTTAAAGTTAGTGCATCAGAATAAATATCTGCCATTCAGAGACCTTGCTATAAACAAAAGCACCCCAAATGAAGGGAAGAAGTGTTGTGAAATATTATATGGATGGCAAAAATAACATCTTCAGCTATAAATTTTAAAGAGCTTTTTATTGTATGTTATGACAACTCTCTACAGATGAGATTTGAAATTTGAATCCAAGTTGCCACATTTAATTACTAAATAAATCTTGGACTAAATCTTCTGAGCCAATTTTAATAATTAAAGAATTTCCTCCTACTAATCCTTCCAAAAGAGAAAACTCATATCGTTTAATATAACTGTATAGCTTTCTGAGCTCTGTAACAGGGAAATACAAACCGTAACTGTAAAATATTACTGTAACTCTGGAACATCTTAGGTTTATTTAGTATCCACATACTTTTGTTGCCTATCCTGCTGCACAGTTGTCTTACTGTGGTCACACTTTTCTGAAGAGACTCAAGAGTTTTCAGGTGGTTTAGGCTTGACTAAACCCCCAGATTTTACCACTTCCATCTTTAAAGATCAACGTTTGACTTTCAATAGAGAGCTGAACTTGGGTTTAAGCCTCATTAAACAGCATCTGGGACTTTGAAGAAGCTGAAATTCTAAACAAGGGAATGATATTTGTAGGTAAAGATGCAGCCTAGCTTTTTGGCACAGACAAGCCAAGACTAACTTATCAGAGAATATTTTGCTACAACATGATCAAAATATTGTTGCTAGGTTGGTCAAATCCTTTGTAAATAAACCTCAAGTTTGGATTAGATTATGAGCATAAAATACCTAGGTATGTTAACAGCTCAATTATGCTAAGCTAAGGCAATTGCTTCCATTTTCTGAAAAATGGATTTCTCTAAAATATGCTTACACACACAGGCTGCTGCTACTGTCAAATCTCTTGCCACTTTTTAGATAAAAATATATCCTGCTTTACTTCAAATCTGTAAAAGTCAGTGAATGATAGTTAATTGCTCAGTCATGTAGCATGTACAGCTGCAGACCAAATAATGTCTGTTCATTTCCCAAGCTTATTTCAAGTGTGTTCTCACGGGTCCTCTGTAACTCCCTCCACTCCATCCCTTAGCCAGACATGCATCTCTCCCCATCCCCTGAACCAATTTGTTCTATTTTTGTTACCGCTTGATATTTAAGGTAATGATGAGCCTTTTGTCCTTGGTCTCCAGACAGCTGAAAATCTGGGTCTGGATTCTTTCATCTGTTCCATGCACAAAAATGTGCCTGCACTGAACCCCACTGCTTGCTCACAGGGGCCTAATAAGAGCAGGTTTCCATATGCAAGTGTCCAATGGCAAAAACATGCATTATGTTTCCAGCATTCAAGTATTTTCAATATTTATGATGCACAAGTGTCTCTTTCAACATCAAGATGATCAATAAGAACTCATCATTTTAACAGGAACATCCACAGACATATGTTAAATACTTCATAGTGCGTATATATTTCTGGGTACAGTATATTTTCATTCGTTTATGTTTGCTAAGCTGCAAGACTATTTTTGCATTAGAAGATCACCAAGAAAAGCAAGAAAAGCACATACTTGCTAGGAATTTAATGCAGATGCATAACGGGTATTTTTACTGTGCTTTTAAGGGGGGTATTGCAGAAATCTAAAAGGTCAATAGTCTAAAATTTTTCTTCAGGTACTTTTGAAAAATCCCACTATTTAAAATTATTCCTCACTATGTAAATACTTCTATTAGGAATAAGACTTGAGAATTCATATGCTTCAGGCTCTCTGACAACAAAATTTCCATTTCAGTTTAAAAAAACCAACCAAACAAACCACAAAGCCAGCTAAGAGAAAAAAAATTGACATTTTTTTCCATTCCATGTCAAAGCAGATCTCTAGATCGGTGCTTCCAGCTGAATATCTTATGTTGTCTTTGCAAAGACTGAATTTAGCAACTGCAGTCAGATGTCTGCAGTGTGGTACAATACAGGTTAATAGCGAGATGTTTTGTTTGTATCTCACAATTGCCTTCTAGATTATCTTATTGAATCACAGATCTGCTGGAAGGTCTGTTACCAGTTCTGAGGCATCAGTCCAAAATGAGAGAGGAGACTGCTCGGGTCCGGACATTACAATTATGCACCAGTGTCACATACATTGGCTGAGAGGAGACATAATCTGTGTTTCACAATAAACCAGAGTTATCCAACCCTCGCCCCTGAGGTCTCCCACAGCAGCTCTAAGGCAGGAGGGAACACCGGACCCAGCACAGACAGGGCTGATCCCAGCACAGACAGGGCTGATCCCAGCTCCACCTTACACAGAGGTTATCTCTGTGCAGGATTTATTTGTCATGTTACATGACGGGGGGAATCTGCCTCTTCTGACTTAGCTAAGAATTTCAACTTCAGCACAAAGGGAACACAAGAGGTCCCTTTTAGGAGGGCTAAATTTGACATTAGGAACAGATAAGGGCTTTGCCTAGTCCCCCAAGACTGCAGGAAGCTGCATGTGCTCCAAGGCCACTGACTGTGTTTGACCATGCTCAGTGTGAAGAACTTTTTACTGACATCTCCTTGAAATTGCCCTCGCTGAAACTCGTGTCTTTTGACTCTTTTTGTCCATCTAGTGCACATCTCTGAGAGGAGTCTGTCTCTGCCTTCTCTCTAGCTCCTCATTCCCCTTTCTGTGAAAGGCAGAATCACTTCCTTTGAAATGATACTTTCATAATTCAAAAGTTAATTGCATTTTACAGATAATGGGTTAAAAGCCTGATCAAGGAGATCCTTGACAGACTGCAACAGTTACCTGGGGCGATGATACACACACATGTCCCCCATATTAAATCAATCAATCAGTTTCCCAGAGCAAGGCAAAACAGATTCAAAGACACTGGGAACTGACTGCTGTAGTTAGAAATTACTCAGTCTACACTTGTAGAAGATGCTCCTAAAACCTAGCAAAGCTAACAAAGGCCACAGAGCAACAAAGGGGTCTAAAGGGAAAATACAGAGTTATTTAATGCACCAAGCTGTTCACCAAATTATTACATCATTAAAGGGGAAAACTGCAACAGAGCAAAAAAGTTGTTTGTAAGAGATCGTGTCTCACTGCTGCCTTACAACTGGTAACAATATTGGTGCTCTCTGAAAAAATAATTCTGATGCCAGAAATATTCCAGACACATTGCAAACACATACAAGAGCAGTCATAACTTTACTACTGTTTATTATAAAGCAAAACCTTTTAAGAATACAAGTAGCCAAAGAATAAAACCAAAATAAAACAGTGCAGAATTTCTTCATGGTTATTTTTTTCATAGCATTTATTTATTTGTACTTTAAATTACTCACAGAAAAGGAAATCACCCCTTTCTTTCCAATGGGAGACTTGTCAGCCAGCAAACCCACAGCTGAAGATCTTTATCTCAAAGAGGCTAAAAGACTAAATTATTTACAATTTAACTATAACCTAATTCCAAAGGAATTGTGCTCATGCAGCATTTTCTAACAGTTTATGCAAGCACAGGCCAGCTGAGAACAAACAAGGCATTAGCTGCACACGATTCCAGATTCCTAATTAACCATACATACTACAACAAGCACCATCACTGCAGTAAACAAGTTAACATGCAAATTATTCTTCTATCAAGCCAATGCTACAGAGACAACATAATTTTGAAGCATAGCAGAAGAATCAAGACTCTGGTTTTAACCTCCCTTCATGATTAGATAATCCAATTTGCTTTCCTAAACATTTGTATAATAACAGCACGTAAATGCTAAAACTCGTCTACTGTGTTGCTTTTGATATTGTAAAAATAAAAGGATTAGTGGCAAAAGTTTTGTGCTTAGGAAGAAGTAACCATCTATTTGCACAATCTTTCATATGCTTCATAGACATATCCAGACATCACATGTACTTTTCATCCAAATTCCTTCCCATGCTCACATAAGAAGACCTGCCTCTGAACTGAACATAGAATCCACCTAAGAAAAATTTTTTTCAGCTATACGACTTTATACTCTACAGTTCCATACAAATTATTTTAAAAGTTACCAACAGCATCCTTCTAAAAGAAATGGAACAACCAGAAATTACTACACTCAGTGGAAGTATGTAATAATTTAAAATAGCATGTTGAAAACATAGTGTGTACAAACTGGTCCACATCCAGAAAAACACAATACCAGAGCACATGTTAAAAATGGATCCTAAACCACACTCCTCCTACCTCAAAGGCAGGGCTTTAGGCTGTATCTGGATTAACAGGAAAAACTGAGTAGGATTTAATTATTCCCTTTGCTGAGATGACAAGAATGACTGCAGGGCACAAGGGCAGGGAAGCAGGCAGCATGCTCAGCAATCACTCGCAGTTCTGCATCCTGCAGTGCTGTGTGGACCTTATAACCTTCAGCTTAAGCCATTCCCTCGTGATCGGAACAGTCATACTGCCTGGTGCTGAATTACTTTGTCACTGGTAATGCTACAGGATGGTTCATATCCATCAAACCAAGTAAAACTCTGCACAGAAAGATTTATACGCTGCTTTGCAGTACAACTGCTCACAACAGGGAGGGAGCAGCCAAGACCTGACACTCCATGTGTCCCTCCTGAGCAACAGCAGATGAGTCCTGGAGAAAAAGAGGGCAAGCAGAGAGCATCTTAACTTCTTTAATGTTCTTCAAAGGGGAAAAAAAACCTGCAAGAAAAAGGACATGCAACTACACTGCAATGTTCAGTGTTTGACAGCTGGAAAAAAAAAAAGAACAAAAAAGCATTGCAGTAGGCATGGATAGGACCACAACACAATTATTTTAAACTAATCTCCATCAAAAAAATGAAATACTTGCTGTCCACACATGCCTGCTTCTGCTGATCTTTTCCTCCTGGAGCACAGGAACTCCTCAAAAGGTGGCATCAGCACTGACCAAGTGTGGCTGGGTACAGAAGACCCACAAGTCTAATTTCATTTCACTGCAGTTCAGAACAGAAGAATGACAGAAGAGGGCTGAACTGGGGCCAGTTCTGCCCGTTCTAAAATTTCCAGTGATGAAAAGCAGACAGATGCAGGGATTATTTGTTTAGGTGGGTAGGAATACTGTATGAGCTCTCACACAAATACTGGTGACAGACACAGCCCTTTCTATAATACTAACTATGAACTGATCTGAAATACTGCAGTGGAGAACTTAGCCCTTTACAGGGGTACAAAACCAGAAGATCTGTAAATCAGGGACAGGAAAAGCATCGATGAAAATCAGTGACTACTTACCATAATCATATCTGATTTGAGACCTTTGGGAGCAAGTTCCTTCCCCTCAAGGAGTGTGTTTTGTAAAAGCTATTAACTATTAGCAATCCAGAAGCCTTGGGCAGGACAAATAAACTAATCAATGTCCAGCAGCTGCACAGTGCAGATCACTGATCAAGAGAGACCTGGTTCCACAATGAGAAAGAACTAGCAAGTGATGTATAAGGTCACAGTCTAACTCTTACTGCCACACTAGGAGACCTCAAGCACTTTAATCCTCACATAAGGGGTTGCAGCAGGTGCCCAGCAAAAGTCTGGGGAGGCAAATGCAAACTTCTACCAGCTGGCAGCAACTCAAGACATCATGACCTGTACTTTATAAGTTATTGCTGAAGAGCTCCCAGATGAGCTACATTAATAAAGCTGCAGCCTAATTAAACCACATCCTTCACATCTCATGCTCCCATGTGTCTGGGAAGATCAATGCAAACCAAGGCAACCCAAGTGGGAATCATTAAATGCATCTGTGAGTCACGCCAGATCAACAAACAATTAGACACACAATGTACCAATCAGGACAACAAACCAGCCTTATGCTTATGATCCCATCAGCTTAACTTTCCTCAAGTGTACTTCCAATTAATTACAAAACATTTATACACAAACAGTGGCATCTCTAAATGTCTACTTTAAACACCATTAACACTGTCAATAGTCTAATTTCTATATGTAAACAACACAGCCTTGCTCTAGACAGGAATGTCTTACCCCACTGAAACTTTCTGTGCTTTTTGCAAGTACATAATTACACTGATATAGCTGTAATCCCTGAAGAAAGTGAATGGGAAATATGTGTAAACATACTAACCAGGAAATAGAGTTCTGCAAAAAACAGTGATTAATGAATTCAATAAACATCAAAAAGAGGGAATACCTCAATAATTTTCAGGAACCCACTCAACAATCTATTTAAAGTTTTTAGAAGACAAAATAAAAAAACAAACGTGCTACAGCTCTGCATGGAGCTCACAACTTTTTGCAAAGATCAGTGTTGCCACTTTCTGGATGAGTGCATTTACCCATTTCCCAGATGGGTGAAAAGGCTGTGGGGTGCTACATTCGCTGGGCTGGAAACTGGACCAAGCAGGCAGAGCTTGGCTGGGAGAGCAGAGGGCCCCACACAGCAACACTGATGCCTTTATCAAGGAAGAAAAAGGTTTCTCATAAAAAAAGAAAAATCAATCAAACAAACATGTTTAATATCTGGAAAAGAAAGGCCTTTAGGAGCTAGAGAAGCATTAATAGAATGAAACTGTCATCTGTACAGCCTGCACACCTCTTTGCATACCCAAAACAATGAGAAAGGACTTGTCAAAGAAGGCCTTCCCATCACTGTCCTGTGTTACTCTGGGATCAAATGGCTGATCCCAGAGCACCAATATCCTGATAAATGCTCTGCTCTTGTCATGTAGACATGAGCCTTTTGCTACAGCCTCCAAAGAGTCAACACAGAGAATGCATCTCTCCCATTTTGTGAAAGCCCTGACACATTCAGAAAACAAACAAAACAACAAAAAAGAATCTCCAAACCCTACCAAAACTTGATAGTCTACATTATTACCAGCTACAGACCAGGTGGACTTCTTAGTCTGCAGTACCAAAGGAGAGACATTCATTTTAACTTGCATTTTTTTATTGTGTTTATTTGCTTTTTTTCATAGTGCCTTAAAGTGTCTCCTTTGCTGGCATTTATCAACAAATATTTGAAGACTAGAAGAGTCATAGCCACTTACGATTCAATCCAAGCAGTTTCTGTAGCTGGACGTGGTTATTTGGTTTGCAATACTAAAAATAAAACACTAAAGCAAACAAACCCTCCACAGCTGGATATGTTAGCACTGCCAAAAAACCCAAATAATCCAGATCAATTTGAGTGGCTTGGGATCATATGCTAACTCAGTGGCTCTTAACTCCTAAAATGAAATTCAGTTTTCTGTATAATCAGAAAAGCAGTTAATTCAATATGTATATTACAGGATATAACACCAATATTCTAGTATCAAATATTTACTTCAATCAATATTGATTATTGTAATAATAACAATGTATTGTACATTATGGGGCTACCAATCTGAAGTCACTCTTTGGTGAACTAGGGCAGAAATGTGGTGAATAGGAGGAATGAGGTGTACTCTGACCAGAACAGTTAGATGTGCCATCTCTGACTATCAGTGTCCACCACATTTGGTGTAAGGATTTAAAATTTTATTTTTCACTTCCATCTGACTGCCCTCAACCATCAGTCCACACTTGGTCTGGCAGAACAACTTTTCCACAAAACCTCTCCTCGCACTGATATCTTTAAAGCAGCAGCATTAGTGCTATTTAGATCACAAGATTTCCAACTCTCATGTTACCACAGAATGAAGAAATCTGTCCAGGCAGACATTTCAGTGAAGTAGCATCTAATTATTTCCTCTCTTAGTGAATCTTTCTTAGAGCAGAGCCTAAAAGGAACTTAAAACAAATCCCACCCATTTAAAAACTATGGCAGGGTTATGACTTTGCATCTCACTTGTTTTCGGTTCCTTTTTTTGAGCCCTACTAAATTTCATCGGTAACAGCTGTCTTCCCATCTTTAGATTTTAGGAATCTCATTCATGTTAGAACTTCCCAAATGGAGCTCTTGTCCACACTAGAAAACAGCAGCAATTTGCTTATCTTCCTGCAAACAAAAGAGTGTAACAGATGCTCTATCAAAATAAGAATAACCATACTGATAAAAGTCACTTATACACTGAGGTAAGTCCTCCATTAGTCTTTTCCTGAAGCTACCATTATAACTGTACTTCAGGAAAAACAAATCAAATCTAAACCAGGTAGAACAGCCAAGCTGATGCACAATGTATTTAGTATTACTGTTTACTTTAGCAGGCAGAAGATGGAAAAAAAATAAATTTGACATATTGTTGTACCAACAATGAACAAATAATAAAATAATATACCCTACAATGCAGCTACATTTATGGCATTGTTTCATTTGTTACCATCAGAACAATACAGTGGATACTAATGATAATCACTATATGAGTGCTTGCTTCCTTTCTTTGTATTTCCTACCTTATTTTTCCTTCTCTCACAAAACATCCAGAGTTACCAGTATGAACAAGATAAGTCTAAATAAACTATTAGAAGAACAGAGATAGAATCCAGAGGTATCTTCCTCACAAGTGAAACAAAGAGGTATGAGGAAGTGTCAGCTCCAAATACTTCATCACTGCCCAGGGCAATTCTAGAACATATCTGGGGAAGCCAAGATATAAACAACACGTTTTTGTTGTAAAAGCAACATTTAAATGGGTGTGCTCTGAAGGAAAAGAAACAGCAGGCTGGAAAGGAAGACTGACCAAAATTAATGGAAAAGTTGCTCAAGACTGACATAACAGGATAATTGTCAGATAATTGTAAGAAGACTTCACACACAGGGAAACACAGCCTCAAAGCTGCTCCAAGGTCAGCAGGATTTGGGCTGAACAATTTAGGAAAGGCAACCTCTGGAGTCATTGTAGTTACATGTTCTCAGCTCCTAATCCAAAAGGAAGCTCCTTTTAAACTTGGTATTGCAGATGATGGGAGCCTGCACTTTTTAATCATTATTATTTTCCTCCTCTGGCAGACTGGGAATTGCTATTCAGTAGTGTCCTGGGTTGCAGTGTATTCTATTACCATCCTCAGGAGCCGTTGAAACCAGGTGGGGCAGTGTTTCCTTGCCTCCTCCCCCCAGACTATCTTTCTGTTAATTGCCCATCATTGTCCTGCCGCCTGACTCAGAGATAACTCCCTCTGGACTATTCTCCTGTTAATGAGCCTAATCAACACTTGGCCTCATGACTCGTTACCCCATTGTGAGATGCTCCGCCCAGAGGGAGGAACCAAGCATCCCATCGTGGATATAATCTGAGGCTGAACACCAGAGACACCGGGCTTCCCACTGGATTTCCAGAGGACAGGAGCTACACAGCCACCATTGGACTTCCTGAGGAAGAGCAGACTGTTTTACTACAGGATCACTGCTTCAGAGGACTGCAGCCACCATTCTACCAGACTGCTACCACCACCCTGCCTAACAGGGTGTCAGGTTGTACCTTGACTCTGTCAGTTTGACAGTGTTTTCTTTTACCTTTTTTTTCCCCTTTTCTTTAATTTCCATTAAATTGTTATTCTGACTTAGTGCCTCCCACTGGTTTGTTTTCAAACTAGTACAAGTAGTTTTAGGCATTAAGTAATTTTGAGGTGCACAGGACATTTTAATTAGGCCGACACTGTTTTATACACTGTATTGATTTTGCCCTTTTTTGGCTATTAATTGATTTATTTTTTCCAGTTGAGGATATGAATTTATCATTGATTTCTACTAAGTCAAACAGCTGAAGGATGATACACCTACTGCAACTTGATGTTTTCCCATAAAATGCCTCCAGGGAAGAAAGTTTCCATTTTACCTGCTTTCCAGGTGAAATGGCTCCACAACTGCAGGCTCAGCTCTGCAAGAAACTACAGCCCTGGATTATTGCCACTGAGTAATGTGATCACTGCCAGGCAAGGAAGGTACTTATGCACATCAGGAGAATGGTAGCTTGTAAACACAATTCATCACCAGTGGCAGTTACTCAGTATGTTAGAACGCTCACATTATTTTTTATTCCAAATCATTATGCACAAGACAGTGTGAATAGAGATCTTTGAAATTAGATCTTTCACATCTGATCCTCTTCTTCAGCTTTTAGTAGATCCAGCAGAGATGCCAGACAAGCTTTCCATTAATCCTTTTAGAATAGGATTTCCTCTCCATCAAAAAACATTGCATGAGGGTTTATATGCTCCGACCAAGGTTCTCCATGTTGATACAATCAGATGCAAGGTGCTAGGGCCTGCTTCTCCTCACTGTATCTCACCCAAACTTATCACTGATGGATTTTTGTGGAAATTAACAAATAGTTTCCAGAGATGCCTTTATTTTTTTTTCCCCCTCCAAAGGACACGATCTTCTGGAGAAAAAAAAAGCCAAATCCCATTGTTACACAGCAGTCACATGCTGCATGCTTGTTACCACAGTTATAAAACCTACTGAAATTATCAGGTTAGTCTACCAGTGCTTCTCAGAGGGTATAAAGTTGTTTTCAGCTACTGGATGAGATTTCAGCAGTATCTTTTAATTAACTGTTTGGAAATTTCAACCACCCAATACTGGGCATGTCAGTGTTAGAAGGGAGATATTGATCTGCTCAACTGATCATTGTAAGGATGCTGTAGCTCCAAAAGGGGCAATTAGATGTTTGTATCAGAACACTTGCAAGTCTTCCATGGAAAGCCAGAGAACTGGCTGGGATCCACTGGAAATCTGCCCTTGGAGCACTAAGCACAAGAGAAGCCTCACACAGACAGAGCAGGGAGATGTTCTGTTGCGTTAACTGCAATTGACAGGAGGAGGACCTGGGACTGAATTTTACCTGGCAAAAGGAAAACTCCAATTTCCAAGTGAGCCTGATGCAGTCTTGGAAGAACCTCCAAACTTGGACTGAGCAATTCTGAGTACCAGCCTTGCCAATTCCCTTTATGAAAACAGAAGATGGCAAAAGTTTGCACATGAAGGATTGTTAAGAGGAGCAATCCGCAGCTAAAACCGGCCATTCTTTCAATACTTTATTTTCACTGATGCACTGGGCAGAGCTATTATTAAACCCAGGGTCACAGAATGAACGGCTAATATGCTGCTAATGGATGCAGCTGTTACTCACTTCATGAGTCATGAAAGTAACACCACTGAGTGGCACTTCAGTAACTCAGAAGAGAGATGGGAGTCAAAGCTTCTGGATGTAACACCAGCAGGAAGACCTGCAATTGCCAATCTGCAACATTCTCTCAGCCTGTTACAACACAGGTGGAATGCAAGTTAATACAATTTATTAAGGAGTTAATAAATGGGTTGATTTGCAAGGAGTGTTTCCTTAGATCTACCTGCACTGAGTCAGACAAATGTGCTACATGACACGCAGTGAGAAAAAAATAATTTTATATACTCAGCAACAGAACAGATCCTGAGTTGCAAAATAACTTTAACCCTAACAGAGACCATCTAAGTGAGGAATTGCCATGTTAATACTACATTGCATTTTTAATCTATACTTCAATCAGGAAGTCCAAAGAACTGTAAATACTTGCTCTTGTAACAGGTAACATGATGTTTTGTGTATCAGATTCAGAAGCAAAGTTGATTTAACAAGAGTTTCATCTGCTAATAGTTTCCTATTGCATTCCTACTCGAAAAACTCTCATTTTCTCAAACACATCCATTTCTTTTGTAGCATAATGTTTCCAGCTCCTCTGCGTATTTGTTACAACCCAACTGCACAATACCCTGCCTTAACCCATGAGTTCTGACCTCCAACAGCCTGAGGAAAGAACACATAAGGCAGCACCAACACAGTTCTCCCCCTGTTCTGAGTCTTAACATGACATCCCATTTTGAGGCTCCATCCATCACAAAATTAGAGTTTCCATCCATTGACGCAACTAAAAGAAGTAGTAGGGGAGAGAAGATGAAAAGAAAGGGTTCCTCAGCAATGCCACTCAACTCAGAGCAGTAAAATAAAATAAACAGCCAAACCACTTGCAATAGCAACAGTGTACCCAGGCAGAAAGTGAATCACTAACAATTTCTTGGAGCTTTATCAAGAGAGAGCCCATTTTATAGATTACTGTAAAATGAGAATGGAAATAATGCTTAGAATTTCAATAAGCCTTTTAATTTATTGCTTTGAATCTAATGCATTTTATAGAAAGTAGCTGTCTTCAAGGCAAGGTCTGTGGTATTTGCTTTTAGGACATTGTCCTCTTCCCTTTTCATACACAGGTAAATAATAAGACTAAAGCATAATGTTCATTATCCATTTTTCACTAGGAAGAATTCAGCTAAATGCAGCAGCATTGACAAAGCAACTAAGCTTAGTAAATGAAAGCTCTCCTACATCACAGTGGCTAAGGCTAACAAGTAAATAAACAGATACGTTTTTAACAAGATGTTTTCCTTGCTTACTACACACAGTTTTGAGAAATTTCATTTGAGTCTCATTTTTGGTGGCCATGTATCAGGTTTGGATGAAGATGTTTTAATGCATTTGTGAATAATTAGCAGGGAAGTGTTGATAATGAGGACAAAAGGGAGAGGAAGAAAATCTGTCTCTAATAAGCATCCTCAATATTCTACTTCTTTTCAAAAAGTAGTTGGGTATGAAAGTCACAAATGTACAGCAAACACCAGGATTACCAACATGCTGAGGGAATGCTTGGGCCAGTCTGCCCAGCAGGGTCCTTTAACAACCTGAGGGGCTGAAAATGCTGTAATTTCAGCCTGGACAGTGACTGTCCTAAACCTAGCGATGAAGCAAAGACTTCTCACTCACACATAATACTGACCTTTGAAGTGGCCTTTTACAATGCACAGCTCCACCAACACGAATTTCTGCCCCACACTGTAGCACTGAGCTGTGCAGTTGAGCTGCCTGTACCCTTCCGAGTCACTCCTGTCATGTATTCAATCAGTGGTTAACACAGGCCCAAATAAAAGTCAGAAAAGAAAGGAAAAGGAATCCATGGAAGTAACTTATGCAGCCTCAATATGAATAAAGAAGCAGAATTTTACAGAATATCAGTGGAAGAAATCCATACAATTACATGAGATCAGAGATCAAAAACCACTGTCATTAAACTAGAAAGATACAGAACTCAATTTGGAAAAATATAACATTGGCAACCTCAGGGGAACAAGAGAGAATTGAGCTGTGAATGTTTAAAACTCAGCATATTAAATGACTATGAGACAAAAATTTAATCCAAGTGTTCAGCAAATAGGGACAATACAAATTAGTATTGCTGTTTCAAATACTAATGTTGCCCCATGTATCAAAACATTACCAATTCTAAAGCTTTGTTACACCATTTTATTACTACTAAGCAGAGAGACCAATAAAAATAGCACAAGAACTCCTGAGCGCGTAAAAAACCCAGCTAATTAACTGCAGAACTAGAAGTATAGAGATACCCACAGTCTATTGATGGACAAGCATAGCTTTAGGCCTGAATTCTAAGTCCCAAATCCTCTTAGATAAATTCCTCTACAAGCTAGGGAGCTCTGTGGCATAATGCAAACACCAAATCCAGAGGTCTGATAAAATGCCACGTAAAAGTTAAGACTGGTTTCTGACGTGTATCAAGATATGTATTTCAGTTTTAAAACACAGCTTAGCCTAATTTTTCTGTCATCATCTCATTTTTCCCCCCCCTGTGACACACCACTATTTTCAGAAGAGTTTGTTCATTTACATGAGCACATACACAGCACATTTAGTATATTTTCTTCAATCTGTTCCCTGGGAATGCAAGTCAAAATCTGGGAATTTGAGACATGCCTTTAGGGCACTGCTCTACTGACTGACCGCTGAGGTATCCTGTCAGAATTCTGAAAAGTGACACTTTGTCCCCTCCGAAGTTTGACAACGTTATTCAAAGTCAAAAGGGCACTAAGGGAGGCGGAAAGAGGATCTGAACGCCTGAAAACAGAGAAATGAGACCCTGCTTAAGGGAGGAAGCTTGTTGTTAAGTTAATATGGTGGGCTCTTAAGGAACAAGGAGGATTCTTGGGGATTACTTTGCTTTGGAGAAATTTCTAATCTTTCTACTGCCTGTTCTATGCTTAAGGGACTGTTTGCTTGAAACGTCTGTTCCATCATCTACTCCCAGTAATACTTTTCTTTCTATTTAAAATAAAAGTCTGATAAAATGTTCAAATTAAAAAGTGAAAGTCCACATAAGCATGGCAAATACACAGGATCTCCCTGTGAAAGTAAAGGAGAATGCCAAGACAGGGGATCTCTTATGAAGGCAGCAGGAGGTGCTCTGGTATCCATGGGGAACTCCACATCCTTTCCAACTCCAGCAAAAGCAGACAGCAAACAGACAGGCACATTAGCACTTCTCAGTACTATTTACCCATCCCTGCATTTTACAGAGAAGCAAGTGACCTTCTCTTGTCCCACAGGCTTTATCAACTCTGATAAATAGTTCAGTTAAAAAACAGGGAAGCTGTTTAGGAGGTGATGATTTATTGGTCCAATCTTCTCAAATATATAATTAATTTTTTTTCCCCTGTTGATGCAAACAGTCAAACCCCAAACCTTGTGTTTTACTGTCTCTTCCAGTTTCTGTAATAAACATAGCTTCCTTCTTCAGAATTCATAATTGAATCTGGTGTCTATATAACAAATATAAGAAACTATAACATTCTCCTCCCACAGGCAAATCCAACCAGCATTCAACTCCACAGTTTGGAAATAAAACTCCAACATGCATGAGTATGAGCTCTTACACTGAGGATCTGCAAAATGTATTTTGCAGTATTTTCACCTTTTTGTTCAGAAAACACACACTGTCTGCTCAGAAGATTGTCCACAGTTCTCTGACACTAAGCTGAGGTGTTGTTCTTTAGAAGGGCAGGCAGTTATCAACAATCAGAGAAGTGGTCCAGTCCTGCTAAGGGTATTTGTTACAAGTTAGAACACCATGAATTCCGGATTTTCCTACTTTTACACAGTGTAACATCGTTTGCTACTTATGATTTATGCTGAAAATATAACCAGAGCTAACTCAAGATTGGAAATTCAGTAAGTGCTGAAACATCTCAAATGCAATTGTATACTGGTGTGTGAATTTTGTGGACACAAACAGAAATTATCCATAGCTAAAAAGGCAAAAAAAGCTTTAGTCATGGAAATATAGACCTGTACTATTGTGTACACTCCCATCACCACTGACAGAGGATCACTACAGGAAATTTCTAGACCTATGGGATAATGAAGTGCCCACAGAGGATCAGATGAAATGCAAAATTAATGCTTCAACCACTCATCCAAGGGCCAAAAAAATCCAAGTACATACACTTGACCATTGCTGCAAAGAGAGCATAGAGGTTTTCAAATCTCTTCCAGGACCATGTTTGCTGAAAGATCTCCCAGGAGGTATAGATTCTTACCCTTATTAATACTGTGCCTTCTACATCTTCCCTGTAAATTCAATAAGATGTCACAGGTAAAAACCACTGCTGAGGGCAACAAGGCTTAAGCACTGTTTTGCAGGCACTGTTTAATAAGAAAACAAACGTTAAGAAAAAATAAACAACAGAATGATTCATTATTATTTTCAAACCTGGAAGGCTGGGTTTGGGGTTTTTTTTAAGTTGCCTTAAAACACAATAGCTCTGCTACTGTATTAAGCAATGCTGGTATCAGTGGTAGGTAATGTCATATTTACCAGAAAGTACAGAGAGTTCAGAGATGCTGAAAAACCCCCAGACAATAAAAACCCCAGACAGACTTCTTGCACTTCACCATTTGTGAAGTTGGGATCAAATATCTTCCTGTAATTTACACAGCTGAATATTCACCTACAGAATCAAACAACCCCCCTCCAAAAGCTCATTAGTTTCTTCAACTAAACTTTAGTGATCTTTTGAGCTCCCCATGGTTCCACCTTCTGAGCAGCCCAGGCAGTACCAAACACAGAGCTCTGTCTCATCATGCAGAAGGCACAGAACAGCTCCCAGAAGCACTGGCTCTTATCCCTTCCTGTTCCCTGCACTGGAGAGGGAAAACACAACCCAAAATTTCAGCCTCTCTCAGGTAACACAGAGTATACTGACATTTAACCTAACCTGAGATGTTTTTTACTATCCTAAAAGGAATAAACTTAAGGGAAACAGCATCTACCCCACAGCAGATGGGAAAGGTTGGGTAGTCTGTGCCTGTATCATAATGTTTTGGGGTATAAAATATGAACATTTAATGGACAGAACAATTCATGCTGAAACATGCACAATATCAAGCCAAGGGGGAAGGAACAGCTAAGTTGTTTTTTTTTTTTTGCTACAACAGAGATTTAAAGTAGGCTAATACAGATGTCACCACCTGGTCTGACAAAGACATCTGTATGTCCAAAGAACTGAAACAACACAGTGTAATTAAGATGAAGCACCAAGTTACCTCCTAGGTAAGAAGTGAAAGAGAAAAAAAAAAAAAGGGAAAAAAGTTTTCAGGGGGAAGTTGATGCATTCCACTAGGAAAAGACCCCTCTGTAACAGATGCAGACACTAAAATCATGTTTATATCCAAACTGTGAGGGATTCTGCAACAACTATTACCTAGTGATTGTCTTACCTTTGCTTGCACATAATGCTTTCAGTAGTAGTTATTTGTTATCCCGAGATGCTTTTTTTGCCACATCAACTGTGAGACAGCTAATTATTTTACCTACTTTTCATCTATCTTTCCAGCCTCTCACTTCAGCTGCTGCTTTGTTATCAAGTTTTATTATGAATCTTGCCATAATTAGGACTTTCAACCAAGCACTAACAATGAAATAGTGGCATAACATTCCCAACCTTCATTTAAAATCACCACCTTGTTGACTGCAAAGACTGAAATGTGTTAACCAAATGAATTCAATAGCTTCAAAGAACAAAAAAGTATTACTGCACCTTCACTGGATTTCTAAGCTCTTGACCTGAGACTAATGGAAAATAATTATATCAATTCACTGAGTACTGAATATATATATATATATATATGAAATAATACCAAATGCTGAAAAATACTGAGAGTACAGAAAGTATTTTTTTTTCTTATTCCCCCGTGAAGTTAACGGCTTCATTTCACAGATACTGCTTCTCACGTGGAACCAACAGCCCTGCAGCACAGACCCTTTCCATTTGCACAAGGCACGTCCTCACTGCAGCAGCTGATCCTCTGAGCAGATCCCTGTGTTTCTCAGGGGCATCGGTGAGCCTGTGGTGCAAAGGAAGCCAGTTCCATAAGGAATGGTCAGAGGTGAGAGCAGCTGTGCTGGGAGGTCAGCTGGCTGGCTCTAAGTGCCTTCTAATTCCCTGTCACCTGGTCCAGCTCCTGTGGCACTCACACCAGCATTCCCATCAGCAGGACAGGGGCTTTGCCAGCAGAACCAGGCAGAGCATCACCAAAGCACTGTCCCTTTCCTCATCCAGAACCAGCTCTGATTCCTGCACTCCCTGCTCTCCAAGACCACTAGGAGAGACTCTAGAGCAGATTCTCAGGGGATCAGAAACCCCTCTGTAGCACAGCACTCAGTAAAACAGAACCCAGGGCTGGCCTGCTGCTTCTACTCTTAAGTGTATAGTGCTACTGCTAACAATAAATCACTGTGTGCAACAGGAGAGGCCAGAGTACAAACGTTTGAAGCACGAGGTCTTCTGTAAGCCCCAGTTCTAGCACAATCTAATCTCACAATCAGAGAATTGGCTCAGTTTACAGCAAATTTTAAGGTTGTTTAGGTTTAATTAGAACACCGTCTGCCCGAAGTTTTTCTGATGACTAAAAGAGCCTAGAAGCAGGTTGAAACATATGGTACTACAGCAGTGCTAGAATAATAAAGAAGACAGACTTCCACAGAAGTCTGTGGAATAATTTACATCATCTTTTTGCTACCAGAACATTTAAAGAATGATTATCCTTTATGAAATCCATGGAGCTTCTGTTAAAGGAGCAGCATCAAGACCCCAACCTGGCAGCTGCCTGTACTGTAAAATTACTCAGGAGGATCTCTATAAAGAGCAGTCTGGAAGCAAATGAGCAGCAGTAATATTAAAATATCTCCTCCAAAGAAAAAGAAAAAGAAAAAGAAAAAGAAAAAGAAAAAGAAAAAGAAAAAAGAAAAAAGAAAAAAGAAAAAAAAGAGAAAAGTGTAGCTGCACTATTCAGGTAGGAAGTACCATTATTCAATACAGAACCCACTAAATAAAAATTGAACATGCTACTTCTATATGTACATACAATGAATGGACAAAGAAGCCAATTATTCATCAAGATATGTGTTTTTCAGATCTACGACAGGAATTTATAAGCATGAAGGAAAATGTACTTTGCAAACTGATTAGGTCAAATGACAATATTTACATAATTTTACAAACAGAAGACTATATAATATTAAAACATTAATGCACACATGTTCTTTATATATGCAGCCAGTACCCTGGCAATAATTTAGTGATACAAGATTTCTGTATCCCATGCATTGCTGTGTAATGTTCTACATGAAAGAATAACGTCTAATTTTACTCTGAAGACAAATGATTTGTCATGCAGAAACGTTCATTAGATTTAACCATTACTAAAACACAGGGTAATAAATCATGATTTTGCATCAAATGAAGAAGCAGCACCTTTCCTAGCTTAGTTGTTCAGTCATAATCATGATAAATGGACATTCTGGGACAGGTGAATTTTAACAAGCATTCAATACCCTTAGATTAATTAGATTTTTGTTTTCTAGTTTTTGTTCTCTCTTCCTCTATGAATGAGAGACTGGAGTTGAAAGCAACATTGAATAAACAAGTGTTCATTGTTGCATTAAAAAGCTGTTTCCTGTCACAAGGAGTCCTTCAGTAGTTTCTCTAGTTCTCATCATTCCACCCTTCCACACAGGAAAAGAGAACACACTGAGAGAAACATGCATTTCATCTTAGCATTTCAACCATAAGTAACAAAATGTCATCCTGAAACATACATATGGATGTTTTCACTCTGAAAAAACTAAACTCTGGCACACTGTGGACATACAGGCAAAAAACCATTCTTTTCCCCATTCAATACTGTGGAGTCTCCTGGTACTTGCTGCATCATTGAACTTTTGTGGCATGGGACAGAACAGGAACAGTAGGCAAAAGAAAGCTATGGGTGAAATAACATTAAGTCCGATTTCGTACAGTGATAGGACATACAGGACAGCAGCTCAGTAAATCCCCAACCAGTCAGTGAGTGAGCAACTCCATCCTTGCATATTTGGCTACCCAGAGGTTTTTTCCAGGAGCTGAGCACTGGAAGTCAGCAGGTGTGACTACAAGTATGGTGACATGAAAGCCTGAAGAAACTATGTTTGGGCAGTTAATTTAAACGTGATAATAAGTACCCACCGTTATCTCCCAAATGAGGTGTTCACAAGAGGGCACTGGGAAGGAATAAAAGCAAAATGAAAACAAACAAAAAAGCCCCACTGAACTATCTTTAGAGAGCTGCATCTGTCCAGCCTGGATAAAATGTGGAAGGGGCCCAGCATCGATATGGGAATTGAATTATTTGTTTAGTTTGAGCTTTGCTGAGGAAAATGGAATCTAACACTTCTATCTACCAAGCAATCTGTCAGGGCAGGATGAGCTGAGTCAAACGGCTGCCTCTGCTGACAAAATGTTCTGTGGATTGGTAGCAAGGAAGAAAAAACTAATATCGTGCCAACAAATGCTCTGATTTGAAATCGCCAGTCACAGGAAAGACTATCTTGGAATACTAATTATCCAAGAGAAGAGCAGAGATTGTCCTATTCCATACTACAGTGTATGTTCAGTGCTATATCCTGAACAAATGTGAACGGAGCTAATTTAGGACTATGCCAAAGGAGCAGACAGCAAAATCCCTTGGGCACTATTGAAGATTAACATGGTCAGCAGAGTCAGAAAATGTCTTGAACAGAAATGAAATGGAAGAGAAGGAGAAACAGATAAGTTATTAAAGAACACTGATGAGGAACATGTTGTCCTGGACCATAAGGAAAAGCCCCGCTAAGCTTCACTTGTAATGAGAATGTGTTTAATCACTTACACAGGTAAATAATCACCAGCTATTCCAGAACATTGGCTAGAGACAAACATGCTGGAAGCAGGCCAGATACTGAAGTTCCTGGAAAGCACTGCATAGCTTTTATTCCACACACAATATAAATATTAAATGAAGAAAGAAGAGAGCAGGTCAGACACCATTTGCAGTTTCCTTTTGAAATGACATTCACACATGGGTTTTAAGGGTTTCACAAAAAATGCCTAATTTTAATGTGAATTCAAAAATAATTAATATGCACAGTGTACATACAAAAAGGCTGATTGCTGTAGGAAATTCACCTTAAAAACCTGGCTTCGGGGAACTCCATGATCTACAATCACACTGCTGTAGTACTTGGATGTTCCCTTTTTCCACATACTCCACATGATCCGTACTGGATCCCAAAAAATCCAGAATACCAACCCTAACAAAGAAGAACAGACCTGGATTGCAGGATCTTAACTTCTTTCTTACAAACAAAGGTCAAGGAAATAAAGAACTTAAAGAGTAAATTAAGTGATAGGACTACTAAATCTGCCGTCCTCCCAAACTTGTGTTTTGTTTTCAATTATACTGATTTTATGATATTCTGCTATCTATGATATTATTATTATTAACGAGGCTGAGAAATGCCATTTTCAGGATTTCATCATTTCTTAAACTGTTCTATTTTCAACATCTATATAACATACTGATTTTTTAAGCTTTGGAATCCCAGAAAACTTGAATAAAGCAATACTTCTGTCACTTCAACTAACATCTCAGACCTCCAAGTAATACATTTGATGTCATTCAGGAAAAAACCCATCCACGAGATATGACATTCCTGATGCTAACATTAAACAAGATAAAATGCTGTAACTTGACAAAGACAAATGAAAACCAAAGCATCCCCTTCGAGGCAGCAAACAAAAAGGCAAAAGTCTCCTGCAATTGACCTTAACGAAGTTACAGTGCTGGTGTATTAAACCAGACAAATCTATCTGAATAGAGTTTCATGGTTCAGAGTTACATGTGCAAAAGTCATGAAAATAAGAGTTATTCCCACAATTGTTTAACATGGTTCAGTGGCTTCCTCACACTGAGGGCATCTTTTTCCTCTCCTTCAGCCAGTGCTGTATCAGCTGTCCTCACACGTGTGTGAGCAATGATAAGCAATTATGTAGACTTTACAGTGAAAACTATTAAATGAGAATTGTGACTGCAGTTCAGCAAAGTAATATTGCTTTGCTAATTAACAGAACAAAAGGCTTAGAGATTTCTTCTGAAGGGAA
The DNA here is from genome assembly GCF_017639235.1 of Corvus kubaryi. Lineage (NCBI taxonomy): Eukaryota > Metazoa > Chordata > Aves > Passeriformes > Corvidae > Corvus > Corvus kubaryi. The sequence continues at coordinate 13,122,351 of NW_024581093.1, read as the reverse complement.
TGCTGAGAAATTAAGAACATGCTGTTGTCATTGTACTATTTAACACTGCTCTTGGTCTTAACCAAGGACATGTAAGTTTATTTTATCTATGTTAATTGCTATAAAGCTAAAAAATCAACCTGAGACCCTGCAGTTATGCAAGATAGTCTATATTATAAATAGGACATTTATGCCAGCCTACATATTTTATGGCCCTTTTCTAACCCCAATTACCTATAACATACTAGTTTGAGAAAATACCAGGATCAAGGGCATTGCACTGTTGCTTAACGATCAGAAATTATGAGAACTTTCCTTAATTATGAAATTTTAGGGTACACATTTACTACAGAGTTCTCCTACATAATAAGGGCTAGAGCTTTTCTCCTCCAATTCCCTTCTGCCCATAAATTAAATAATTTCAGCCGAACTTAATGACTCTTTAAACCCTGACAACAGCTTGACTGGGACTTTCACTAAAACTATAGGATATTTGCAAGCCAACATGTCGAGTGACGAGCACCAAGAATAAACATTTCTACCCTAGTATCTCCCAAACATCCTCTTAATTTTTCACCTATGTATTTTACACATGCACTGACACAGGCTTAAAAGAACATGAGTCACAAAAACCTACAGCTTCCAACACCCCAAAACTAAACCAAGCTTTTGAGACACCTCAGTAAGGCTAAGGAAAGGTAGCAGCAAAACATAAAGAATCTCATGCACTTGTCAGTTAATGTAGCATTAAAGTTGTATATTTATTCACACACAGGAACTGCAGGGATGGGAAAGGCCATTTGCTAATCTCAATTAGGTCAATGTGAACCTGACAGCAAAGATATTTGTGATTTACACCAATGCAAGCGCTATCAACAACAGATTTATTATTGGGATGTTCAGATAATTCCCCAAATACTGACTAATAAGAATACATCTATTCATGAGGCTTCCATTAGTAGTGTTTCACTTTATATATAAAGTGTTGTACTTTATATGCATTAGATTAAAAGCCTCTTCTTCAAACCTTTCCTGAGTAAATGCTTTCTTTCCCTCTACCACAAGAAGTAGTAGATGAAAAAACAACCTGCAAGAACCAGACAAAGTTTCCAGAGCCCAAGTTTGCAAGTACAAAAACCAACCAACCAACCAAAAAGACAAAGTAAAAAATCCACCTCACCATTCTTGTATTTTCTCTACGGCTTCTCTTGTACACTAGGAGTGTTTATAAACTAGAAAACAAACAAACACCCCAAACCCAATATGTTCATTTCAAAGATCTATGTTCAAGTGTCTTGTTTCACACCACTATCAGAGCTGGCAGCATTATGCTCAGGTTTGCTCTGGTGTCCCATCCCTCCAGATACAGGAGCACACAACCCACCCTGGGAACACTCAGCTCCTTTGGGAATTTAGTGACATGTGGATACGTCTTTAGAATCCTGAGTCTGTCAACTACAAGCCAGAAAAATTGATTACTTTGATCACAAGAGGTGCATTTCCATGAATGAATTTTTGATTGTAGCAAAAACTGTTAAGTCAGGATCCACGAAGCAGAGCAAAGAAATGGATTAGTCACCACAGCTTCAATTAATGGTTTCAGTTCCCAGTGGCAAATCAATGTCCATCAACCTTGACTTTCTTGTCAAACACAGGCAGGCAACACCATCTATAGCACTTAAATTACAGATCTTGTAAAATTTGGGAAGCAAGAATTGACAGGAACATCTGATTTTTACCTCAGGATAATATATAAATTATACTCTGCTCTTCTGCTCCATCTTGAAAGGCTTTGGCTAGAAGGGCAGAATAATTCAGTATTGCTGAATGTAGAAATAAGCTCTGGGTAATTATTATCTTAAATCATGTTTATGAGCTCCAAAACAAATACACCAGCTTCTGCTTTGATTTAGACTAATGTCTACTAAACAACTTAAATCCAGTAAAATTAGCATACATATGGCCTTAAAAAAAGTTTGAACAAAAGAACCTGGGGGCTGCAGAGAGAACCCACTAACAGAACCTGCAGTGGTGGTCAGTTATTTTAAAGAGCTTCTCAAGTAAAAAGCACCAGAGAACAAGAGGAAATAGGGAACAAACTCACACATCACATTTTATTTCCACATTAAGAACAGAAGAGCAGTGATATAACAAAGGCCAGAGGAAGCTTTAGGGAAAAATATTAAGTAGTAGATGTGGTGTCATATAATGTAATTGAGCAACTTCTTCCTTGGTAATAGCAGTTGGAGTCATCTTACTACAGCCTTTTCTGCATAACAACTCATTTGTGTACTGTAACAAAATAGTCCAGGAAATTATGGAAGACTGAATTCTTTTTGGAAGTTGTTTAAGTTAACTGTAAAAACACACATAAATTTTGTGGAAAGAGCAATGGAGCTCGGCACTGAAGAGCAGGCAGTGGACATCCTGAAGGGCACAAGTCAGAACTCTGGAGCTTCCCATAAGGGGAAACGTGCAATTTCCAGTGGTGCAGCTCTCAGTCTAAAAAGGCTCCCAACATACTTGAAAAAATTTATCATCACACCAACATGAGAGAAAAGCACCTCAGCTTTCTCACATGTGCATTTAACAAGCATCTCCCCACTGGAGGATGCAAGTGGCCAGTGCAACTTTCTTAAACCAAAAACTAACACACGGGGTGTGGTTTTTCCTCTTAGCTACAACAGAAACAGGACACGGGACGGCTTTACTGGTCAGCATCAGGTAGAAAGTGAAAGCTATGGGAACGAGATCATGTTTTAAATTCCTTTTTTAACCAAGCAATGCACAATTCCCAGTAGGCTGCAACACACATTAAAAGCATTCTCGATTCAAATAAAACCAGAAGTAACTCTGCTCAGAAAGAACTGCTGAGCTAAATCTGCAAAGAAACATGGGAGGAAATACCTGACCCCCTCTGGTTCTAGGTAATAGAGCAACAAAACTTCATTTGGTTTGAAAAGGACTAACTCAAATCCATGAACTTGAGTTTCAAAGAGTTCCTGTCTACAGTGTCTAAAATGTGAGGTTACAGTGATTAACTTGCAGCACTAGTTCTGCAACAGTAAAAACAAAAGTGCAGTGACTATAAAGCATTTTTGGTTTAGCTCTGTGAGAAAACTACTAGCCCTGATGGTAAAGCCATTTTTATCCCATTTTCACAAGTGAAGTGTCAGCAAAATCGCTCTGGTAGAAAAATACACCATTTTTCCATCAGTACATTTCTAATCAGATGAATTAAGTCCCTACTGAACTTAATGGGATACTTGCCTAAACTTTTGTGTCCTGGTGGTCAAATTTGTCTTTCCTCAGGAATCTGTTTTTTTCTAATCTCTCCTGCTTAGCACCAGTTTTGCTCTTCCATCTTTCCCGTTCAACCTTTAAAATCTCTTCGATCCTTCACACAACCAAGCTTTTTTCCTATTTTAATAGTGACAAAAGAGATGTACCTTAGGCAGACACCACTCCAAGCTGCGATTTTACTAGTGGAGAAATATGAGCTGGCAACACCAAGAAAATCTAAAACTGATATTTACCTCTGCAGCTTTTTGCAGTGAAGACATTGTGAGTCCATAAGATCACAGGGAATCCTGCCTACCTGGACCTTGGCTCAGATACAAGGCTTAGAGCAGTATGTGGCCATTGCACCTGGAAAACAAAACCAGAATCTAGGCCCACTAAAATAAAGCACACAGTGTTTTTATGGTGTACTTTTCCTTTTTCTATTTTGGTTTGGTTTTGATTTCCAATGGCTCATGCACAGCAAGAGTGATGCATTGCTGGTCCAACAAAACACTGATTCCTGAATTAGAGAAGTTCTTTTCATTGCTCTGTGATTCTATTAGACTTGACTTAAAGTATTCATGTCACAGCATGTTTTAACTCTAAAGTGCAAAAAGAGGAACAAACCATATTCTTTTGGGGGCTTTTCTTGTTTGACTTAAACTAAATAAAATAATCTTATTCCAACAGACTGCAAAGATCATCTACTCTACAGCGGCAGACAAGGACACAGTCTGCACAGAGCCCTGTAGGATGGGTTTGCAGGTATTTGTAAAATCCATGTTTCTTGAGTAACTTGCCTTGGTAGTTGATCATGTCCATGCACAACAAAGAGCAATTACTCAAGTGCCTAATTGGTGTTTTTGCAGAATGTTTGCTGCTACTTACACCTGTTACCTCTCTTCTGTTTTAGCCCATCACTGTCTATTGTGCCTGCACTGGGTACTGCAAATAATTTCATTTTACTAATTCCTCTCAGATATGCCCTGGGCTATTGTCATACTGTGCACTCACTTTTCTTCTGGACTGTACTAATTCTGTTCCTTTGATAATACAGTGGGGGCCCATAAGTCACTGCTTAGGTGGATTTCATTGCTCTCTACCTTTCCAATCAAACTCCCTTCTCACAGCACCTCATTTCAAGCCTCTTTAACAGCTCCCCACTCCAAACACTCCAATCTTGACTATAAAGACAGAATACAATTCTGAAAAAAAAATCCTATTTGTGCTAGAAAGGCTCACAGGGTGCAGGCAGAATTCCTACAATTCATGGGTGATCTCATTTGGCTACTCTGTGAAAATCAACCACTTTTTAGTTGTTGAAAACAATGAACTCCTGAAGATTTGGAAAAAGACTGATAACAAGAAGCTACTTTAGTACATAACAGTCACTATTCAGGCCCTGAGTCTGCAAATTTGACATGACTCCTGCAAAGACCTCAGGACTGGAATATTTGTTAAATGTACTTTGAGAGTGGTTGTGAAGTAATTAAGGAATTAGGAGTGGAATTGTCTTTTGATCCAAGCATATTAAACAAATTTAAAAATTGCAATATTTTCCTCCATTCTTCAGTGCTTAAATTCGGTTTATAAAGTATTTAAGATTTGAGCACCTGCTTAAGTATCCTGTTAAGTCAGAATTCTAAGGAACTATTTTTACTTGTATAAGAAATCACCTGTTAGTCTGAGGCAGGGTACATGATGTCAAGTTTATACAACTGCAGAAAAAGAAGGCATTCCATAATTCCTTATGCAATATGACAAAAGAAAGCTGATTTTAAAAAAACACATATAGAAGTCCAAGAAAATAATATAAAATTTCATAATTATTGTCTCACATTAAATTTTCCTAAAAAAATATTAAATTGAATATTTGGAGTTTTTTAATGATCTTTCCTACCACATAGCCATCAGTAGTAACTGTTCCAATGATTTGTTTCTCAGTCTTTATAGCAAGCATTTTCTAATTAATAAGAAATATATTACCATCAGGATGAAAGGCGTCATTTATCTACAGGTGAAACATTTTAAGTACAAACTGCTCACAAGAGTTGCATGTTCATGGAGTTTAAATGATGTGGAAATGCACTTTAAGGAAAACCTAAACCAAGGCTTTAAAAAAATTATTTATTCCATCAAATAAAATGGCAAGAAGGCCTGTATTAAAATACTTATTGAACTGTTACGTTTGCAAACTTGACCATGTATTTCTTAACACAATATGAAAGGTTTGCTTCCCAGCAACCTGCACTCCTGTAAATACTCAGAAATGTGCTCAGAAAGCAAGAGAATTGTACAAATGGAATAAAGTTGTTGACAGAGAAGAGCCAATATCTCACTGATGCAAATAAATGCCTCAATAAGAATGTGTGCATATACACAGGAGCACACACACAACAGTCTCAGGTGTGTGAAGATGTGCTAGTTCTTGAATACAAACATGTTTCTGTGTCGTCATCAGAAATCATTCTGGCACCAGTATCAATACTGTTAATAAATTAAAGCAAGTCAAGGCCAGATGAGATAATCTAACAGGTCCCTTTTGACCTTAACAAAAAGTTAAAAATGTATTTGAATGTCATCTTTTTCTATTTAAAACTGAATTGAGGGTAGTTTTGCTGCTTGTTTTGTCTCCTCTGCCTCTCTCCCTTTCAGGAGTAGACAGAACAAGCTGAAAAAGCAAAAGTACTTCTACACTGTTATATAAAGAAATATATTCAGGCTGGACTTCTAAGAAAAAAAAAAAAAAGCAGTAGCCTGACAAACCAGCAAGTGTGGAAAACGCCACTTTGGGAGAAGTCCCAAACTCATAATTCCATTATTACAAGACACAATAGCCCCTGTTCTAAGATGTACAACACCTGCTCTATGGCACATAAAATGAATTTCCCGCAATATCCACCACATTTCTCATTGTGAGATCTTATTACAGCTCATAGAAGAGTTCTGTTAAACTATTTCAATTTTGTATTCCAGCAATCAAAATACAGTAAAAATGAGAGGCTACAGTCTATGGCAGGAACATACAAATAGTCTGACAAAAATCTCCATAAATCACTTGCTCCATCTCCTGTGCTATTGAAAATCAAGAATACCCAAGACAACCCCTGAGAGATGTTTTCTTAACACTTCCTTAAGAAAAATTCTCTAAGGATGCCCTACCACACTCCCAGGTGCCTGTTTCTACTGCTCCACTCTTTTTACAGTGGAAAAGTTTGGGGTTTTTAAATACCTCCATTGTATCTTCTTTCTACAATTAAAGCTGATTACTTCTTGTTATAGCCTCAGAGAATACAGAAACAAAGAAATCACAGCCTTCTTTGTAGCATCTTTTACAGACTAGATATTTGTTACTGTGGTTTTCTTCAGCCTTTTTTTCCTACAGCAAAATAATGTAATTTCCTCAACCTTCCCTCAGAGGTTAAATCTGCTGAACTTCTCATTTCTATTTTTTTCCTTCCCTATTTCTCCCATTTTTGCATGTCTGTCTTAAAGGGTGAAACTCAGTATTGCATCCATGTCCTAGCTGAAGGCTCAAAAATCCCAGGAAAAACAAAGCAATGTCCCTCCTTCATGTTAGATGCAAAATTCCAGTTAAGGCATCCCAAACTAAAATTAGCTCCTTTTTACTCCCCTGTTGTTAACAGCACCGCATTTTGTCCACATATTCCACATATCCAGTTTACAATAAGCTACAACCACCAGGTCTGATATTGCTGACCACCTGTCAAGCCAACTATTCTCTGTTATCTGTGGGTTTCCTTTGTTGCACTTGCCTGTCTGATGCTGAGTCCAGTTCTCTGCTTTAAGATCATGTTGAGCTCAATAGTATAAACAAAATTACTGATGACAGAAGACAATTCAATAGGTTTTGTGGTTTCTTTTGGGGAAGGTGATCAAAAAAAAATATTAGCAGAGACAACAGCATTTGAAAGTGCTTAGGAAAAAACAAATGGCTGATCGGGGTGGAAAAGACACATGGGGAAACTGAATCAATGGGTGTGCCAGTGGAACACGGGTTAAGATGCACAACATATTAAACAAGCTTCTATTTGGTGTGGGATTAGAGCAGAATAAGGAAAAAACCTCATGGAGCCTCCCAGACTGCTGAAGAGTGGGGACCAAGTGTGGAGCTCAACAAAAGGGGCAGGCACAACTGATGAGGAAAGGGCAGATCTGAACAAAGACAAGTCCTTCTAAGCACATGACATGAAATGAGATTGTTGTTGTATGCAAAAATCTGGTCACTGGATACACAGGCAAAGAAAAAAGGGATCAAAGGTGAAGGAGTCACAGAAACTGAGCTAACACAGAGACAGCTCAAGAATGCATCCCAGCTGTGCAGAGGGTGCATGTGCTGCCCCTGACTCAGCAGGGACGGCACTGAGCACAGGGATGAGCAGCTCCCCCAGACTGTGGGGGACACAGACTGTGGCCAATCAGGGATATGGCAATTACAAGTCAAATCCATCCCCACTTGCTTTTTGCCTTCTTCCATGTGCTTACAGCAAGACTGATATTGTAAAAGGCAGCTGCCCTCAGGTAAATAACTCTGGTACTGGAAAACGTAGGAACCTCCATATTATTATCTGAGAATCCTTCCAAAGACGACAAACGCATGCTTTTGACCTGTAAGGTTTGCTGAGAGACACTTTGCAGAACACCAGTTCTCCATAAACAGGCTTTTCATTGCAGCTATACTGCAGGAAAGTGGAGAAGAGAATATGGAAATGACCAGGGGCTCTTAATGGCATTGCAACTGTTACGTAAAAGAAAAACTGTAAATGGATTTCCTTGCTGCAGCACACTTTTAGAAGCAGAGATGTGTACTGAGGTAGAAAACTATTTGTCTCTGCCTGCAAGAGCTCTGTATTATTTTTCTCTTCTATGCCAGGGTGGTGATCTCTTGAATACAGACTTAAAGAAAGCACTTTTCTATAGAAACAGACTGTACGAGTCTAGAAAATTCTTAGTGTTACTCATATTATTGATGTCATAAAGGACAAGGAGAAATTGATTATTGTTTAGAAAGACTCTCAAAGCTTATTCATCAGAAGTGCATGCATATATATAGGTGCCTCTCTACGACACATGCATACTCATACACTGTGCACGTACTTTTTAAATTAGTCTTATATTTTCTATATTTCAGCTTAATTTCTCAACACATACATTTCATCTTGTGACTACAACTGAAAAGAAAAACATCTTCTTTTGCACAAGAATTTACATCAGTTGGCAAGCAAAAATCCTGTCAAAATCTCTACCATCACTTAAAGTGATGTAAAAGTAAAGATTTTGCCTCCTTTTGCAGAATCAGATTGGTTTAGTCTGCTAATGATCATTATATTATAAGCCCTTATTAGGTCTTGGCAATGCACATGGTCTATCTTTAGCCCAAGCCATTGTGCCAGCTCTTTGTAAAAGGAAAGTCTCTAAAAGCTGATCCTGTTACTGTAAGTGCACTTCAGTACACAAATAAAATAGAACTTCATCTCGCACAACCACTGTCTTGAGGTCAGATGTCATGCATTCCAACACAAATTTAATATAGTACAAGAAATAGATACCACTGTTAAGATGCAGCCAAGTTACCCTGTGCCCTGCCATCCTGCTGGACATACAAAGGCAGCAGGACATGGTGAAGTCAGAGTTTTATGGAAGATCTCAAAAGAACGGCTGCCTCCGAGACACAGGGCTCAAAGACTGAGTGTTCAGGATTTCATTTTTGCCCCTGGGAGAGACAGGGGTGAATACCAACTGTTTTTCATCATCAAGTGCAGTGTAATAATGATACCAGGCACTTTCTTAGACTCTTCAATTCATTGGAATTTGGTCTAAATTAAATGTTTCTGGTAGCAGACATGCTCCGGCAGCATGCTGAAAAGACAGCCTCTGGATGGGAACCTGAGCCTAAGGATTTCTCCCTCCACAGTGCCTGGCACATAATGTTATTGTACTGTGCCAAATTCTGTCCTACTTAATTAGGTTTTGATTTCCAAACATTTTCTCCACTGCTCCGTCACTGGACACCACTCTGCTCCCCATCTCACAGGGCTCTGTAATGTCACGGCATTTCTAGACAGTTCTTGTATTCCTTCCAGAATCAGCCACATCAAAAAGTTACTTACACATTGGGCTACAGTAAAACTAAGAATTACAGAAATGTGAAACACCACTGTTCTGTAGGACTGTGAGTTTGGAAGAGGAGGCAAAACCCCCAAAAATCAAGAAAACCCAATCAGACACATTTGAGTGGCATATCACAGACTAAATAAAACAAGATTAAACACATCACAACAGACACTGAATCTGCATGATCTGCATGTATCTGTATGTTACCACAGGATGTGCCAAATTTCTTTTGCTCATTGCACAGAAGAGTCAAATAGTCCCTTAAGAAGTAAATTTGATGCATGATAATTTGGTTATAGTAAAAGGATTAATCTGGGCAACCCCTGCTGATAACATTAATTCCAATTTATCACAGCAGATACAAATCTATGAGAGAGTTAGTTTTCCAAAGCAAATGTGATTTTTCATAAGCAAAATCCCCACCTTGTGGGGATGGAGTACATGTTTCTAGGCATTGCAAAGTTCTCAGATCACTTTGATCAAAGCAGGTCAATAATTGACTCTAACCAGCACTCCTTTGACCTGCTAGGTATTCCTCCTGCATCTAAGTGAGCCTCGAAGTGAATGCTTTTTTTTCCTTCATGTGAAAAAACCCTCACCCCAAGATCACAGCAAATCACTTCCATTCAGGTGATGACACAATAGGAAGAAAAACCCCACACCCAGTTCAGTACAAGTGAAAGAAAAGCCTCACAACTCCCAAGCAGCAAGGTTTGAGCTGAGTGATGGCAGCAAGCAGGGCTGGAACTGCACTGGTGATGGAAGTGGACAATGGAAAGGCCACTAATGGGAGATGCTTCTCACATAAACCATCTCTCTCACCTGAGACCAAAGGAGCTCAGCCCTGGCAGAGTGAAGAGAAATGTAACTCCTCACGTTTTAGCTCAGCAAAAACCAGTCCTGCTTTCTCTTTCCTTCACTGCCTGTCACTTCACTATGTGATCACTCATGAAATTAAAAATCAGAGGAAGGGCTAATTTCACACGAGCAACTGCTAAATTTAGCTAACTTCTGTTAACACACCACATGCTTGCAGAGATTAAAAATATGGTGATGGCAGGTGGAAGTAGCTACAGCAAAGAGTTAATAAACCCAGCAGCAGGCACAGTCCTCCCTCTTGACTTCACCTCCAAAATCTGCATCTACAAGGAGGAAAAGAAGGCAAAAAGGCACCAGTTTTAGCAAAACTTAATGATTTATAGTTTAAAAAATGTTGAAAATTATGCAGCAAAAATTATTGAAAGGAAGCAATTTCATAATTCTGTTTTTCTTCTTAGCTTAACTTTGGATGTGGAAGGACAGCCACTAATTTCTGCACAAATTTGATATATTTGTTTTACTTTCCTGGCCAAGGCCAACTCTACATGATAGAACTTGCCTTTAAAAATTAGGGGAGTTAATTTTCAACCTTGACAGCTGGTAAGATAAACGTTATAAAATAAGAGATGCTGGTCCTGGCTAAGCTACCTCTTTAACATATCTGACGTGTGAATGCCTCTATTCATCTCACCAGTGAGTTAACTCCGGGGTCTAACGAGGCCATGTTAGGACAGTTTCCAAATGCTTTTAGCCCACGTGCAAGTACGAGATGTCCATTCTACTTTTCTCCCATTTATGCAAAAAGTTACTGTAATTGTACAGGCAAATTATCCTATTAATTAGGAGAACAGCCAAACAAGGGAGGAATGCAAACAGCTCATCAGCACTGCATTCAGGCACCTTTTCTCTCCCTGCAATGTCTCTTTCCTTTAGAGCACCTGTGATGCATATCAAGGAGAAGCCAGGCTCCAAGGGATCCAGCTCATTCCCTTCATAAATCCAGCTGACATTTAGGAGTGACATTTAGGAATGACAGTTTAAACCAGTTTTTGTCTCTGTCTAGTGACTTGCACTCCCCCTGAGGCCCTTGCCCAGGTAACTCTGACAGAGGGCTCTCTGTCTTGCCTGACAGTGTGAGAAGTGGGAACCTCTCTGTTCCAAACATGGAGGAATCCTTGCAGGGCCACCCTGGACACCAGCCCTTGCCATCAGCAGAAACACATCTGGACTATGGCTGCAGCCCTGCCTGCAGATCTTAATGAAAAATGTCACTTTGCCATCTTGCAGAGAATGTCTGACACACAGTGGGAGCCAGAAGCACATGGATCAGCAAAGGAGAATGTTTGAGGGTCTATGCTGTAACTCCTGCTCTATATGAGTAGCAAGGAGGGATCTATGCAAAAGAAAAAATTACAAGATGTGCACGAGATAGATGAGAAGAAGAGAGCCAACATCTGGCACTTATCTAATTAGCAACTGGATGTGGCTGCTATTCCAGAGATCTATAGCTCAAAATCCCTTTTTATTGGTGCAAGAAATGCCTGCATGTACATTAGAGGAAGCAGTTATACCATGAAAAATTTTGGAAAAACTGGTACTTTTCTGCTGAAAGCATCTGCACTGTAAGTAAAGGAATCATATGTTTGTTTAACTAGCTGGATAAGAAGGTAATATATAACATCCCTGAGATCACCATGAGAAAATTTAGCATTTCTTGAGGTTCACATAGCTTTTAGCGCATAAGGGATAGACACTGGCCTTGACAGACTCTTCATGTAGCACTCCATTCTGCCAGCTGCCACAACCTGGGGGCCCAAGGCAGACCCCAGTGCAGCCCACAAACCAGGGGCAGGTGGGCAGGGCTGTCTGCTGCAAGGTTCCTGCTCCTTCACATAAAGCACCAAAGTCAAAATTGTTGCTATCGTGTCCAGGGAAAGTTTTAAAGGCATTACAAAAGATAAAGTCACTTTAAGGTTGTGCTTTGTAGGTTCAAACATATTGTAGAGGATTGGAGATGTCTGAAGCAGATCAGAGCCCATTAGTCAAGAGGAGGAAGAGAGCACTTGACCATGCAGACCACCATGCCAAATCTTACCTGCACAGTGACATCCAGTCTGACCCAGCACCAAACCCAACATCATCACTGAAAAGAATGCTCAAATCCAACAACTTAGCGTAGAAAACTTTGGAATCAGCTGCACTTTTGGGTTTCCCTGTAATGACATCCCTGCAATGTCTCTTTGTAATATTTTCCCTGCAGATACTGGCACATTGCAGCACACAATGCATGAGCATTAGGCAGAAAGTTTCTGCATTTGCCAAGGCTCTCAGAGGAAAAACAAGGTGCTAAATCCAAGTGATAGTGTGGGAGTCTGTTCTCTTTAATTAGTTAAACAGAGTGCTTGAAAAGCTGCAGGGAAATAAAGACTTCTTTGCTGTTAAACTTCAGTGCTACCTTCACCATTGCTGTCCAGAACCCACTGCATCATTCTATTAAAACAATACCAAAATTATTTGAAAAATCTGTAAGAAAATCCCCAAGCCAAACTCAGAAGAAATCCATCCTTCTAACCATTTCTTTCCCAGACACAGAATTGCCTGGAAAAAATGGGCTAGCTTTTCAACCCAAAAGCTAACAATTCTCATCTAAATGGTGCCAGACTTGGTTGCCCCATCAGGATAAAGATATGCCACTGGCCTTTCATTAGAATGACCAACCACCTGCCCTTCCTTAACAGAAGCACTAATGTAAGCCAAAAAGTGCCATCTGATCAATCCACTGTTGTATGCAGTAGTTCTTTTAAACACAACCAGAGCCATAATCCATAGGAACTATAAAAAAATCATATATACAAAAAAATTTATACAAAAAAAATCGAGCACGAGCTTTCAAGTAATAGGAGGCAACAGAAATAATGTGAATTACAAAGCATGTATGAAGCAGATTTCTTACAAGAATTCTTACATCTAAAAATCCTGGTATGTACAACATGGTTTACAATTACTGACATAAAGATTAATACAGAGCTATACATAGAGTACACTAAGTTGTTTGCTCCAAGATTATCTTCAGATACTAAGAGCAATCAAGAAAATACTTTTAAGATAAATTGGCATTTGACAGGGGAAAAAAATTGCTCTTGAATCATTACTAAAAAAGAAAGGCTATTATAATGAAAGAATTGCTTTCAAGCCTTTTAATTATGACAAAGAAAATACTTCATAGCATTTCATATGCTGAAATAGTTTGGATTCACAGCAAGCCATGAGAATGGTCATTTTGCCAAGACAGTTATCTACTGAAATCTGAGACATAATTACAGTCAGTGAAACTCCTAATCTTGAAAGACCTGAGATTTAATTCTTTGCACAACCAATCTCTCTCTGGATTTCCTCCATGTTACATCTGGCACCATTTACTCCAAGTGGGGAACACGTCCACAGAATTCTGTCCCTCTGAATTGGGACGAGGAAGGATTACTCAGTGCCTCTTACAAGAGACACCTATTCAGCATTAATCTTAACCTCCTGTGTGCTGGGATGTGAGGCAGTGATAGAGACAAAAATCCATTTCAGGTGGGTTCTCAGACACAGGAGGCAGACAGGGATTGGTGCAGGTGCCTGACAGCACTGGCAGTCCCAGGCACACACCACACTCAATGCCAGTCAGTCTCTACAGGTTCATCTGAGGGAGAAGGACAGGCCAAGCCAAGAAAGATCAACTTCCTTACCATGCCTTTGGAATCCAGTTACTGCAATGATGACAGAATAGGGCAAAAATGCCTCAGCATAACTGTGCCACTGCCAGTGAGCCAGGCTCATATTCCAGGCAAGCCACATTTTTAAACACAACAAATATAAATGGATTAAAACATAATTTTTGGAGTAGATTGCTGGCAGCAAGGACTGAACACAAGATCTGAGCTAAAATATCCGGATTTGTTAACTCAAACACTGCAGCAGACTCAGTTCCATGTAGCTGGGCACCAGAGGGAGAAAGAACTACCATGTCTCCATGAGTTAGTACCTGTAAACAATAAAATTTGAGAAGCTGCTCTCCAATAAATTATATCCTAAACCCCATGGTTACAAACTAGAAGCCTGAGGCAGTCTGGAATGCAGGTACACTCTCCATTCCAGATCAATCCATGAAGTCTGGACTCTGTATCACTCAGAAAGTGAAATGCAGCCTTTTCTGGTAACAGTTACTGCTTCTCTCAGATTTCAAACTATAATAGAAAAAAACCAAAATCTTATTGTGATGCTATTTCACATGGAAAAACATGTCAGCTTTGTCTGGAAGGCGTGACAGAAACGGTTTCTTTGGAGCTTACAGTCTTCCCCTAATTAGAGACTGAATTGAAATCTGGTTTTATCACTTAATGACCCTTGGGAACATCCCTGATTTTTGCACCATTTTGGAAAGTGCTGTTATATTGTTTTCCCAGAACCATCCAACACAAATTGCACAAACAACTAAGACGACAGGGTGTTCTCATGACAGAGAGTTTGACATGACAGAGCATCTTGGAGCATACAAGTGTATTCCAAACTGTTGCCATGTGGTTCTTTCCTGAAAGCAAGGAAAGAGAGCAAGAGTTTCTTCCTAAGACAGATCCTGCTATAAGTGGGTAAAAGTCCTAGCCAAGCACTTCTGCAAACCTGCCTCAAAATGAGCTAAATCTTAAGTAAAAGTAATTGGATTGTGTCCATCCAGCTCTAGGGCACATGTAAAAATATTAAAGCTAGACAGACTGCACAAGGCACTTGGAGCCCCTGATAGAGGCTTTTCACCAGAGCATCAACAGAGAATAATAACTATACCAGTGTTCCTTCCAACACAATTATTATTATTATTAGTCTCTATGACTGTATTCTAGAGGGTCCTATTATTTCTTCTTCTCATAAACACCACAAATGATTACATTTACAAACTAGTCATTAAAAGTCATCACATTCTACTCCCTAATTTAAAATACTGTGTAGGTGAGTGGGTCTGAAAGTTTGAAGCTTTGCTCTTATTGTAAAAGGTCTACTGGTCTTTTCTCTTTTTTGGGAGTCATGGAATGCCTGCAATTTGCACTGGATTGATTTGATATTGACAAATGCTGAATTATGAAACCCTATAGGTAAAAAGACATTCAAATCAATGTAATTTAGTAGCTGCTACAAGTGCCAGTATGAAGATTCTCATTTTGGCAATCATACAGTAAAATAATCAATATTTAATACTATTACTAAAAAAATACTGGCAAGTTATATCTTTCAGCCATTTTATTCATTCAGGTAACTCTCATATTTATTTTTGATATGAGAGAAAAAAAATCTATTTAATTTCAAATATCCCTTTGAAAAAATTAATTGCAGAACAATATAAGCTAGCATTTCTGAAATTTTCTCCCAAAAAGAAGAAATTCAGATCTTAGCTACAGTGCAGGGTTAACTATTTTGCATCAGAAGAAAAAAAGCTTTATTTTTAGTAGGAAGGTTAAGATCATTAATCTGCATAAATGTGTAGAGAGCTATGTTACTATGCCTGCACAGCACTTGTTGTGAGAGGAAAAAAAAAAACACCAAACTTTATATTGCAGTGTTATGGGTCATTAATTTTTGAAAGCAACTATCTCCTTCTATTAAACCCCAGACTGTCCCCTTTCTCCCTGTCCCTTCCATTCATCCAACACGCGATGTCCTTCATGTAAATCTTAATAGATTTATTGATAGAAATGTTTTGGACTATTGGTGAACTCTGTTATTTGCAGAGGGAGACCATTTATTACCTTGCAGGTGCTTCAGGGGAACTCCATTGTTTGGTGTGAAAGGAGAGCAAATGGAAAGTGCAGTGTTCATTAAAATGGATCACACAGCCAAGAATCAACCTCTACCTCATTCATGTGGATACTGATTTTTTCCATTTCTGCTACACTGAGCTTATCACAAGAGAGTGCACCAGCAGCTGCATCTATGATATTCAGATTCCTTACCAGAGCTGATGAAATGTCCCCGTAATTGTGTTTGCTTTTTGCTTCCAAGTGACAAGAATAAAATGTATTGTCTGCACTCCCTGCTTCTAACCACTGAAAGCTCATGTTCACAAAGAACAATTAATTTCTTCTCCTTTCTCGCCCCAAAAAGATATATTAGCTGTCTTTCCTTTACAATAAATTTAAACTGAATTTAATAGAAATTTTGTATTAAGTTTTATTTACCTTTCCTACTAAAATACAAAACAAAACCCTAGTTATCGATTCTTTACTGTTTTGAAATAAAATTGTATAAGCTTTTTCCTTTGGTTTCAAAAAACAACTCCAAGTAGGGGCTTTGGATGAAGATTTAGTAAGTTACTACTTCATTGCTAAGTACAAGATTTGTTTTAGCTCTTACCTGCATAAATGTTGAGAGATCTCCCAGATTCTAATTTTGAAGAAGAGGTCCCAATGTTTCCAAAGTATTTCAGCCCAAGCTGAAGCTTAATGCTAAGGTTAGCTCATCAAATCAGCCAACTAAGAGAGTAACACCCCTGACAAAGCAAAAACATTGGATGGTCACAACCAAGGCTCAGGTTTAGAAACAAAGGAAAAACTCTATGAGACTAAAAGCTGGGATTTTCCACAGAAGAGAGGCAGGGTCCTGTGGGAGAGACATACAAAACTGGTGGTGATCAATTATGGCTCTGCAGCTCCAAACCGGACATCACACACCCAGTCTGGAACATCTCCACACCTCTCACTGACGCAGCCAGGACTGAACACCTTCAGTCATCCCCTGCCCTGCCACAGGAGCAGCACAGCACAGGGGCAGCATCCCCACTCAAAACAGGTTTAGACAAACCATCTGCCCAGCCCTGGCAGACTACAGCTTGATATTAGCTAATTCTCCCTGCTGAAACCTTGCCTGAAGAGTTTTCAATAATGCTACAGAATTCCAGTGGCAGCCCAGGTATTCAGCCAAGTGAGAAACCCTTAATACAATGATGTCACTCCTGAGAGCTCAAGGTAAACACAGCTCTAAACTCTGGACAATGAGGCAAGCATCTGGAATTTGGTTTCTGAACTGCCTGGTTGGCTGATTTGCTTAATATTAATGCAAACCTAAAGGAAACCTTGATATCAGGGCTTCTCCAACAAAGGCTGCAAGGTATCTGATAACTGCACTGTCAACCACAGAGACAGGAGCTTTAGGAGAAGAGAACTTCAATGCAAACACAGGGGAAGCCAATACCAGCTTGCATCCCTTGAGCTTCAGGGCTTATTTAAAAAAGAAAACCAAATTACCCACAAATTACAAACAAATTACACCCACAAAAACCAACCAACCAACCACAGAAACAAACAAACAGACCAACCACAAAAAACTCAAACCCACAAACACACAACAGTGTTTAAATCTGCTCATTTGTATAATCCAGAATAGATGTAGTGGCAAACCCAAAGAGTGACAAGGAGCAGTGTCTCCCTCATTATTTCATCTCTTGGCCAGACAGACCCAAGATCATACTCTCTTGCACTATTTCTTGTGATCATTGGGACTGAATTTAGCAAACAAGATTTGTCTTTATACTTGCTGGGCTAGTCAATTAAAACTAGGAATAAGATTATGGCAGACAGAAAGAATAGAAATGAAAAGCTTTTTTCTTCCAGTTTTGATACAGCTGCTAGACCATCTTAATCTCTGACATGTAACTTCACTCACCCCCAAACTATATAAACACAGACACACTTCAGTGTTTTTCCAGTGCTTTCAGCCACTTTCTGAAATGCCTTTTTGCTGCTGAAAGGCTTTTCATCTCTGAATAGAGCTGGTGAAAAAGAAGAAATGCAGGTGCCCAGCTAGATGCGCATAATAAGTGAGTTAGAGGTAACATTTGCACCCAGATTCTGCATAGGAACAAGCTCTACATGATTGATCCTGGTGGGAGTAGTGCTCCTACTTTCACTTCAAATCACGGCCTGTATGAAGGGGGTTATTTTCAAATACTTACATTCCTTAGTTTGTCTTTAGTTCAGGTTTGATGAATACTCTGGTAAATAGTCACAGATGGTACAAACTACCAGCTCCATTTATGCTTGTGCTACACACCTTAGAAGTGGGTACAAGCCACTACAACAACAACCAAACAAACGAGCCAAAAAATACCAACCCCCCAAAATTCAACCCAACCAAAACAAATAACAAACCCAACACCCACAGCCCCAACCCCTGCCTTTGGTGTTCTTTAAGAAATTAGCCTAAAACAGACACTGACCACAAGAGACCAGCTGAATCCCACCACAGGAATAAAAGATGACATTGCACTCTGAGCAGGGACACCAGTAGTTGGCTATTACAACCTTACAACTAGTGTAAGGTCTGCTAAAAAGATTTAAGTCCTGTACCTGCCACCTGTGTGAGAACACAGCACCCAACAGCTGTTCAGCTGGAGGGTGACATGAACACCATGACTGGCAGCTGAAAGCAAGTGCTGAGAGCACTTCTCCCCCAAGAGAGAAGTTTGCATCCTGCTCCAGAGCAGGACTCTGCTGAGCTAAGCTGTACCACCCCACCCAGCACAGCTCAAGAGAAGGAGGTCACAGCCCCAGCAATATTTTTTGATCACAATTCTCTGCAGACTAACCAAGTCCCACCTTTTAAATCATGGCACTGAGAGCACCAGAGCTTATCATATTCATATTAATGGCATATTTAGTGCTGCCACCAGCTTTTTCCTACTGAACAAATACCTCTAAACTCACCAGCCTTTTGCCACTTATCTGCCTGACTCTCAATGAACAGCAAATTAAAAATTGCACCACTAAGGCACCAAGATACCAGAAACTTCCCCACAGGCACTGTCACAAACTGCTGAAAGTACTGCCATCAACAGAGAAAAGTTTCAGACTCCTGTGTCTACCTAACCAGGTCAGAAAGAAGTGACCAAAGGAGCAGTCAGTCCTCGGTCCTGAGCTGATCTCACTGCTATCTTGTTGACAAAGCAGAACAAATGGCTGCTGTTCAAAGTAGATCCCTGAGGGAATGGGTAAATTCCCAATTCTCATATCTGGCTGCTGCTATTTCACTAAAGGGTATATTGCCATCTAGCAAAGGTTAGAATCATTTTCAGAATACTCAGTTCTTGCTCATCTGCAAGAGACAGATTAATACTGAGCACATGCTATACATATTCAATAAAAGAATATTCCAACATGTCTATTTGCATATTCAGAAGGAAGGCTAGAGTAGAAGTTTTAACACTCTTCTCCCTTAACAACACATTTTCTAGGGTCCCCTTTGCTACAAGTTCAGGTGATTCAGAGGAAAGAGCAGTCACTCACCCCAGCTCTGTGGATGGCCTGGGTGTTACAGAGCATCACAGCACCTGGACACAGCACCAAATCCAGACCAAGGCACCAAGTCAAAATGGACATCCTTTAAATTAGTACCTTATAAAGGGGTCAGTGCCATCACTGGAATACAAATTCAGAGATGCAGACATCACCTCCTGTACTTAAACAGAGCAGAGCTATCTGACCACTTAGCAGCAGACCGTGAACAGGCAGGTATTGCATGACATATAGTGAGATACAACAGGGATCACACTGCACACTGCTACTGGAAAGTTGGAGATATTTTTTTAAATTACAAAATGTGACTGTTCATCTAGGAAGTGGTAAGTTTTGTGTTTTCAAGTGTCAATTCAGATTTTATGTTCTGTCATAAATCTCAGTCATTTGTTCAGCTACATGGCCTCATGCACAGATTTTAAAACATATTTTTATGCAAGTGTCCAGCACACAGACTCGAGCTAGCCTGAAAGACAGGAGTTAACTAACAATTATAATGAGATCAGGAAGGTTTTATAATTCTTACAGCTACTCTTCCTTTGATTGAAACTATTAATGGAATTATAAAAAATTAAAATTTAAGCATTCTGATCACCGGTTGCTGCAGTTATCCAAGTGAAAGCTTAGTATTCATCTATCATCCTTCACAGGTTGCACAAAATTCAGTAGGTAATGGCAGATAGAGATCGAGAAAACTTGGAAAGTAAAGTGTTTTAACAGCTTCAAGCTATTTCTACACTGCGGTGCTGTATGAAGGCGTTGATGATAAAAAGAATGCCATATCAGTCTTTCAGCTAATATGAAGTTATACAACTGAATTGAATATAAAAATGAAAGTCTTAGTATCTGTCAGTTAAGTATTAGCCTGAGTTAGTCTCAGAAGAAGATTAAAGTTTAATGGACTGTTTTGATCATGCAGACGTAATGTGAGCCCAATTCATGCTTGCTTTGCTATAGGATTTTTTTTACATTATTTTTTAAAGCCTATCCTGCGGATTTGTTGTCCTGATATGAATTGCTTGTGGAGGAAACCATGTTCCAGGTCTCAGCTATAAGACTGCATTGGTCTTACAGAATCTAGGAACAATGTTACACATTTCTGAACACAATTAATGGCACTTTAAAAGGTTGTTCACAGGCTGACAAAAGAAATAATCAAGACTGAGCCTTTTTTCCAAATCAGAAAAAAGCAGGCTTTTTAAATCAGTGGCAGCCAAGAAAGTGATGACTAATCATCCTCAGTTTTAGTTCAGTTGTTATTATTTTGTAGTACGAATATTTGATGTATGTAAAATACTGTAAAGAATTACACAGCTGATTTAATATTTCTGTGAGATCTCTCGTCACAAACTGATAGAACATCAGCAAATAAATAGCAATGCTAGAAGATGAGGAGATAGCAGAGAATAAAGTGGTTTCTTTGCCACAGTGTTGATCACAGAGCTATCCAGCACAGAAGTCTCCTTAGTGGATTTTCTTCACTGAACAAAAGCACATTTTGTTTACATTATACCTGCAGAGCCACTGATACACAACTGTGGTGAATCTGCTGATCAAACTGATTGATTAGCCTCGGTTAACTTCATGTGAAAGAGTTGGTGAAGACATTCAGAGAGGGAACTGAGCCCCAGACTGACCCCCAACTATGGAAAGGCTAGAGATGGATTCTGCTTCTTCATCTGTGCTCAATCCTTTGTCCCCCTATTTTCAGCACATTCATTATCTCTGTGAGTTGCTGCTATCAATACATTCATGCTTTCAATTTACTCAAGACAAACTTCAGTGAAACAAATGTCTGAGTGAGATAATACTACTCAGTGTGCAGTGTATGGGAAAGTAGGTAGCCAGAAGATTAATTACAGGTTTTTAAAATAGACTAGGAAAAGAAAGAACAAAACACAGGAATAAACTTTCAACAATCTGGTGAAGAAAACACTGTTAAAGAACTCCTGTGTATTCCATATTCATCAGTTATCTGGGAAATGGAACAAACAGCGAGATGGCAATGACAGATAAACATAAGTCCTTCTTAAACAGTAATAAGCATATAAACCCTCAAGAGGAACAAAGGAAAAGGAACAGCAAAAGCAACCACTTGCTGAAAACCCATGCTGTCAAACTTGTATCATTCATGAAAAAACAGCGAGTGTAGACTCAATTCGAATAATTTCTTACAACTTGGAATCATTCTGAAAAGTGGTGCAGTGTGACTAACAAAAAAAGCAAAATAAGACTGGCAAATACTCGTCACTTCTGAAAACTCCACCAACTGGAGAAAGCAGTATTTCTGAAGGATTATACAGCAGATTTTGTGTCAAACAAAACAGATTGTTGTACCAGTGAGGGCTTTAAGATACCACGCTGCTGTGTGTGCCTCTTGACACTGTATCAGGACCAGACTAATGCAAAGGCTGGCCCTGAACACTGGGGTTTCTAAAAGTAGGCACAGATCGGTTTTTATAGAATCAGAACCCTGGAGGTGAGAAGAGAAATGGATCAACCTACACCTAGCCAGAGTGATTTTGGGAATACATTCCAAATGTGGCAATCTTAATATAATTTGAAACTATCCTACCAGTAAAATTATGGGTTTTCTTCAGCTGAAGTTAAAAAAAGTTCATGGAAAAGTATCCTGAAAGAAAAAGACATTTCAAGATTAATAAGGCAGCTAAGCACCTTTAAAAGACTCATGAATACATTAACGAGAGATACTGAAATGGAATTGCACTGTGTTTATTTCCATGAAACAGAGCATTATAGCAAAGGGTGATACTCACAATAGATATCTATCTTTTATAGGTGGGAAAGGCCTACTGTATAATTTATACACCATGGGCATCTTTTAGAGTAATTCCAAGTTTATGTACCTTTACAATTTTACACATAAAAATTATATACAAGCCATCTTTGCAGTTATAAACAAGGCCTTTATGGCAAAACCAGAAAACTTTCTTGGAAGGATTATTCTATTTCAACATATTAAATACAGTGAGAAGGTTATCTAATTGGTTCTCTTTCTTTTCAAACACAGCTTCTTTGGCTGAGCCCTAGATAAACAAATATATTTCTGAAGCAGGTAAATTTTTAAAGGGTCAAATATCAATGACATATTAAAAATTCATCCCATTTTTCAAGAGGAAGAAAAAAAGCTAAGTGGCTTGTTCATCATCAGCACAGGGGAAAAAAAATTAGGTAAAGATGTAAGAAAAGACAGTAGCAAAAATTTCTTCTTCATTTAGCGATATGATCTCCTGATTTATGTATTATTTCCCTATTACTAATCTCAAATTTGGATGCCCAGGGGTAGATTCCAATGCACACCTTTAGCAAGTCACACAAACTCTTAACCTGGTCCTGGTTAAGAAGAGATCTCTTCTCTCCCAGCCAAGCAGCTGCTGTTTGGGCAGCAGCAGTGCCACAGTGCCAGGCTGCTGTGCCCAGCTGGGATCCTTGCTGGAGTCACTGCCCCGCCCAAACTCAACGATTGCAGCCCAACAACGGCAAAACAGATGAACACAATGGAGACCTCAGTGCACCATCACAACTCAATGAAGAAATCAGTGTCATGCAAATACAACCTGATTAAACGCTAACGATTAAGGATAAGGAAGAACTTGCTTATTCATCCAAAAGCTCATGTTTTTGGATTAGACTTTGACCAAGATCTCAAAAAAGACCTCGGGGAAAAAACTCAATGTTCAAGGCACTGCACTATAAGACTTAGTACAATACATATTATTAAGTAGTACAGGCATGGCAAACTTAACGTCATCAGAGAAATTACTGTTGTTATCCACGATATGCTGGTACGCTGCTCTACCAAGCAGTCTGAAATCACAATAGCTTATCAATACATGAGAAGAAAACACCACTGGTAATTTACTGACATTTGAAACAACACGTCTGTTCTTATCAACTGAAGAGTGAAAGAATATCACTGACATCTTAATGCCATTAATGATTTCAACTAACGCTTAAGATAGGCACTCGCTACCAACTCCGACGTAGCTTTTTCTGAGGGTGCTGAAAATTCACTATAAGCAATTCCAGTTCCAACAAATCTGTTGTAACAAATCTGGACACAGCAGGGGGCAGTTAACTTTCCTGACTCTCATAATCAAATGAGTTTCCCTTCGCACAGAGCAGTAGCCAACACACCACACTGACAACAACAAAAGTGCTGCAAGTTCCACAGTGGAACCATTTGGTCTCTGACATTCAAGTTCACAAGAGAGCAGTTTACTACTGCAAATTTCCCCAGGCTGCTTCCAGGACATCCCACACTACCCCAAACTACTGAAGACACAATCCCACTCTGTTAAATGCAGCCCTTTCCCTCCTATGTGTCTGCTGACAATTATTTGTTGAGCATTCCATTAACAGTCTTCCAGAGCCATGTATGCCACTGAGTAACATCAGAAGTAACAGAAAGGTTTAGGCCCCCACTAATGAAATATAATGCATCATAAGAGCTCAGGAGAAAGATTTTAAAGTGGGTACAAAAGTACCACAGAACCCTGTCCCTTCTCAACTGCTTGAAGAAAATATTTCATCTGTAGTCACAGAGAAGAAAAATATAACTAGCATTGAGCCAAAGCAAATTACACATTTACATATATGACATATGATATCATATAATGACATTAATTTGTAAGTAATCTGTTTCTGCAAAAGATTGAATTGTTTCAAAATTACCAAAAGGAGTCACTTTAATTTTCTTAAATAAGACTGGTTTTATTCCCTTCTCCAGACTATCTTTTTAAAAACATCGTCTTGTCTTCTAATGGCCCAGGAAGAAAAACAGAAGTGGAAGGAGACTGCAAACTCTTTCCTATCCACCTGTATTAGATACTGATCTTAGATACAGTAGTTAAGCATCTTCTTTAATATCATTACTGTAACTGAAACTCAGCAAACATGTCAGTGATATCTAAGATAACATCCCAGGGCTGCACATTGGAGTTGGATTTATCTGTGGAACATTTCTTGCTGCCCTTTAGCAATGCCAACAGAACACGAAGCATATTCTGTGTGACAAGAATGGAATGACTTTGCCTCTCTTTCTGCCCAGGATGTACCATAGATCAAAGTGGTCTTGGATGGACCATCCATTCAAACAGGAGTATTAAACATACCACTAATCTGTCATTCTTTGTTCACGTTTCATGACTTGTTAGAATGCCATTTTATTGACTCTATCATCTCTTGGGGTTTTTGTGTCTTGGGTTTTTTGGGGAGAAAAGTATTGGTTTTTTTCAAAGATTAATTAGAGAAGCATTGTGGAACTGCTTATACATCTACACCAAAAACATCTCACATGCGTGGCATTTTCATTTGACCCCTTTTCCACCCAGTTTTGAAAATTTCCAAGGAGAAGCCTGCTTATAATGCTGGAGTCAAAAATAAGTTTAAATGAATAAAACAACTTATGCTCAGGTAAGTAAAATATATAACAAGAAATCAAAGTCATAGATGATGGCACTATTTTGACAAGCATACTTAACATTAAATTTTCTTATTCTTATAAAATGTATCAGGAATATTGTGATTAGCTTAATGGAAATAAGCTATGACTGATTCTGGTTTAAAAAAGATATGGTCTACACTTTAGGGGAAAATTAATTTCTCTATAATATTTTAGCATAGGGATTCTCTAGAAACATGTAAATTCAAATGAGAAAAATTTAACCAATAATAGTATTCCTGCTATTTTTATAATTCTTACTTTAACTGTATTCAGACGTTGATATCTACAGAAGGAGGTGGACACCCAGAACTTTAAAAAAGAAATGCAGTTTAAAAGATTCAAAACACTGGTTTGCTTTTCAATGATTTCCAAATCAGCATTAAAAAAAAAAAAACACCCAAACAACAACAACAACAAACCACAAACAAACAACAACAACAAAAAAACAACCAAAAAAGAACCCACAAAAAACCCCAACAAATCAGAAAAATAAATTATTCTTATAAAAACCCTTTTCCTTGCAAATCTAAGAAACTTTTTTCCTTGGACAGACTCCAAATGCTGTTACAGTTGTGCATCACTGAGATCAACAGTGATGTAAAGGCAGTTGTGAATTTTATGAGAATGTACTGAAGTATTGTCTAGGGGCAGCAATCAAGCACTGGCAAGTATTTCCATGTCCTAATTCCTGGTAACAAAAAATTCAGAGAGCTTGAACCTAGTACCTGGGTAGAACATAAAGTTTGATATCATGCACTTACTTGACCTGAAAATCAAGAGCATAGACACAATTCTAAGTCCTCAGATGCACAACTGGTGTCTCCAATCAGAGTACAGAGAAGTTATTTCTGTGCACTTGAGTTTTACCTGGAGGAGAATCCTGCTGACATTAAAGTTCCTTTGCACAATTTCACATACCACTTTGATTTTGAAAACTCATTTTGCTGTCATTTCATCTGTTACCCCAAAACTTCTTTGGGGCTTAAGGCCTTTTGCAAAAACCAACCAGCTGGGAAAAGGATTTCTTATCTAGCCACAGCCACACATAGGCCTGCCATGCCAGATGGCTTTTATAAGGCATATATATTCCTCATGCTTCTGCAATAATATTTCTCTTTTCTGACATCCACCTCCTCCTTCACTATTATTCCAGTATCACTAGGCAGGGAACCAGGGAGGAGAAATAAGGACTACTGTCCTCTTTAAATTCATTGCATGTCACTTAGCAAATGAAGCATAAATACACCCTTCACACATGAACTTTTGAGGATTCCTCGTGCCCCTCAGCAGACACCAATGCCATCTGTAAGAATCTGGCTGGTGCTGGGCAAGACTAAGGAGAGAGTCTGGGACACCACAGAGATGAGCAAAGCAGACAAAGCAGAGGCGTGCAGTGCTGCTGTGAGACATAAGCAGGATAGCTTCTGTGGGGCAGCACACAATAACCAGTATTTATTTTGTTTGCTTTGGATCATTAGCAGAGAAGTCAACATCTCCCACACATACCAGCTGTCGGGGCTATCCAGAGATGCTTCACTGAGCACAGAACCATAGAACTTAGAGATAAAAATGAGCCAGCCCAAGCCTTTTCAGAGTAAAATTGTTTCTTACACAGACCCTCCTTATGGCTTCTGCAGTTTAGTTTTAAAAGCTCCTGAGAGTAACAAACTACCTTACATTCAGCTTACCTTTCCCTTTTTCTTAATTTCATCTTGATGCTCCTAATTATTTTACCATGTACCACACTAATTGGTGTTCACACATGGCCAACTCAGCTACAGCTGGTCAAATTTATTGTGTCACACACCTAGCACAATTTTAGATTCCTTAAAATTCCAATTGTGATTGTTAAGCATTGCCTATAAGCAGGAAAATACAACTGCACTATTTTCACAGTTTCCCAGATTCCTTTCTTCCCAGCGTTTGTTCTGAAGAAAAAACAGGTTACCAATTTGCATTTACCTGTTTCCACGTCTTCCTCCCACGTCAATTAACTCAAACTACCACAGATACATTTAGACACTGTCACAAGAGAAAATCCCAAAGAGTATAGAGAAGATTTCCACTCACATCCCAAACTACTTCCAGGCATCCAGGATGAATCTACCAGCAGTTTTGTGACACCAATATCAGATAACAGTGCATTTCATCAAGAAAAGAGCAGTTTGTAAATGTACCAAAACCCCCCATAAATATCTGCATTAACACCATGGTAAATGCAATCTAAAATGTGCTATAGCAATTCTGTGCTCCTAACAACCCCCTCACTATGTGATTGTTTCACAAATTTAAGGTATGATTGTGAGGTTGTGGGACATATCTCCAATGCAGGGAATTGCCAGCAACCCATTCTACAAGACAGGAGGCCAAGTGATGTAACCAGGGTTATAGGGGCAATCTGTATGAAACACAAATCAAACTCATGCCTCACCAGGCCACAGAAAATTTCTTCCTCTGAAAATCAACTTAGAGAATTCTTGTAAATTGTATGAAGTTCTAGGGTTTAAGCAGATAACCGCACACACTCATACAAATCTTGCCACCAAGGCAGCACTTTTCTTTCTCCCTCTGTGTAATTAGTAAGAGCACAGCAATCTCCATTTTAGGATGTCAAAGGACAGAGCACACCTCTGAGAGGGGCAGACCAAACTAAGGTCTGTTCCACCTACACCAGGGCACAGGGAGTAATCAATGTAGGTTAACACACTTTGCAGGAAGTCTCTTAAGCACACTGATGAGAAAATGATTTTTGCCTGAGGCAAGCAGGTGGTTTGGGGGTCTCCCCAATGCCTTCATCTCTCCATATTTACTGGGAAAAGTGTCTTCTCCATCAGAACAGCTGTACGCAACAGGAGACCGGGTGAGAAATTCAAGGCTTACCAAAGCAGAGGAGCAAGGCTGCGCTGACTTGTTGAGTATTGTGTCTATTTTAGCACCATGCAAGTTTACAAAATAGGTCATGAGCTAACTCAAGTTTCACGGGTTTCTACAGACCCAAAAACAGGCAGAGGAATCCCAAGGCATGGAGCTCACAGGAGGGAAAAGTGCAGCGAGGTGGAGCACTGTGGCCAAGGGAAAGCAGAAGGCACCAGAGGATAGATTTTCATCACCACCAATGTGTTGGATCTTCTTTGGATAACAAAAAAAGTAAATAAAACTTAATTTTTTTTTACCATAAAAGGTTTTCATTGAACCAAAAATGGACAAAAAGTATTATTAATGATCTCTATTAATGAGCTCTAAAAATCCAAGTGCGCCACTAGCCCCCCAACCAAGACCTTGCTGGCAACATATGGCATCACACCCCAGAGAAAGAAAAACACCAAAATCCAAATTTAAAGGAAACTGCTTCAGTGTCTGTGAGTAGAGCTAAATAAATAATCCCATTAATCCAGCACTTTTAGCACACTCAGTCCCACGGAACTGTTCCCAAAGCTCTGAACTGCTCAGGTGTTGATCAAGTGGATATGAACACACAGAAACCAAACCTCTACCCTGTTTCAAAATGCTTCAGAGATTATATGTAATATCTAACAAACTACACTTAAAATTTAGCAACATACCACCCATATTTTTTAATAATAGGGCATATTTTTGTTGTGTATGCAGTATTTGTAGCTTATTTTTTCATTAAAGATGGCAATTGATACTGTGTATTATTACAACAAAGGAAATATTCACTAATTTCTCCTTCATGCAAATGAGATTTCCAGACATTTAAGAAATTTGATATTTCTTTCTAGATTTCTGATTTCTAGTAGTATTCATTGCCATTTGACTGTGGGGAGAACAAAAAAGGAAGGAATAAATTTACCTTATTGTACTGCATTGAAATTAAACTCAAGCTCTAAAACACAAATATATTTCATTTCAGGGAAGAAAAAACTCAGAGCTGAGAGGCAGGATGAAATTTTTAAGAATTATATAAGAAAGAAATGATAATGAATAAAAACATAGTAATAATAGAAATGCTGGCCTGTGCTCATTGACACAGGAAATATCTAAATCTGCACATTGCACAGGCCATGACACAGTGCTGGGAAATTGGGATGCCAGGGGAAAGTAGGACACTTATTGGGAGGACAAGAAGGGAGGACAGCAGACCATGGAACTGCACAGTCACTCCACAGTCACCCCGAGAAGAAAGGTGGAACTGGTGGGTCCAATTCCTGCTTTGTACAACGATCCCAAGACTTAAACAAGGGAAGTGGTGCAAAGCAGATTTTGCCTATTGATCTGCTCAAAGCTCCCTGAATCCCAAAAGAGACGGACACCAGGGCAATGTATAAACGTGCATATCTCACGCAGTTGGGTATTTTTGATATTTCTGGGGGGGCAGTACTGCCTCCAGCCACAGCTTTTTATATAATACAGCATTTCCAAACATGCTGGGCTTTGATTTACCAGAGGTGACCCTACACTTCTGCTGGGGGTGTTTCTTGTGGATGTTCCAGCTGACACAGTGAAAATTGCATTTTCATTGGAATCATCCACATTTAAAGAATTTTTTCTCCTCCACTTCCCTAGGATGTGTCTCCACACAAGAGCACTTCCATGTGTAAAGTTTGTGTTGGATTTCTCTGAAGTTCAGAGCTGCCCTGAACATTTAGATTCAAGACAACAAATATATCTTGATAAAATGTTTTAGTAGACCCGAATTCCAGTTTTTTCAAGAGGTTTGTCAGCCTTTGTGTTGGCCCATTCCTATTTTCAAGGCCCAGCCAACCCCTCTGTATTAATGTGCAGTTCAGACAGCTTTCAACACAATGTTGGTTTTTTCATATATATATATATATTAAAGAAAAAAAGGCAATTTTGGTTTTAAAATGCTATCTGTCCTTTGTGTAGAACTGGCAACAGTGTGGATGTAAAGCTAAAACGATCAGACCACATAAACTTAATAATGTGGTGCAAAGCAAGAACATTTAATTGATTTACAGTGCAGCTCAATATATAATCAGAGTGCTATGAGTAAAGCTGTAAGGTAGCCCATTAGTTCTTGGTGGGCTTTCTCAAGAGCTTCATTCACAAGCCTATTAATTAGCTGGGGTCCTTCAGTGTCCACCATTCAGATTTAAATCACTTGTTTCCCATTAGTGTGTTCTATGCACTGCAGGCCCATAAAATCAGGCATTAATACTTCCATCAGCAGGGCTTCTGGAAGTCAGCTTTAATCACTACAGGTAAAACCTTCCTAACCCCTGCAAATAAAAGTGATTAAAATACAGTGAAATAGAAA
The DNA here is from genome assembly GCF_017639235.1 of Corvus kubaryi. Lineage (NCBI taxonomy): Eukaryota > Metazoa > Chordata > Aves > Passeriformes > Corvidae > Corvus > Corvus kubaryi. The sequence goes on along the minus strand of NW_024581093.1, from coordinate 13,092,110 downwards.
TTCAGTGATACTATTAAACACTGGAGTATGTTATGAGCAAAAGCCATAAAGTTAATAAGAAAAATCAATATATTTTTTAAATGCCAGAAAATTATATGTTTTTTCAAGGAAATTCAGAAAGTAAATAGATAAATTTAAGAGCTTTTCAAGTTCTTTAAATGTTGCATTTTTCGTCACATGCTTTCTAGACTTTGTGATCAAGTCCACAGGAAAAATCAGCCAGATCATAGGGCTAAAACTGACAGCAGTATTTGCTGTGTCACGTGAGCAAAGTAATTAGATAAGATTATATTGATGATTTTTAACATTGAGCTATTTGTTCAAAGTGAATACTTCCATATAATATGAATCGTATTATTTAATGTCACGTTCCTCTCTTATATTTGAGCACAGCCTGGGTTTCATTGCAAATTAGGACCTAAAGCTGCCATTTAATGAAACAGGTTTTTTTAAAACGTAACTAAAGACTGGATTTCAGTTGCAGTGAAAACAACATTTTGTTGGTTCAGCCCTGGGATAAAGTCAGAAAACCTTACAGATGTAAGTGAGGAAAATGCATATTGTAATACCTCTGCATTAGAGAATGTCTTGCATTAGAACACACTGCTGGGTAGCATTCAGGAAATGCTAAGAATAAACAAATTGAAAGCGATAAAAGTCGATATCCTGCAATGAAGTTGAATGCAGAATTCCATAGATGCCAACAGAAAACTATCAGAGTGTGCCAGGCTTGGGGCCAGAGGCAGAAGTTTTAAAGATTCTTTGAAGATTACACCAGATTTTGAGAATCCAAAATTAAAATACTTCACAGTAGTGACTACCATGAAACATTTGGGTACATTTTGGAAACCACGTATAATAAAGCTCTGTAAATTAATGTACAGAATTACCTTAATCTTTTATCTTCCTTTAAAGCCAATGAAAAACAGTTGAGAAAAGCCCAATAGTTTCATTCTTGCTACAGTGTTATTAAGCAAAACACCCAGCAGATGCAGGAAATGAATATACCAATTTGGCAGCTGACAAACCTCCCTTACACTCCATAACTGGTGCCACAGTTTGCCCATATATATATTTTGTTGTGTTCTTTTGCATGCAATCGTAGCTCCTGTTCACTAAGAGCTTTGAAAATCTCTGGAAGTCTTAGGAAGCATAAAGTTATTAACTGGGGTGTCCTGTCAGGACTGAGACTGAAGGGGAGCTCCACCCTTCCACATGCCATGTCCTACAGGAGAGGTCTGCAGCTCCCTCGTTCAGTAACTGCTTTGTTCAGGAACGTTGCAGAACGATTGTACTGAACATGCATCTGTTTACAATATGTCAGTCACCGCCTCTCAGTATGACAACAGTAAGCTCCAGCAACATCCTCACAGGGTGTTTACTTCTTAGTAAACACTCCTGGATGGATTTTGGAGGCTGCTGCTCTTTGCAGTAAAGAGCCAAGGCTACACATACCATCCCTGTTCACAGCAAATAAGATCTAGACAGCAGATGTTCCCTTTTAGGTGACAGCATGAGCTCTGTCTTTGGGCTTTGAAGTAGAAACCACAGACCCTGAATTAATTCACATAAGCATTTTGACACTGCTGAAATCTATATGACACTGATAAGTTATTCCACTTTTCCTATTCAGGTGAAGGAATCCTGAAGCCTGGAGTAGTTTATGTATGATATCACATCCTTTCCATCACCACCTTCCACCTTCGGTAAAATAATTTGCTGTCTTTCACTCTAAGGATTTATTAATTTGATCAAGGCCAAAGGATAGGTAGTATGTTCCACCAGTTAATAAAGTTTATAAAGCACTAGGGGATCTACTTGGATGAGAATCATCACAGAAATGCAAGACTTAATCAGACCAAAACCTGCTGCTAATGCCAGAGAGATGTAAAACTCATTTAGAAATTAGAAGGGGTGGCTGAGCAAGCAGACAAAATTGAAAAGTTTTATTATGAGACACAGGTGCAAAGACTTTTAACCTAAGTTAAAGTTAGGTTTTTAAGGCTTAGAATGAAAGTACTGTGAAATGCGTTTGAGGTGAATGGTTGAAAGGATACTCAGATATAAAGGATCTACTGATCATAAGAATTTACAAATGGGGTGGTAGGAGGTTCCAGCAGAGAAAAAATATATTTGAAAAACATATTTAAACAGTGAAGCTCTATCAACATTACATGCTCTGAATTACCACAGCAATGATGAATAGAGAGCTTTTAAAAGAGCATTGTATAATCCAACAAGGATTTGAAGTACAACCTAGAAGCCAGTCTGAGCACACTCACCAGAGGTGTGGCTGTGTTCAGAGTGGTTCTGGACTCCCAGTCAGATGCAGACACAATAACAACAGATCCTCATGTGTAACAGCATTCATTTGCCAATAAACCAGTAATATTCAAAGGGAGCTAATGAACAAAAATGCTCACTCTGCTGCACTCCAAGATAACTGCCCTGGTTTTGGTGTTGTGGGGGTTTATTTTGTAAATAAATGGGGTGGTGTAACAAGTGTTATTACAGTGCCATCTAGTGCAAACGAGGCCTTGGGATGAAGATGGCAGATGGTGAAATATCTGCACCCAGAGCACCACCACTGCCTGCCTAGGAAGAGGAGGAAAGCCTCTCCACTGGGGCCATGGTAACTCCTTGCTAGGAGTTAGGGAATCTGGCTCAATTAGAAAAATACTTCCATTCTTGCTTGTGGGTGAATTGTCACTCTGAGATCAGTGTCACACATTTTAAGTGTCACAATATTAACTACCTGGATTATGTGCTGGGCTACCTTTTCTCCATCACAGTCACTTGCTTCTTCCTCTGACACACAAGTGAGAAGAGCTTTGTGCTGACAAACCAAAAACTGTCTGAACATGAGCAAAATAGAACTCTGATGTGCTGGAATGAGAAAAGGCTACGATCAGCTTAACAAGTAATAGTCTGTGAAATACTAGCTACAATTCCCAGTTCAGACAGATGGGTACTTGGGCACGGGCCAACTTTGTACCTGCAACTGCTCACAGAATAGAGGAAACCCCTTCCTCTCATAATACCTTAAATATTGACAAGGTGGTCAATGCATCAGCTGAGAAGAAAAGAGAATCGGGGGTTAACTGAGAGTGTTGCTTCTGCTAAATTCTAAAGTGAATCTCTTAGTCTAAACCTATGGAGGTTTTGCAGATTCTTTAAGCAGGACATACAAGTTCCAGCTGCTCACAAATCTACAAAGAAAGCCTGGTTGGTTACTGTGGATGCTGGTGACCTTGGGTCATCTCAATCAGATCCTCAGGGGAGGATGCAAAAAGAGCCACTGCAAGGTGCTCTCGTTATTACAAAACTTTCTATTCCATCTTTTGTAAAGACAGATTTGGGTCCAAAATGAGAATGTCTGTTCATATCTTTGCTATGCAAGTGACAAATACTCATTAAATCTGCAGTAGTTTCCATGTGAACCCTGGAGACAAAAAAAGAAGTTCTAAGGCGCAGCTGCCATTCCAGCTTCAGAGCAGTTTTATTCACTTAACTTCCTTCAAAATTATAGTCTTGTATAAATTTTGTGGGCAATACAGAAAAGCATAAAACTTCCTATAAAAATTATGAGAAAATTGCTTTGTGACATATGAGCTGTCCCTGTTCCTTCCCAGGGAAGAGCACCCAAAATCCATGTATTGAGCAAGGATCTGAGGTACAATTCCACTGAGTGCAGTGGGAACACGGCTCCTTGCAGGAATGCAGGGAGAAGTTTCACTCTGGCTACACCCACTGCCCCTCACCGGTTGATGTCTGACCTCTGCAGCCTGAGAGATACAATCAATCCTGCTTATTTTACACCAAATGAGAAAATTCCTCTTGAAATCACAAACCACAAAGGAGGAGCAGCACACTCTCCTCTCCTGCCTACACACCAATAAGCACCCACACACATAAGTGCAATCTTTATAAGAGAAGTCAGTGATGCAATTGCTACCTTCCCAGCAGCCACAATGCATGCAAAACCCATTTTCTATAGTTATTTACTTCCAAAAGTTCCTCATGCAACGATGATTCATAAAAGTATTGTCTGGGCCCACCATGGCTTTGTTGGATGGTCCCAATGCCTGAAAGCCAAAATAAAGGAGAAGATGTGTTAGTTTGAACCTCTCTGATCCTGAACTGGCCAGAGATTTGTTTTATGCTCTGATAAAACTACATTTGTAGCTCTCTTTCCTGGATGCATGGAAGAAATCCAACATTTTTGTTCTTCACTAGCTCCTTCCACTTAGATATTCTCTATACAGAAGTCCCATATAAATACCAGCCCCTTTGTTTGGCCATTTATGGCTCCCTAGAGTCATATTACAATGGCTTTGATTAAAATACAAACCAAGTGAGTAATTGCAGGCTTTTTAATTTTACAGTGTCGGTTTGTCATTGTAATGGATACGTTGGAACATGAAAGTCTCTTAATGAATTAAAGAAAATGCATATTTAGAAGGACTTAAAACTGCCCATGACCAGCAACCTCATATACTCACACAAAAATAAGAGAGGGAGAACAACTTTTCTTGTCAGTGATGCAAACCCCTAATAAAAATGACGAACTGTATGTCCTCTTGATGGCAACTCTCAAAGTGCCCTAAGGCTTCATTGAATATCATTAAGCAGAACTCTTGTGCACTTATTTTGAACAGGGTCTTCCATCTCTATATATCCAAAATGCTGAAAAAAAAGTTATTTTTCCAACAGAGTTGAATAAAAAATAAAAAGGAAAGTGCTTAGTTAATACAGTTTATCCCCTCCAATTTGTAACATCTCAAATTAAAAATCCTTACATTTCAGGAATATTTGTTTCCAGGAAGCAGGTGCTTGTTCTCTCTTCTCTGTGCTGTTCATCACTCAGAGTGTGTTTCACAAAAGACACAGTGAAAAGCACATTGTAGTGAAGGTGCTGGAACATAATTTCTGTTGTGAAGACCTAATGAGTAGATCTAATCACACTTGGACTACCCCTCTGATCAGCAGAGCAAACCCAAGTATCATTAAGGAAGCTGATAAATTTGTCCTGATGCACACTCCAAACATGTAGGAAATCCATTCTAACAGCTGTTGTAAATGGCACAATCCATGGCTGGGAATTTTTGTTATTTAAAGGGCAGCTGAGTAAAATAATTATTATGGATTTACATGCATATCACAAAAGTAACATTGGCTGGTAGAGGGCATTTCATAAAGGAGAGACCTGCTTCCATCCCATCTCTTTGAATCTAGCAGTCTATAAAAACAACAATAGGCAACAGGAGATCCACAGTGTCACTGCTGCAGTCATGACACAGAGTATTTATGCAGAATTGTCAGTACCACTATAATTCATCACATAACATGGACAGGATTAAACTGAATTTTATAACAGAACACCTCTTTTTCCTTCCACTTTATGCATGAAAATTACACGCATGTGTGTGCACACAAATGCAGAAATTAATTCAAATATTATCCCTTTAAGGGAAGGCATTTCTGGGCATTAGAAAATGAACAGAGCTTAAAAATAAAAATATTATAATAATAGTAATAATAATAATACCAGAAAAAAAATGTTTTTCTGCATATTTCAGAGCTACCAAGACAGGAACAAAGCTTTTTTTCATGGCTCATTGCTCCCCTCCCAGTGTCTCCTGGCATATACACACGACTCGTAAAGATTTCTGGGTTTCGTGGTCTCTGCTTTACATGGCAAAGCAATTTCTGCAGCTGAAAAAAGCAGAAGATAACACTACACTAAGCTGTTTAATGCAGCTGTGACTCTTGCTTAGACATCCTTGGCAATTTGTCAAGTTGCACTGTCAGAATGACTCATTTTTTTCCCTGATTTTAGCTTAAATCCTCAGACGTGCCAAGCACCTGAAATTCGTGATGATTAGAAAGTGGGAAGTACTCAGGAACTTCTCTTGCAGCCCTGAGATCATAAGCCTACTACACACTCTGAGGATTTTAATAGCTTTTCCCTGGCATTTATGCACTGACCTTTTAGGAAGGCGCTTTCCATCTCTGAGAGATGCAGCTCTGCTTGGACCTGGGCAAACATAGTGGCAGAGTGACACTGGATTTAGAAATGGGAAATACCTATTTATACCCTGCACCTTCTCCCACAGGGCTCCTCCCACACCCACTCAGCGTACCCCAAGGTGATATACTCTGCTGATTTCTACCCCTATCCCAACCCCACCCTTCTGGACGTGCAGCTCTTTAACAGTGTAAACACCATTCCACCGAGCCCCCAGGTTTTACTGGAATTGTTATTTACTCACAGACTACATTGAGTAGGAGTCCAGTTCAGCAAAGACTTGTGCACCCCCTTGCAGTGAAGTGTGCCCGTGGTCCGAGTGGCTTCAGTGCAGTAAGAGATGAACAGGCACAGGGGAAGGACCACAGCTGGACACACTGGGTTCTGCCAGACCATCAGACTCACTAGTGCCTTACTTAGGGCAACTGATCCTAACTAGGTTTCTGTCCACAGAAACGTTCCCATCCACACTTCTTACACCACTTACTCTGAGCAAAACCTATTCATTGCAGTGCTTGTCAAAATGAGCTCATCACAAACACTGATTTGATAACTCTTGCAAAAATATCCCAGTTCCCCAAGTATGTTTATTTGTCAAACAACTTTTAATGGGTAAAAGAAATAAATATACTTTATTAAATTTGCCTCCCTTCACTTAAATTTTCTTTTGCTAAAAATTGGCCCTTTTCCCAAAAGCAGTATGTGTTTGATAAGTGTAAAATGGACTCTTCTTCCATTTTTAGTAAAAGGATGTGTATTAAGAAATAAAAATGCAAACAATTGTTCCTCCTGCTTGCTATTCATTGCTCAGATACTGAAAGTCTCTTTATGAATAACATGAATTGATGTTCTTGTCATTAGCAACAACATTTACAGAACATATGTTACGTTAAAGATGAAACTGAAAGATGTGATTCTACTAAAAGACATCGAAACATGCAGACTATCTCACCCTTGTAAAGACTGCTCACCTTTTGTCAAGATGCTTTTCTTAGTATTCAAAAACCTTTTATATTTGATGTTGACTATTTAAATCTGTTATTACTGTCAAAGTGGGTCTCTGCAAACATTTGTGGTATCAGAAGGAAATAAACAGCAAGTTATTACAAAGCATAACAAAAACCTGGGATATTTCATAAGCTATAGAAAGTTTCCACCGTTCAGTTAAAGATGTTCCTTGTGAGAAACAGAGAGAAAATGTTCTTAAATGGAAATACAGAACATCTGATTCCCTGAAGTCTTTCAGTGCACCTCAGGAGCTCCTGCAGGCCCCACCAGCACAGCAGCTTTGTACCCAGCGCTATCCATAAAACTGACACAGAGCTGATCACAGAGCAAACTGCAAAGGTCCCATCAATACCACTGAGGAAATTTCATATGAATAAATTTATCTCCATGATTTTCAAGGTGGGAAAACTATGGTGTCAATTCCTCCCAAATATTCTGTTGAAAAAGTAATTCCTTAACTCATGAAAGGAGAATGATGCATTCGGCACATGGTGGATAGAAAATGATCACATTTTATTATTCACTTGGAGATCAATAAATACACCCCACAGCCTTTGAAAGCTCAATCAAAACTCATAACTCATAAAATTCAATTAAATTTATTTTTTTTCCATACACAGAAACATAATGCACTATAATATACTACAAAAAAAATCCAAGAGACAATCTAGATTGGCTTCTAGATGCTCTTTGACCAAGGCAACAGCAGAGAGAATTGCAGAGCCAGACACCTCAGAGCAGTATATTTTGTTAGCAGTGCTCTCTCTCAAGGAGAAACCAAACCTCTTCCCAAAGGAAGGAGGGAATCAGTTCAGGAGATTGTGGAGGAGCCTTGCATAAACTCACCACAGAGAAAAAGAAGTGTAAAATAGACCCTTTGACACAAATATTTTGAAATTATGGACTAGCTGACACAGGCCACTTAACAGAATTTACACAGTAGATGTTAACAAAACATATCCCTAGCTAAACAACTCCTTCTACCCAAAATACCTAAGTCAAGGAATAGAGTGTAATGAGTAAAATATATTAATTACAAAAAAAGCACCAAACAAAAAAACCCGAGAACAAACTCAAACAAACAAAACAAAGCCAAAAACAACAAAACCAAACCAAACCAAACAGGACCCCTGGAGAAAGAGGGAAGATGTAATTAATATTTTCCCACATATTTCATCCAGAAAAAAAAAAAGAAAACTATTTCAAATGACTGCTGCAAATTTAAAAAACAAACAAACAAAATCCTAATGAGGCTGAGTATATGCAGTAGGGACCATGCATGAATGGAGAGCTGATGCTTTTAACAGGTTTTTCTGTTACACGTTCATTCAAAGCAGACAATTATAGAAATAAAAAGAAGGAAAACTCTGGAGAGGAAAATACTTCTCTGTCACAGAAGTGAAAATAAAAACAGTATTAATCATATGCTTCTAGAAAATTTGGTATTAAGCACTACTAATGATAAAGGAAAAAACCCCAATAATTCAAATGTATTTCAACTATGTATACACCCATTAATATCTTTTTTCTCAAATTTTACATCTCTCTTTCCTCAATGAAATCAGAAAACGGCTTATGAGGAAGGATGGAAGGCAAAAAAAGCAAATCAAATGGAATTTCAGCAGGTAGGTAAAAATCAAGCCATGCTTTGAGCCAAGACAACTTTTTAAATTTTGCATAACTGAAGAACTGTGCCATGATTTTTGGACAGATTTGCTGATGAGTATATTCCCAAAGCCAAGCAGAAGATGCATAGTTACCCAGAAAATAAGTGGTCCTAATTTTTCCATGATAATGAAGTTGTCATCCTACAAAATGCAAAAATTTATATTTTTTGCTGAAAAGACATTTTTTTTTTTTCTTAAGCATGATTCTAAACGTCACGCTTTTCTGCAGACAGTTTGCGAAACTGGCATCAGCTGACTCACACAGCTCATGGCAGTATTTGGGAAACCAGGCTGATGCCTAAGAACTCTTCCTTTTGTTGGAGGCAAAGAATGTAATTGTCTTCTAACTGCACAGTGAAACGAGGTATGGTCAATTGTCAGATACCTACAGCCAGTGCAAGAAACAAGAGAGCAACAGTAGAAAAATCATTCTACTTTTTTATAATAAAACTGAAATAGCCAAACTGCCCTTAACCAGAGAGATAAAATTCCACATAGAGCTGAAGGTTCAATCCCCCTTTGGATAAAACAGTTGATAAATATACTCCAGTGGAAATGCCATTCTGCTCCTACCTGCACTTGGGACAATGCTATTAGGGGATTCCCCCTTTCAGTTCCTCCGGTGCTGTGTCTCAAAACCAGGTCACGCTCATCCCTTCCACCAGCCCTGCTGACACACACAGACAGCAGCTCTCACCCTACACAACAAGTGTGGCCCCTGTTCACATCTCCCCTTCAATCCCTCCCTATCTCATCCCTTGCTCCGTACCCACAGGGACACACGTGCCTGAACCTTCTGTCTCCTTCACACCCTGCTCTTCAAATTACCCAGCAAAGGAACAGTTTGTTTATGGAACCATCTCCCTTTCCAGAGCTGCTCCCTGGCTTTTCAATAAACTTCCCCAGCAGAGACAGCACAATGGCCTTCCCTGAAACTCTCCTCCAATGCCCAGTGCAGACACACGTATTTGGAAAAGAGGTTTTCCTGAGTAAATATTGGACATTGTTCAAAAAACAGTTCTTGATACAGACAACACAACCACTAATTTAGGAATATGTTTCTGTTTTATCAAACCCAATATCTGCTTTCTAAAAACATGATTGCCCTCCTACCAGGCTGCTGACCGATGTGTTCTGTTTATTTTCACTGAAACTCATGATCATGCTGTGTTTTCATGTGGAGATGAAAACTGAAAAATAGGTGTACAGGTTTATTCTGTCATTTTGACAATCTGATTTTGCCTTGTGATGTTTTAATCCACTTTCCATACTTTCAACATTAAGAACTTCTGACAAACTTTTCCTCACCCTTGAAGACAAAATCCTCATAAATGACCTTACACTTTGTCTGAGGCTTGGAACATGAATTTATTTCCTTTTATCACTTACTACTAAAAAGGAAGAAAATGAACCATTATAAAAAGGGCTTTCCTCCCCTTCTTTCTAATTCTCCTTAGGAATAACAGTTTCTTTTCCTTTTATCTTTTCCTTCTGAACTACAGGTACAGTCCTATTGTATCACTTGCTGATGCCTTTAAGCATACTATTTCAGCTCAAATGCATTCCTCAAGTCAATGAAAATGAATTAAATTAGTACCTGCAGGCAAAATAAATTAAATAAAATGTACAATAACACAAGTCTTAAATGTTCTTCTCTGCAAAAACAGCAATATTCAGTGACTGACATTCAAATAAACAATTTTGTGCCACTAAAATGAAAGATCTGTATTTTCAATTTTTTTCTTTTTAAAATTTAAGATTTTTTTCAGTATCAGTATTCCAATAGAAAAAAGGCAATAATCTATTTTCTTACAGAGACAAGTAAGGTAGAGGACCCTCATTTATGTTTTAAAGAATTATACCACTGACAAAAATACTGGTTTTCTAGGACCTAAAAGTGAATTTCTCTATTTACCCACAGAAGAAAACAAAATCTGTGGAAAAAGCAGTCCATGTTGATTCACACCCAAGGTTATGCTATCAATATGGTACTTTTAGGAGCAAGAATCGTAAATATCCTGGTCTCTGCTTGGAACAGGGGTAAGAATTTGAATTTCTGATACAATTATCCACAAGAAGCAAGGCTGAGCACACACCCACATTTAAAATGAGACAGTAACATTTTAATATTCAGTAACATTGTCACCCGTGATTCTCCCACATGCAATTAGGATTTGCGCCAGTTCTTATTTCTAAGTGTTCAGGGTCACCTCCTACACCCTTGCTTACAGAATCTGAACTATGTGTTATGAACCTTTCCCATCTAAACCACAACCAAAAAAGCCACCTTGATTCAAAATAAAGGTTCACTGCATTAGAAGTTCCTTAGAAGTCAGATAAAGAAATTGTGGAAATGAATTTTTGACAACTCCTATTTCCACAGCATTAACAATCTAATCTGTGTGGTAGCCATAAATCCAACATGAACTGATTATTTCAGGGAGGAACAAGGCTGCATTAGTGCCATGAATGGCGTGGACTCCTAGGTCTGGATGAGGCAGGAGTCCCAAGGGATACTTCACAGTTCTCTCTCTCTTCTTCCAAATTATCTAAAGGAAAAGGGGTTTAAGCATCTGCTAGAATTAATTTTTCTTTGAAAAATAAGGAATTTGAGACAAAGATAATAACAAAAGAACTTTCAGACTTGCTTTCCTTTGCTCCCTTCTGCCTAAAGCCTACCTAATTACCTTATCCAGTCCTAGACACTAAGCACCTCACGATTTTTCATGTCTTAACAAGGAACATTCCAGATGAGATACAGAGGCAAGGTAATTTGCCCAAGAAGCCCTCAAGCCCATGGATTTCTCAAACTCCAGCCTAATTCCATGAGCAACAGCCCATCCCCTGGCTTTGCAACAGCTGAGAGCCCAAAGCGCATTTCGAAAGCTCATTTTAAGTTTGATTTTAGCCTAGCTAGTGCTGCCTCCAAGAGAACTCATCTTCTGAGAGTGTGGGGAACCCAGTGAGTGCCAGGCTGAGCTGCTGACACCTCCCCAGAGCCCCTGGACAGCCCATGGGGAGCTGACAGCTCCCCATGCCCACAATTCATCCCTGGGCTGCCCAACAGCGCCTGGTGCTGGGATAAACCAAACCCACATCCTGGCCAAAGGGACATCTGCTCGCACGCAGGCCCCAGATGAAAGCTCACCGCTGGAAGGCCTTCCTTTTGAATTGAAAAAGGATGGGCTTTGTGGGCAGCTATTTTTAAATTTTTCCTTTCAAATACCCATGAAAGCATCTACTAATTTCAGATGATGTCACACATAGAAAGTGAGTGAGCACACTTTTTTCCCTAAGATTTGAAACTGACTAAAAAGAATAATTATTTCCTCTTATTTTTTAATGAGAATTGCCAGCCCCTCAGCAGGTGGAAGGACACTGCCTGCAGGAGCTTTTTTGTTGGCTAAAAACTTAGTTCATATAATCAGCATGGTAATTAGCAAGCTCTTTGCTATTAAAAGGAACTCATTACTGCTATATTTTGCTGATTGATCCATACTCATGAAGTAATTTAAAAATGTAAAAAGCATTTTGTGAGCCACTTAAAATCTTCAATATGAATATTGAGACAATGTAACTGACAGTTGTCTTTGACTAAACTTCAATCTGTAATTCTTTAGCCATTCAAGCAAATCCACAGGGAACTGGAAAATGAAAATAATTCCCCAAAGTCATATATTGTTCTGTGCTACTTATCAGAGTTCCTTTGCAAGGGATGGAGCCTCTGTATCAAGTAAAGGCTCACCTCAGATTCCGTGACATTTTTAGAGGTGATCTTGCAATCAAACAAAGAGGCCAAGTAACTACACAACTCGTTGGAGTCACTGCATTGCCCTGGCTTACTCTGACCTTGCTGCTCTTTGCCCTCAGGGCTCTTGGGGGGTTTGCCCTGCCCATTAAATCACATGGGGAGATGGCCCTCTGAGAAGCCATTTGAAGGGGAAATCACCTTTACTCAAAATTAATGATTAGCATGGATCTGAAACTGTTGTAGGATGAGTTACTTTTCAGCTTTAGACCCCTCTGCCAGGTTTTCTCATGCTTCAAAAAGAACTGATAAATTATCCAACAATTTCTAATATTGAAATGCCAAGAGGAGGGAGAAGGATGAGGGAAAGATGACGAGAGGGTGGACACATATCAACTGTTCAAAGAATTTCCCTTATTCAGGGAAATCTCAAGTGAAATTCTGCCTCCAATTAAGTCAACACACAGCTCATTGAACTCAACAGTGCCAGGATTTCATCCTTGACCTACTGCCTTGAACTCCATCCTTTAGTGCTTCTAACAGCCTGCTCCTTTCCTCTTGACCAGCTCAGGTGCCGCTTCATTTCCAAGCTGGCTGTGGTTCTGAGGCTGACACTGTTCTTTTAGGCATAAAAAAAGAATTGCCATGGCAATGTGATCTGATATTTATAGGCTCCACTACAGCCTCAAATTATTTTACAACCCAAAAGGACATCACTAGTAACTGAAACAGATACTTTTTTGACAGGGATCATAAGTAACTATGGCTGGCCCATTCACTCGCTACTAAAGTAAAAAGCAGCCTTCAGTGAGAGCTGGGTCTGGCCCTAAAATCATGCTGCATGGTCACCCAGCACCTGCAATAGGAAGGGAATATAGATTTCAGCTCAGACATTCATGAGAGTCAAGATCTGCCCCATCCTGGAGGGAGAAGGACAACCACCCCCTGTTCACGTACTTCTGTTTAATGTGATGGGCACTTGATGTGGACAAGTGATTTCCACAACTCCAGTGGGCAATTTTCATTCCATGCTCTCACAGGCAGATTTTCCTGCCAGCATGAACACTGCCAATGTGCTGTTCAGAGCAATTGCTTTAAGATAATGAATTTCAATATTTAAAGATCTATTTCCCTTCTCTATTCCTTCCCATTTCCATATTTTGAAGATGAAAGGATTATGCTATTTCAGCCTTTGCTCTTGTTTTTTTAGTGTATTAAGTATTTTTAGGCTCTTTTTTCCACCCACAAAAATAAGTGCTTATAACATTGATTTTGCTTTAAGAAATTTATTCTTGCTTTCAAGCTGCGGAAACAACTCTTACTGATTATTATTTTTATCTTTCTTAGAGATGGATGATTTATTTTTAATTGCTTCTTTAGGTCAGGATGCTGCTTACCAGTGTGCCTACATTTACTGTGTTCATTAATATAGGCTTTTTAAAAAAGTAATATGTCAAATCACTTTTTTTCCTCCTGGAAGGGAAGTCATGGTAGATAACAGAAATCAATTATTAATCAGCATTAACCAAAACTAAAAAGAAAAAAAACCAAGAAGCATCTTAAAGATGCGAGTGCTTTGGAGTGAATTAATTTATACCAGGTCATACTTTTCTAGCAGAAGCTTTCCTAGGAAATCAAAGCACAGGGAGATGAAGGTCTAAATTCTCCTGTTGAGGTCCTCTGTTTTTATTTCAAGACACAAAACAAAAATCCTACTTAAAAATTAAAAAAAAAAAAATAAGGAAGAAGGAAAAAAAGAGAAATAAACATAAAAGAAAAAGAACAATCTCTGAGGTTACACAAAGATGAACATGTAAACAGACCACAGCCTGCTCTTCAAAATATTAAACCCTGTCCATCCCCTAAAAGTTAATAAATGAATATATTCATAGAAGTACAAGATCCTAAATCCAGCAAATAAATTTTATCATCTATAGAATTACAAGCAAATTCACCCTTTTTAATTTCCTGCCCTTTAATTTAACAAATATGAAAAAAATACATGTAAAATCTCTTGGGAAAAAATCTCTGCTTCTCAGTTCTACATATTTATTTCATGGAGCACAGGGGAGAGCCCATAAACATCCATAAAATGATTTATAACCTGTTCTGTTATGAAGCAGTGTGCTTCATAGTGCTATGAAGCAAGCTTTTGAAAAAAAGCCAGTCCAAAACTGCCTTGAAAATGTGAATCAGTGATCCACTAGTCCCTATGTTTTATTTAAAGCACAAAAACAGCTTTAAACTCTAACTAACATTACTTTTATCTATTCATTCTCTGTTTGGGAAAGTAAATTTGGACACGATAGTGTAACTACTGCACTGTGCTGAACTTTCTGCCAAAGAATAAATTCAGTATAGAGACAAGAGTTCATCTCTTTCTACAAATAAATAGAAGTTACTATAACAAATAAAAAATACCATGTGTCAGACACCCAAAAAAAGAGTTCACAAACCACACTGGAACTTTTCTTGACAATCACCTTCACTTGCAAGAACAGCATCAACCCTAGAAATGCAGCCACTTCTAATCCTGGGGTAAGCTGCTGAGCACCAACATGTTCTCATCACTTCCATTTCCCTGAGATCTGCTTCAGATCACATCCCTGGAATCCTATCATTTGGAAGTCCTTATATATTATTTCCTGCTTTACTACACTTTTAATAACAAAGTAATGGGGGTTTGTTTCTTTGAACCAAGGTCAAGGCTGTTATGGAATCAGGGTGACCCCATTTTAACAATGCAGTCAGAATATCTTGCTTTATTTTCCTTTGCTTTTCATTTTAGTCACTTTGGTGCCATAGGCAGTTTTTGTATTTTTCTAAAACCTGGTTAGTATATTCTACAGGCTATGTGGTTTTAGTTCAGTTTCCCAGTATATCTTCTGTTCCTCTCAGACTCATTTTCTGCCAGTTTTTAACTGTTTGTCTCATAACAGGCAAGTCCCTTCCTTAGAAATGTCACTCATGGGCCTTCATTGCTCTGTGAACCAATGCTGACTTTGTGCCAGCAGTCTTGTTTTTTAATAACTAATTTATTCATTACTCCAGGCTAAAGTGGCTTTTATTACCAAATGAATCCACACTGAGCTGGACTGATTTCCTCTTATCGCAGAGTTCTTATCTCAGAGACCTGACCTTGTGGACAGAAGTCAACCTGCACCAACACACTGAGCGTCAGAACCGTCCCCAGTGTGGCTGACAAATCCACTCTAAGCGACCACTGGGAGCTGTACCCTACTTTGGGGATGCATTCCAGTGTGACACTGAGGTCAATTTTGCTGCACAGACAAACCCGAGGAAGATATTTCAGTGAAGCTTATGTTGTTGTGTTAAAGAAGCAAAGAGAATCACCCTCTTCACACTTTTAAAAGCTTCTCTGCTTTATAGGGTCCCTAGAGCAAAATTCTGAAAATACAAAGCAGTATTTTAGAAGCCCACGTTTTTTCCTGGACCCAACATCTTTGCTGTGTCTGGCAACACACTGGATAAAGTGAGCCCAGACAGAACACAACACAACTTCTGTGCTCTGACATATTATATATTTTAAATTTAGATAATAAATAAACTATTGCTCGTCCTGCTACACTACATTCGTGGCATTCTTTTCATGTTATTCTTGATAGCAAAGAAGGTCGTGTTTTTCCTGTAAAGATTTTATATGTGCCCCACTTAAGCTAATGATGGCAAAGGAACAAGTCTGTCTGGGATTAGTGGAACTGAGAGCTCTGACTTTACATTGCTTCCATTCTGGACTGTAAATTGCCCACCAATGTTTCACCTGGTCCTCTGGCACCTCTTTATGCTCTTAATTTTCAGGACAGGTAGCAATATATTCCTTTTAATGACACAGAATTAGAGAAGGACACTGTGAAAACTAGACCCTTTTATAATATACTTTCTTTTGTCTTTTCAGACTTCAGTAAACAAGTAAAATTTCAGTTTCAGACTTTCAGTAAACAAGGGAAAATTTCAAATTCCTTCTCTTCACACAGTGCATCTTCACCACAATGCTGTGACACACTTTGCCACTGTTCAGCATGACTACAATAACTGAAGTGAAAAAAGAAAGAAAAATGAAGAGCCTGTAGCAGTATACAAAAAAAAAAGGAGAACTAATATGAATGTAAAGGCAGTACCAGGCCTCCTTATTCTACCTAATACAATTATTGTTTAATAATAATAATTCACATCTTAGCAAGACACGCAGAGTTACCACTGACAGCAATGCAGGTTCCCGTAGCAGGGAACAAAATTATATACATGCATTTACACGCAAACTGCAAAAATCACCCTTTTTTCACCTTTCTTCTCAGATAATCCCAGACCAAAATCATTAAACTAATCTACATCCCTGGCTTGAGAAAAGTAAAAACCCTCTGCAATTAGCCATTTCCTCTGAATGAGCTTTGAAGCATAATCTGCCTTTTTATTCACATCGACTTCCTTTGCTAAATACACAGGGATGTGTGTTTCAATAACTGGAATCAGTGTATTTGCTCTCAATTGCACTGCTTGGTTCCAATCAGTGTTTATTTAACTGAACAAGCATTCCACAGCGATTTGTCACAACTAAGATTATCATCTGACATCCCTGAGATTGACCCACAGACACACACTCACTAAACTATTTTGAAAGTTAAGTTTGGCAAATTGAGAAAAAAATTTACACACTCAGTGACTCAGAAAGAACTTTCTACTTATGTGGGCTTTATGTAATAAAATTACTACTTCATGTATCTGCCGAAAATCTCATGCATCCCAGTATCCCATGGACCTATTCAACACACACAGTGCACCACTGTATGCAGATCTTTTTTCTTCTCCACTTCTGATGAAAAATCTGTAATTTCTGGTAGAAACACTTGGTGTGAATCTTTAAATGTTCTTGTACTTTATAATACTAAGTTTCATCCTAACTTTAAAAAAGTTTTCTAAGTCTTTCCATATTATATTCTAATTTTTCCCTCGGTAAAGAATGCTTTATAAGTTTCCCTCAGCAGCTTTCATTAGTATATGTCTACTTCTTGCACCAAGGGTCACTAAAAGTATGAAAATATTAAATATAAACAATCTTAAAACTTGGAGTAACTCCATTGGGAGCCATTAGGAACAGCCTCAGCAGCATAATTATTCTCATAACTAAGCACAAAAAGAGAAGAAAAGGCTTTTATTTATTATTGCTATATATAAGGACAGAAAATAAAGGCATCACATAAAAAAACAAGCAGATGATAAAAATAGAAAATCTTTTGCATTATAGGCAAGTTTCCACAAGCTACTATTGAAGCAGGTGCTTAAAAACACCCATAAGATCATTTAGGCAATTAGCTCATTCCGGGCACAGGTTACACACTTATCACACACAGAGATCAAACTGCATCGTGAGTCCAGGGCCAGCTTTTTGTTCTCAGCATGGTGTTTTTAAACTGGCTGACGTCCCCTACAGTAACACAGAGCTGCAGTAATCCAGCCCAAACGAGGGAGGAACGCACACTGCAATATGTTACAATTTATTGGAGAATCAGCCCCTACAATTCAACTTAAGCATCCACATGAGAAAAGGCTATGGGCGAAGCCTCTGCACAGCAATTGTAAGGGGGAGGAAAGGGAGAAAGTTATGACATGGGGACACTTTCATTGCATTACCTCTTAATAGCATGGCTCTGTATTGCCAACAGCTACAAGCATTACAAAAAAGCTCTTCCTTTGCCATTATCTGCTTTATGCTGGTTTAAAGCTGATGTGAAGCCAAGGTTCAGCAACCTTGCATCAGGGAAAAGCTTAAAGGAGAGCACAATGATGATCAAAATCTGTACTACACACCATAAAATTGAGACAAAGTGATTTTCTTTGTCACTTTTTTAATGTCGGCCTCCTTATTCTACCACTTCACCAAGGTTTCATAGTGGCATATCCATACATACAGTAGCAGGTGAGATTTTTTTTGGCCCTGCATCAAGCAGCAAGCTTTGCTCAAGTGCTACTATTCCCTTTCCCTGCTTCTGCTTTTTTAGTCCTAGGAAGATAGCTATTCTGACAAATCAATAATTTATGGTCCCCTGAAATGTTATAAATACTCTATTTCTGTAGGCTTTGTGCTTAACTGTGTAGCTAGGGGAGATCTGCTATCAGTCTCAGAAGAGTAAGTTACAGCTAAAGCTTTAAACAACACCTGGGGTTTGACCAACCAAAGGCAGGGTAGTGACATTCAGCAGACTGGGAAGCAGCAGTAACTCCTAATCCCTTCCTGTGCACAGCTCTGGGGAGAATTTCTTGTTCCCATCCCCACAAACATTCTCAGCTGGGCACCAGACACAAGATGGAGTTCTTCAAATGTATTAATTGCAAAAAATACATAAGCAGAGCAAAAGAAGCTGGGATTCTCCTTTGTTCAGCCTTTCAGTTTTAGTCAAAACTGGTCACAAAGTTGAAAAGTTTTGCTTCCATCTTCAAGCGTCATAAAAAACAAATAATAAGTAGTAGTGGAAGCCAGATGGGAGTCAAACACATGCCCTTCAAGAAGCGTCAGGGATTTTTCATGAAATGTGAATAAAGAAAACAAGAGGAAAGGAGAAAATATTCTCCCTCAAACTGACATTTTGATGATGCTCCAGGCAACTTCATTTAGGCTTTAGCTGCTGCCTTGCTGAGCAGCCTTTGATGCTGCCCCAGGCAGTTCTCATCCAGCCTTTGGCTTCTGCTTGGTCAGACACCTTTTGGTGCCATTTCTGATTTGTGTGAGATCTTATCAATTTCACATACATGTATATGACTTTTTTTTTGTCCATCTCACAATTATACAAATCTTTGATGTAATCTTAGGCTTAGTCTTTTAATTTTATTTACTTCAATGGGTTTTTTTTTTCTTTCCTCTCTACAGCTGACTCAGAAAATCCCATTCTTTCTGCCCAATGGAATGCTTCACGTGCCTTGATTTTTCTATTCTTTTTTTTTTTCTTTTTGGGCAGGGTGGAGAAATATACCTTCATTGTATTTATCTCATTTTATACTCAAAACGTTGAGTGCATGTCTGTCAAAAACAAATATTCCGTGCCCTTCTGCTCCAGGCAATTTATCTTGGCCTTATCAAGCAGGGCTATAAGAGATTTAGAATAAAATGGCTGCTGAGGCTGTGAACACCTGCTGATCACTCCTGCATTAACAGAAAGAATAGTAAAAAGCAGCCAGCAGATCTCTTCATCCCTCATGATACTTGAACTTAGCTCTTCCTTGACTGCCAAAGACTTGAATTTAGATTAGACTGTAGCATTGAGGTGTCATCATTTCAACTAGTTTGAGTAGGGGGAGAAAAAGGTTTGACCAATCAAATATCCCTAGATTTTTTTTCTTCTCATTTTTACTGCCCATTTTCATTCCTCACATTTCATACACATTCCTTTTGATCACACCCTGTGACTTTTCAAAGCGATAGACCAGCTTCAAAGAACATTCAAAGAACGTCTAACTATCAAAGGGTCTCCATAAGTTTAACCTTAAACGAACTGTATTGCATACACAAATATATCTTCAAATTTATGTGACAACTTCCCTAATACCACACGATGAGATCAAAATCGCTGTAACAAAAATGAATTCTGCAAAGGAACCACTGCAGACATTTGGAGCTGCTCTCAGAGTAGGGTGCACTTATCTCAACAGTTGACGAACAACGACTGCTGTACTAACAACACTCCACAGGCGAAGTTTTTATTGGTTTATTTCTGAACAAGCTTATTCAGGAAAAAAAAAACTATCAACGATGCAAAACCAAGAAGCAAATGGAAACCCTAAAGTTGCAAGTTTAGTAGCACCACATTGTCAGAGCATAAAAATGATACAAGATGACAAAGGACTCAAAGAAAGATAACATTCTGGTGAGATCAAATTGCCTGGGGTGACCAACATCTTATCAAAAAGCCATCCAAGTTCTGCAGTTTATCTCTAAGAAAAACAAACATGAGAATGAATTCTACATGGAGAAAGGCACTGCACATACCCAAAAGCATTATAATACTTTTCATCTACTTCATAATGCTGCAGTCCTGACATCTTATAGCTTTTGTATTAATGCAAATGAACTTTTAAGAAAACAAGAACGTTAAGCAGTATAGATTTGCATGAGGCTAACACTCTTATGAACGCTCAAAAACAATAACAGAGGTCTGTTTGGATGGTTTACACGCCATACTGGCATTTTACTTTCATGTTTGGCTGGAAAACCCTCAGTATTGATGCTCAGTAACATAAGCTAAACAACAGTTCTCAAAAAAACACCTACACACCAGAATGTGCTTTGTCATTTTAAAACTAAAATTATTCTTTTTTGAACGCTGATAACAGAATGTAGTTCCTTTTTGCTGTCATACTTTAATGTTTTATTCATGTTCTAACCATGCTGTAATTTGAATTCAGTCTTAATGTCTTTAAAAAATTTACAACTGTTCATTCCCAAATAATCATAGAATGAATGTTAAGGAATTGGAAGGGACCTTAAAGGTCATCTTGTCCCATCCTCCCCTGCCACTAGACCGCTCCAAGCCCCTTCCAACCTGGCCTTGGACACTTCCAGGCTTGGGGCATCCACAACCTCCCTGGGCAGCCTGTTTGAGTGTCTCGCCACTCTCACAGTAGGGAATTTCTTCCCAATATTTAACCTACTTTTCTCCTCTTTCAATTTATACCTGTTTCTCCTCGTCCTATAACTACTGTTCCATCACAGTACCTCATTTTGTCAAAAGCTCCATAAGTAGCAAGCACATTTTGCCAAATGTCTCTGGAAACAGCCCCCAGTCAGAACAATACATTGTTTGGGATGAGGCCGAATCTGCCAAACAGCTGAGCTGGGTTAGCAAATTCAAAACTTGCATCATTGCCAAAGCTCAGAATCCTTAAAAAAATCCACAAAACAACCCAACAAAAAATTCCAAACCCCACACCTAACAAACCCTTTATAAACATTAGCCCAAATCCTCACTTTCACCATTTTGTGGTGAACCACAAAATACCACCTTTAGCTCTACTAGCACTTGTTCAGTTGGGATCAGATCTTTCATGTGATTTCATTGTGGTCACAAGGAGGAGCAGAAGGCCAGGAACAGACCTTTTTGTTCTCGTGACTAGTGACAGGACTTGAGGAAATGGCTGGGAGCTGAATCAGGGGAGATTTACATTCTATAGCAGGAAAGGTGGGCAACCCAAAGTGTGGCTGGGCACTGGAACAGGCTCCCCAGGGCAATGGGCACAGCTCCAAGCCTTGTCTGAGCTCAAGAAGCATTTGGACAATGGTCTCAGGTACATGGTGTGACCTTTGGGGTGTCCTGCTCAGGGTCAGGAGTTGGACTCAATGATCCTGATGGATCCCTTCCAATTCAGCACATTCTATGAGTCTATGACAATAATTTTGTAATCTGTTAGATAATAGAAAATATCATGTTTCTGTAGCTCTTTTCCTCCTAAATGGTAATTATAAAAGTTGTACTGTTAAAATGGCCTTCCCAGTTTTCTCTCCTCCCAACCCGAATATTGTTTATTTCCACCCATATACTGAGTGACAGCCCTCATAGTTTCTACAAATTACCTTTGCTCCAGCATATAATTATTGTGTCCTTTAATTACTACATCACCAGTAACTAGCTACCATCAGTACCATGAACCGAGTTGGGTAAATCATTATCTACTTAGGCTTAGATATCATAAACGTGCTGGGAAAGAAATAAATTATAGATCAATAGTAGTGGCACTAGAATGATCCATTCCACTTAATTAGAATTACCATATTTCAGTACAGTTAACAACAGCTGAAAAGAAAATGAAAAAGTCAACCCCTTGAATAAATCTTAATAAGGCTAGTCCTTAAACTACCATTCTACAGAGATGGGGAATTTTAATGCACAATCATAAAATAATTTAGTGGCAATATCATTATCAACAGCTGAATTTCAGAATAATAGTTCTTCATACAGCCAGTATGAACCACTAAAGCTTCACAGCCTTACATCAATGGACTAGGCTGGGTAGCTGGGAAATTGTTGTATTTTCAGAGAATAGTTCAGCTTAAATGTCTTCAAACATATTTCTGTGTTAAGTTTATCCTATGTTTTGGGAAATTTTCAGAAGCTTAAACTGGTAAAAGGGTTGACTGAAACAGGTATGCATCCACCAGTGTATCCATCTGTACAGAACTAAATCTAACCATTGGAAGCTGTAACAAGTCAAGCATGAGACTGCTATTGTAAAGTAAAATAAATTTAAGGAAAAAAACCTAAAAAACTAAAAAAGAACTATAACAAACCACCAAAGAAATCTAGAGATATTTATTTACTTGTGCCAGTCATTAGTGGAAGGGGGGCTCTCTTCTTTAGCCCCGAGTGCTGTAGCTATGTGATACATCTATGTGCTATATCTACTGTCCCCTTAGCCTTACAATTAACCCCCACCCCCAGAACAGCCCCTGGAGTCGATTCGGTTGTTGTCAACGTGCTTTACGTTTTCAAACTGGAAGTAAAATCTATCCCTCAACCAATTTCCTATGACAAGCTGAAAAAAATTAATCTTTTCCCAATTTGAAACTAATCCAGGACTACCTAAGACAAAAAAAAAAAAAAAAAAAAAAAAAAAAAAAAAAAAAAAAAAAAAAAATTAAATTACTAAGCTAAGGAAAAAAGAAAAAAGAAACAAAAAGGCGCAAAAATCATGCACTGCACAAGAAATAGAAGAAATAATAAAGGGCATGTATTATCCTAGAAGCGACACGCTTCTCTTTTAAGTATTGTTTTTACATAGCTCAAAATCACATCCTAAGAACAGCAAGGAAAAAAAAATCACTAACTCCTTCAAGGTGTTTTGGGGTGACATGGGTGTGTTTAAATGGATCCGTGTCTTGCAGCAGAGGCACCGGAGCGCTCCACAAACGCTTCCCCGAAGTGTTCCAGTCTGGCCCCAGCTCTCTAGCGGGGATCAGTCAGCACAGTGTAGTGTGGGACGGCCCTACAACACACGGACAGCCCCTCCAAAGCGTTACACAGGAACACCGCAAAGGGGAACTGCGCCAAAAGACAGCAAGAGTACGCTGAAAGAAAGGAAAAAGGGAAGGGACAAAATAGGGGGAAAAAGGGGGAAAAAGGGGGAGAAAAAAAGAAAGGGAAAAGG